>NC_140971.1:31734374-31941874 GCF_056783735.1 Eptatretus burgeri
CGCCAGATATACTTAGGCACTATGTACTGCCATACTACCTGGGCCTTTCTGAAAGGATTGATGGGATAGGACCCATCTCTTGGTTTGGTGTAGCCTGCAAGTGTCCACGCACCATCCCGTCCATCCGTAATGTCATTTTAAAATTAAAGGACCCAATACCAACCGGTGATAAATCTTGAGTAGTTTACCATTCGTCATCCAGAGACTCTTACCAATTCTACATTGATGAAACTGGAAGAAATTTAAAGCAAACACTATATGAATACGATAGAGCGATTTGGCTTGGAAAGGTGACCCAGTCAGCTATAGCACGTCATTGCCTGCAATCTGGCCATAAATTTGACTTTGTTGGGACCTGTGTCGTTGACATGACATCCAACAAATGACACAGGTTGATTTTGGAAGTTTGGCATGTGAAGAGCTGGAAGGGTGGTCTAACTGGGGAGACGGTGGACATACCCACACAATACACACCTCAAATGCAAATGGTGAAAACTGGATAATACAAACATCTGGATAAAGTGAGCAACAAACAACACTCAATTCCAAACACCACATCCACGTGTGTACAACACCCAACAAGAACTCCAACACTCACACACCCAACACCTCATCATGTCCGACCTGAACACGAAACCAGCCATGTTCGTGCCCCTGAAACACAAAAACACAACAAGCGCACACATGCTCATCCGCACACTTACAACACCAGATGAGGTGTAAGTAAAAAAATAAAAATAAAAAAGAGCAGAGCACCCCATCGATGATGTCATTTGAAGTTTATCTTGCTTGAGGTTTGCAAAATAGCATTTAAAAAAGCACTCCTCCATTTCACCTCAAGCACTAGTATGTGACCGGAAATGAGCGGTCGTATCGAAATAAAAACCGGACACGTGCAAAGGTTCGGGGTCTCTTGGCCTGAGGAAGCCACCTGTGAAGCTGGTGAAACGTTTCCTGAGACTGGGTCTGCTCTTGCTTATTTCTCAAATTACTGGAAAAAATCTAGTTTTACTTTTGGTTGGAAGTTCCTTCTTATCGATCTATAATTCCAGTAGTGTGTGTGTGTGTGTGTGTGTGTGTGTGTGTGTGTGTGTGTGTGTGTGTGTGTGTGTGTGTGTGTGTGTGTGTGTGTGTGTGTGTGTGTGTGTGTGTGTGTGTGTGTGTGTGTGTGTGTGTGTGTGTGTGTGTGTGTGTGTGTGTGAGAGAGACCGCTGTTTCTCGACAACCACTGGTCTGATCTAATTGAAACTTGCCAGGTATATTGCTGGGGACCTAAGGATGTGCCTTTTCAAGGTTTGATATTAATCGGACAAGTGCTTCGCAAGTTATGGCCATTTATTTACCAAACCAATGACAAGACACGTTGTTGCGTAGGCGTGGCCGATAGGGAAGGGAAGCTCAGTCGCGTTCCCCATTACGGGTTACAACGTACGGGCTTCCGGAGAGTGATGACTTTGTGTATTCTAATAATTTCTCGATTTCTTATGCGCATTTATAGATAAACACAATGGCCCAAGTTATGATCGTTTTCCTATTAGACGGTGTATAAATTTCGGTAAGATCAGAGGGCTGGTATGCTCCGAATCAGGAAGTAAATTTTTTTTTTGCATGTTTTTTTTCGTGTATTCTAATAATTTCTCGATTTCTTATGCACATTTATAGATAAACACTGAAATGAAAACGAGAGAAGAACCTTCAGAGTGTAGGCTTTATTCCATTTGATTGAAGCCGCTTCTACGGGCACATCAGGGAATACAGGCGCAGCAAGGAGTACATAAGCAGTAAGGTATACACGTGCAACTAATCACCGCAAAAGAAATCAGTATAAGTACGGAGTCCGATATACTCTCAATTCTCACCATTCAACGAGCACCAAGTGAACCGCCGCCGTAAACGACAATGCCCCTGGGACAATCCCCCCGACCGAGCGGAACCTTAGCTTTATCTATTCCGTGCTCGAGCCGTGCAACATGTGATCGCACGTCACGACCTTCAATTCACCACATTCTCCCCGTCTTTAAAATGTAACTAGAGGCCCAGCTAACGCACCATGATTACTTCAGCGCTACAGGAGTATACATTTCAAGCAACGCGAACTATCTAAACTACAGAAGCATACATGCCAAGCAGTGAGGATTGTTTTGAGTTGTAGGGGCATGGTCATGAGCATCGATATATTATGTAACGAGCATATAGGAGCATGAGCATCGAGGATGCCGATAATCCCCTTTACAGATTGAGTCGGCGAGGGGGTATTATCCGTCGACCTCTCCGGGAGTAGATGGCGGTTTCACTTGAGGGAGTCTTCCGATCCTCTTGGTGAGCCTCGACTCGTGCCGGAGATGACTCCCCGATCGCTCTCGGGTGGAACGCAGCAGCTCCGTCGCCACCCTTCTCGGGTGGAGTCCCTGGGGGGGGAACACCTGGGGAGGGGATGTCAGCGGGAGGAGTGCCAGATGGTAGTGTACCTGCGGGAGGAGTACCTGAGGGAGCCAAATGGCGAACCGACACAGTGGTCTCCCTGCCATCCGGGAGCCTGACATGAGCATACTCTGGATTAGTATCGATGAGTTCGACCCCCTCCACCATGGGTTCATACTTGCTTTGTCGTACCGGGCGTTTCATGAACACTGTTCCGGGATGGGTTAGCCAGTTGGGCACTGATTGGCTGTCAACATAACGTCGCTGGTGAGTAAACATTCGTTCGTGAGGAGTAGCATTGGTGGACGTGCAGAGCAAAGAGCGTATGGAATTCAGAGCGTCGAGAAGGGTAACCTCCCACTGCTCGGGCCCCAGTCCTCTCGATTTCAGCGCCAGAGTTACGGCTTTCCAAATAACTCCATTATATCATTCCACCTGCCCATTACCCTGTGGGTTGTAACCCGTCGTTCGACTAGTTGCTATGCCGTGCTCTAATAGGAATTGTTTTAGCCCGGCCGACATGAAACACGGCCCTCTGTCTGAATGTATGTACGAAGGTTTCCCAAACATAGCGAAGAGGTCAGACAGACATTTCACGACAGTGCCCGAGGTCATATCCGAGCACGGAAATGCGAAAGGGAACCTTGAATATTCATCAACAACAGTGAATATGTATCTGTTGTCTGTCTCGGTCGGCAGGGGCCCTTTGAAGTCAATGTTTAGTCTCTCGAAGGGAGAAGTGGCCTTGATCAATCTGCCAGAAGCCGCGCCATAGAATCTGGGTTTTAGTTCAGCACAAACAGGGCATGAAGCATTCATTTGTTTAATATCTTCAATAGAATAGGGAAGGTTCTGTCTGCGCACGAAATGTGCCATTCTGGTTACCCCCGGGTGGCACAGAGACACATGGAGGTCTTGCAAAGCCTGACTGATTGTCGCCGAACAGTAGACCCGAGAGAAGGTGTCTGCAGCAGGGTTTTCCCTCCCGGGCCGGTAGACTATGTCGTAACTATAGCAGGCTAGGTCTATCCGCCATCTCATAATTTTTTCATTCTTAATTTTCCCGTTATTTTTCCCATCAAACATGAATGCCACGGATCGTTGGTCCGTAACGAGCATGAAGTGGTTTCCCAGTAAATAATGTCTCCATTTACACAGGGCTTCGACGATGGCGTACGCTTCCTTCTCTATTGCCGAGTGTCTCTGCTCGCTTCCAGAGAGAGTTCTCGAGAAGAACGCGACGGGCCACCCAGACTGATTAAGCGTAGCAGCTATCGCGTGATCAGAAGCATCTGTTTCCACCACGAAGGGCACCGAGCTATCGATCGATAATACCACGGAATTACTGATATCATCTTTGAGGCTGTGGAAAGCTGTTACAACAGCGGCATCTGGTGGAAAGTTTTTGCAATGCACTTGGGGATGTATTTTCTCGGAGTATTGGGAAATCCATCTTGCATAGTAAGCGAACATGCCGATCACCCGGCGCATTGTCTGCAGGTCCTGAGGTGGAGGTAGCTCACGAAGTGGGCGCAATCGTTCAGGATCAGGCTTAATCGTGCCATCGGCTATCGTGTAGCCGAGAAGGTCAATTGACCTTGCCGAGAATACGCATTTCTCGTAGTTGAGGGTCAGATTATATTTTCTAGCAATGCTCAAGAATCTGTCCAGATTCATGTCATGTTCCCCCTGATCCCTACCGCACACTGTGACATTGTCCACGTAAACAAAAGTGTCTTTGAGGTTTTCATCTGAGATGATGTCGTCCATAACCCGTTGGAAGCAAGCTACTCCATTCGTGACACCGAACGGAATCCTCCTGAATTGGTAGAGGCGTCTACCTGCCTGGAATGCGGTGTAAGGTTTGTCTTCCTCTCGGATGGGAATTTGATGATAGGCGCTTCGCAAATCGATGGTACTGAATATCTTATAATTGGCCACGCGTTCGACCATCTCGTCTATGCGCGGCAAAGGGTAGGCATCGAGTTGGGTGAAACGATTGACCGTTTGGGAATAATCGGCAACCATTCGTTTCTTATGATTCTGATTGGCGGTGACCAACACCTGTGCGCGCCATGGCGAATCGCTCGGTTCTATAATTCCTTCTTCCAGTAATCGCTTGGTCTCTGAAGTGATGAAATTCATATCAGCAGTGGTATATCACCGCGATTTGATCGCTATCGGTTTACAGACCCGCGACAAGTTAGGAAACAGCTGGGGGGGATGTTACCTCTGCGGTGGTCAAAGCATTTAAAATTAGACGAGGTTTGCTTCCTCCAAAGGGTATTTCGACGCTTGTGTGCTGCTTGAGGACATTATGACCCAGAATTACGTCTGCGCATAAATCACGAAGCACCAGTACCCTTACATCCCGATGCGTGTACCCTTTTACGTCCAATTCAACATTGCAGTACCCTCGTACGCGGGACTGTAGTGATGTGGCGGCCATGCATACCGTATTGTCTGTCGGGTGGATCTTCCATTTCCTGCCCTTCACTAGCGAGCTGTTGACGAAACTTTCAGAGCTACCGGTATCAATCAGAGCCTCAGCCATATGCCCGTTAATTCGTACGTTGATGATAGCCTTGGATAGATTCCCCGGTGAGGCTGCAGTTAGTTTCTTTTGTGAGTAGAGAGCCGCAGAAGTGGGTTTATTTCTCCTTAGAGTAGATTTACATACCCTGGCATAATGCCCTTTCTTGTCACAATTCATGCATGTGGCATCTCTGGCGGGGCATTTGTGGCGGAGGTGTCTTTTGTACCCACAAAAGAAGCATTTACCAACCGGAGTAGTTGCTGAGGAGTTTGACGAGGTCTGGGTATCCGACTCCTCGGGTTTTTCTCCATCCCCTGTGTCAGGCTGTGTCTGTGTCTGTGGGGTTCCTTGAGTTTCCACCGTAGCGGCGTTCATTAGCAGCATCGGTGTCCCAAATGACTCAGATTGCTGCTGAGCCGTATCCATCGCTCGAGCCTGATCGACTACCTTTTCAAGAGTGGGTTGCGCTTTCTCTAGTAAGCGTTGCCATATGTGGGCTGATCTGAGTCCTTGGATAAATGCCTCCCGGGTCGCTTCATTTCGGTGTTCCTCGGCGTTTACGGCCCGGAAGCTGCCGTCTTTTCCCAGCTGTTTCAGCGCTTGCAGGAACTGATCGATTGTCTCCCCGGCTGCTTGCTTGCGTGTGTTGAGAAGATGTCGTATGTATACCTCGTTCTTGCGCTTCACGTAGAGCGCCTGCAGCATGTCGATCGCTGCTTCGTAGGTGTCACACTCCGAGAAGAGCCTGTATACGCTGGGCGAGACATGATTCACAAGGGCGGCCAATTTGTCGGCTCCCTCTTCGATGATGGTCAGATAGTGTGAGAAGGAACGGAACCAATGCGAACATTTCATTTCTGAGTCAGTCGCGTTTGGGTCTGCGTCGAACCTCTCTGGTTTGTAGATCTTGTCCATCGTTGGTTGAGAGAGCCGAGAAAACCAAATGGAATAAATTGAAATGAAAACGAGAGAAGAACCTTCAGAGTGTAGGCTTTATTCCATTTGATTGAAGCCGCTTCTACGGGCACACCAGGGAATACAGGCGCAGCAAGGAGTACATAAGCAGTAATGTATACACGTGCAACTAATCACCGCAAAATAAATCAGTATAAGCCCGGAGTCCGATATACTCTCAATTCTCACCATTCAACGAGCACCAAGTGAACCGCCGCCGTAAACGACAATGCCCCTGGGACAATCCCCCCGACCAAGCCGAACCTCAGCTTTATCTATTCCGTGCTCGAGCCGTGCAACATGTGATCGCACGTCACGACCTTCAATTCACCACAAACACAATGGCCCAAGTAATGATCGTTTTCATATTAGACGGTGCATTAATTTGGGGAACATCAGAGTTTGCTGGTATGCTCCGAAGCAGGAAGTAAATTATTTTTTGCACGTTTTTTTTTCTCCTCTTTCCTCTTCTCTTTGTGTTTTTCCTTGCGATGACATTGGGAAAAGGCAAAATACGTTGGCGCTAATTGAATAATTGGCCATTAAGAATAAATTGCGAATAATTGTAACTGCCAGATGCGAACTTCCGGACAGTGAGGACTTCACTTCCGGAGAGTGACGATTACTGTATTCTTTCTCGATTCTTTCTTTCTCGATTTCTGTACTTTCTCGATTTCTTTCTCGATTTTCTTAAACCCAATACCCCAATCCAGTCAGTGACGATTACTGTATTCTTTCTCGATTTCTTTTCTTGATTTATCGACTTACTGTGTTCTTTCTTTCTCGATTTCTGTACTTTCTCGATTTTATTAAACACAATGCCCCAATCCAATCATCGTTTACGAGAGCGAAGGAACGGCCTGTGTGGTTGTTGTTTCTGGCACGCGGTTTGAAAGTTTTTTTTTTGCATGTACGGCCACGCACGTACGGGCACGTGAGAGCGAAGGAACGGCCTGTGTGGTTGTTTCTGGCATGCGGTTTGAAAGTTTTTTGTTTTGTTTTGTTTGCACCTACGGGCATGCACTAGTTCTTTAAAAATGTGTAATCCCAACCACCCCAATCATATTTAAACTATATATATATATATATATATATATATATATATATATATATATATATATATATATATATATATATATATATATATATATATATATATATTCTTGGGGTCCGGGGGACCTGGCAAACGTGTAAAAAAAAAAAATTCACTGATTTATTATTATTTTATTCTTTGTTATGCTTTTGAAATCAAAGTCGATGCTCATGGATGAGTATTTGCTCAAAAAAAGTGATTCATTGATCCTTTTATTTCGAAGATATCTCCACAACTTCGTCAAAAACTTTACACCTTTCCAGGTGTCGGGTCTGGGAAACCCATAAGATGAACAATAAGACCCATAAACTTACAAAGCTCGTGAAACTCGTAAAATCGATGAGAATAAAAAGAATAAGCTTACTTTTCCCAAAGGCATCGAAGCAGTAATCCGTTCTCAAAGATCTCAAAAATGCGAGACGTCAATTCGAGCAAGGAAATCTCGGAGGAGGAAATTAAATCCAGAAACACATTTATACATAGATAGCAGTGGAATGGAATGACAGAAACAATGATTCAGCTTCATTCCCTTTCCACTCCCACCCTCCAAGTTCAGAATTTGTTACCAGGACCTATTGCCATGCTAATGAGGTAATTCAACAAATCCCAGGACTGGAAAGGAAGTGGAATGGTAAGAAGCATTTACCTCGAACCTGAATGAAATATTTTTATATTTATACCACAGAATTATTTGGAAGTAAGTTTTAAAAGCATACAAGGAGTCTCGTGCAACGAAAAATATGAATCGATAAATTGTGTATCGAACAAAAACAACCAGAACATCAACATCAACATCAGCATCAACAACCACCACCACCACCGTGCCGGGTCTTCCAGATTCCCGAGGATTGGAAAACAAGGGTTGTGTTATGAATTAATCTTTTCCCTCGAACCTCAATGATGTTTTTTTATCCATTCATTTCACTGAATAATTATTTGTAACGAAGTTATATGAGTGTACAAGCAGGCGAAGGCAAATAAATTAATTATCTTTTAACACAATTATGCGGAAGCACAACAACCTTGCTGGGTCCCGAGAGCCCTACCCTGAATTTGAGGGTCAAAAGTAAATAATGACCTCGGAAAAATTTCAAACGACACGGGTTCAATCTCTGCTTGAGAGAATGCCACAGAGTTATTTGGGCAGTTCATAAGTTAACAGGCCGCTGTCTCCATCGGTGAGGCTGATCTTCACAAGGCCGCAACACCGATGACCGATCAGCTCAAAATCCTTTTAACTGTCATTTTGGTAGTTTTACAATGAAGGGAACAGGCGTTTTTGGCGTTTTTGCCTTCACAGAGCAGTGAGAACCAATATGGCGACTGCTACCTAAAGTCCTCCCTCAACCACACGTAACACCCTCCTCTCCATTTATTCCTGTTCTTCAAAGAAAAATAGCAAATTGTTACATCATCATAACATATTTATTCATTACCTCATTGAAATAATGGGATATTTAGCTCTTCAGGCAATTAACTCTATTCAAGGAAGGTGCAATCTTAACAGGAAGTGGATGTCCGACAGCTCATGGTTTATTATTGCCCGGTAGTTTGTCTTTCCATGTAGTTTTTTACTACGTGATTATAAGTAGCCTAATTGTGTGAATAAATGATCGTAAATTAATTATATTCTTCGTGAAGCATCTATCATTATGCATGGAAGTTACAATTGTGGGTGGAATCAGGGCAGCTGTCCAACCAATCGGTGGGAAGGATTGTCACAGAACCACACACACACTTGTTATAACATTGGGATACATGCCCCTGGAGAATCGTAAGAACACAAGACAAGATATTAACGAGATAAACCTTATGGCCGCACAGCTGATACTGCACGTGAAAAGGCTGAATGCCGAAACTCTGTTTGCTTCGAAATCTTGTTTCCCAAACACATCGCTTTCTCTACCCACCTTACCCAGTCGCACACAGCTGTTCCGGGACTCTGTTTTCTTTACTCCTGACAAGGTGGAGAGCTTGCTGTCAAACCTCGACTCAGATTCTGCAACCGGTCCAGATGGCATCGGCCCACGTGTCCTAAAAACCTGCTCCACTGCTCTTGCTCACCCTCTCATTTGCTCAATGTCATCTGCCATCAACTTGAAGTCAGCAAACATGACCGCTCTGCATAAAAAAGGTGCAAAAACAGATCCCTGCACCTACAGACCAATCAGTCTTCTCCCAATCATCAGCAAGGTTATGGAATCCATCACCGCTTCAGACATGAAATCCTTCCTCTTCTCCAATGGCTTGATTTCCAATCAATTTAGGTTCAAACCAGGTCATTCTATCCTGGATATTCTGCTTCTGCTCTCCCAACAATGAATGGAGATCCTCAATGCCAGACATGAAATCAGAGCCATATTCCCAGACATATTGCATGCCTTCAATATGGTCTGGCACCCTGCCGTGCTCACCAACTCTCTTCCTATGGTATCCAAGGATATCTCCACTCATGGCTCGAGGACTTCCTCTCCTGCCACAGCCAATGTGTGGCCTTAAATGGAGTTCTCTCATCCCTTCTTCCTGTCCAGGCTGGAGTATCTCAAGGCAGTGTTCTGGGCCCTGTTCTTTTTCTGGTTTTCATCAATGACTCTGGAAAATCCTCTATCTCTTTGCTGATGACTCCACCCTCTGCAGTCCCATCTGTCATCCCTCAGATCAGCAAGCAGCAGCTTCTTCACTCTCGGCAGCTCTGGATAAAATCATAAGCTGGTCCAACACGTGGAAACATGTCTTTCAACCCTGAAAAATCTCACATTCTCAGTATGTTTCTGCAAAAGGACCGTCTGGAAACCACCCCCCCCCCCTCCACATCTACTTTCTCAATAATACTCTTGAAAAGTCCTTTCATTCATGCTTCTGAGTCTCATTATCTGCTGTGATCATCCCCAGGAAAGGCACAATTCCAAGCTGGCCTCCAAAGCCAGTCACCGACTGGGCATCATCCATCGTGCAAAGTCCTTCCTTGGCACACCTGAGCCCCTGACCATAGACAAAGCTTTTGTCCGAAGCCTGATGGAGAACTGCTCTCCCCTATGGACTAGTGCTCCTGCTTCTCACCTTTCTCGGATTCACACTGTGGAAACCAAGGCATTTAGGATCATTGGTATCTCCCGTGATGAAGCTGAATCTTTGAGCCTCTCACTCTCTCACCGCAGGCAGGTCGGTGGTCTTTCTGTCTTCTACCATCTTCCCTCCAGCCTTGCCCCCTGCTCTGTCTGCGATATGTCCCCCCCACCACCCCATATTTCCGCAAGGTGATCAAGGTCCGCCAGCAACCCCCTTCTGGTAAAACTACCAAAAAGAAGAATCACTCCTCACCTTCACTCTTTCAGTCCTCTTTCCCGATTTTGGAACAAACTCCCACAATCTCTTCAATCCCACTCTTCCCTCTAGGTCTTCAAAACAGCTGTTCACCACCATCTCTTATCTTCCCCCATCAAAAAACCATGATCTTTTCTACCCCCGCTAATCCACGCCAAACCCACCGCCTTCAAATTCCCTGCTTTCCTTCCTGAAACTCCGTCATGTAAGGACCTGAAAGTCCCTGTAATGTCCATCTTCTATTCCCCACATTCGCCGTCCCATCCCTCTCCCTTCCACAGATCTCCTCATGTCTCTGTTCCCCACTGTTTTATCCTTCCCTCTCCCACCCCTCTTGTCTCCTGCTCCCCGTGTGCATTCTGTGTGTTAGCTCTCATACGAGCCTCAACAGTGTATACAAAAAAGAAAAAGGTCTCATTCACACCACAGGAGAAGTCAAAGAAAGAATAACGATTCAGGAATACTTGTTTACCGTCCCTCTGGTCACCGCAAACTCCCAGCAGCTTGTCCTGGAGGTTTTCCTGGCATCTTGTCTTGGAGCAGGTGAGAGGCAGGAAGAGATAACGGCCCAAGCCAGGGTGTTCACGGCACAACGGTGGGGCTGGCTGTCGGTCATATTCAGAGCAGAATCGCTCAGGGGATTGTGAGGGCTGCAGGCTCCGCATCCTCTACACGCTGTGCAAAACGTCCTTCTCCCATGAATTCCAGATCAAACGGACACATAATTCCAGTCGCTGCCCCCTTTTAACCCATCGGCTATTGGTCCTGCCCACTCCATGCTCATTAGCGGGCCCGGCATCAATCAAACTGAGGCCCTAAGCTTCTCGGCTCACCCCTGAGGTTCGAACATGGAGCAACCTCGCCAATACTTGTGCCTCGGTGATTTTGCAAGACCGCCATTTCCTAAGAGCACATAAATGATGGATTACGAAAGGTAAAACATGAAGAGGGCTGAAGCAAGAAGCGGTTTTCGGCAGAAACATCAGTATGGGGAGACAACAGGCTTTCTGTACAAATATTTCGGTGGCGGAGGTAATTACAATTCATTGACCTCACTCTTACGCTAAACATGCACAATGGAAATAACTATTTCTCAGCTATACATGTTAACCTCGAGAAGCCATCTCTGCAACAATATATTTTTTCTGTTGTTGGTATTTTTTTTTTAAAGCTGTTCTGGCTAAACAATTGCATAGGCTCTGCCTATTAGGCATGAGCTTAGCAGAGCTACAACATCCGATATCTCCGTAGGATTATACTGCAGCTAATACCAGGAAGATAATGATATTCTCAATTCTGTGGACCAGTCCACCCTGGAGAGAGTGTCTTTTGACATTATTGTTACAGGCGACTGTGTGGCAATCTCTATATAATGGAGGGAAAGTAATGTTACGGTTTTGGAAACTTACCCCAGGGGGAGAACATGCATGGACACGTAGGTGGCCCGATAATAATTATTTATTTCATTAGTCTTTGTGTAGATAGACATTGGCCCCATGTCGAGGGGTTGTTCGCCTGTCCGGGTGGCATGCGTTGGTTAGTTTGTATTTCCCCAGTATGATGTCTTCCTTTCCCACAAGCTGCATCATGGAACCCGCCCACATCAAATGTGAACCACTGAGAAGGACGTTTGCACGAGCTGAGATGGAGAAAGTGATATGAAGATGATGGGGACAGAGTTGCATCAGAGCTTTTCCTTGTTCTAAAAGCTTCTCCTGCAAGGAGTAGAAATCCCAGAGTGTGGAGGAAGGCAGTGTAGAAAGCCCAGAACGTGGTTTGGTTCGTGGGGAGCTGCTGGACACGAGGGGCCAGTAAAAACGGAGTTGCTTGCAGCTGGTGCTCTCCTATCTGGGACGCCAGAGAGGATTTTCCTCCTGGGTTTGGGCACCTCAGAGATGTGGCTACACCTCCCATCACATAGCCACTCCACTGCCCATCTTCCCCATCCATTTTCCCCATTCTCTAGCATATTTGGGCTGGTGCAGCTCTGTTGGGCTGTGTGAGGTGAGGGCTGTCAAAAAGTAGGATCTTTTCTTTTCTCCATACTTTACTTTTCTTTTCTTCTCAAGTTCTTCTTTTATTCTTCGTGCATGATTTAAATGATGGCCATGTGTCTTTTGTATAAATAAGATTGTCTAAGAAAGAATATGTGTTCGTTAAATCTGCTCTTCTGTGCCCTTTGCCCTTCTTGCCTGGAAGTATTCACTTTTAAATGATTCCTTGAGTGTTCGTAATAAATATTTGTTTGTTGTTATTTGCCGTCTGTCTCGGTTGTCCCTTCCTTCATTGGTCCGACACAGTGTACAAGTATAGTTCGATGGGAAGTTGTACCCCCACCTGATTTGCTGTTAGACGGTGCTGCTCCTATCTGTTATGCTCGGCAGAAGATCACCAGGTGTGGTGCTGAGGATGTGGCCTCCAGTTAGATTGCCGTGCCAATCGAAAGGTATCGCAGAAACATCGAAATGTAACCCTGCTTGGCCAGTAGTCCAAGTCAAGCAGTTACAGCTGTGTAAGAACCACAGCCTGTTGTACCGCGGAGTTATCTGTGGTCGGCGACCTCAGAACCGGGTGGGCGGGAGAAACTTGAGTGCTTCCCCTCGTGGCGAGTCCCGAACCCCGAGCTGTAACAGCATGTTGCGCGTTTCATTTACTCCTCCAAAAATATTTGACCGAGGAAGCTGAAACTTGATTAATGAGGGCACCCCGAAGTTGTACCTGTGCAGGTTTTGTTTAATTCCATCAAGTTTTAGAGAGAAAAAAATTCCACCCATCTTGGCATTTTTAACCTCCACCACCGAAGGTGAAGGTTACGTTTTCACCCCTTTCTGGCTGTTTGTTTGTCTGTTTGTCTGTGTGCAGGATATCTCAAAAAGTTGTGGACGGATTCGAATGAAACTTGGTGGACACTTTGGGTGTGTGACAAGGAAGAATTGATTCAATTTTGCTGAAGATCCGGATCCGAGAATTTTTTTTAAGTGATTCTTCACCATTGAGAGATTGGGCTAAACTAATATATAACACGATATCTCAAAAAGTTCTTGACGAATTCGGATGAAACTTGGTGTTCAGGTTGGGTGTGTGACCATGACGAATTGATTCGATTTTGGTGAAGATATGAATCCGGATCTAGATATGAGAGTTATTTAATTTTCTTAAGTGATTCTTCACCATTGAGAGATAGGGCCAAAATGATATATAGCATGATATTTCAAAAATGTATTGGGCCCAATATGTCGATATGCTATCGTGGACCAGGCATTATGTGGCGGAGGCTTGAGCTCTACTGAGTGCCCTTCTCGTTTTATTTTTTTTGTATACATAGCTGAGGATCATGAAAGAGATGGCATTAGTACACTGAACAGATCAGGGCACAACAGGACAAAAGGAACAGTTGCGAGAGGGGGAAACACAAACAGCAGAGTCGAAAGCCAAGATAGAGGCCGACTTGGACAAACAATGGGCGGGGGAGGAATAAAGAGCAGGAATAAGATGCAGAGGGTGGACAACATGAATACAGAAGGAAACTCTCAGGAGGGAAAACTAGAAATTTGGAAGGAGGGATTGGGGTGGGAATGGTTAATAAGGGGAGAAGACATCATGGCTTTGGATTGGAGACGATCTCAGATGATTGTGAATAGCTATCTTGAAGACTTGGAGGGAAAAATTATATTAAAGAGAATGTGGAAGTTGGTTCCACAAGCAGCAAGGCAGGAAAAAAGAGAAACAAATGAATGGAGGTGAGCAGTGATCCTGGATTTAGGTAGTTTCACCAGAAGGGAGTAATCCATCCATGGGGACCATACTCTGTGCAGAGCGTTGGTGCTGCCTCAGCAGTCTCCTTGGCGATTGGGCACAGTCTTGGGCAGGTTGCCACTCCAACGCAAGACACCAGCAAGCTGGCACTCATTTTCCTGACCTCAGTAGGATGACAGGCAGAGTTAGTATTAATTCAAAAGCCAAGTGTGATTTGAACTCAGGATGCAAGGAACCCAAGCCCACCACCCTAACAATTACACCAACACCAGCATATAAAGGGGAGTGATGGTGGACTATATTTGCCTTGCATTAAGTTGGGAGGGGGGACAAAGCACAGAAACAGCAGAGGGTGCAAGACCAGAAAGGAGGTGGTAGAAGACAGAGACCGCCGACCTGTCTGTGATGGCAAAGTGAAAAGTAATAGACCCATTGACTCAGCTTCATCGCGGGAGATTCCATTGATCTTGAAGGCCTTAGTTTCCATGGTGTCAAACTCAGCAAGATGTGAGGCAGGGGTGCCAACCCAGAAGGGAGGGCAGTACTCCATCAAGCTGCAGATGAAGGCCTTGTACGTGGATAGGAGTTCAGGTGTTCCAATGAAGGACATTGTATGACAGAGGATGCCCAGTCGATGGCTGGTTTTGGAGGCCAATTCTGAAATGTGGTTTGCCCAATAAAGATCATGGCTGATCGTGAGACCCAGGAATTTGAATGACTGAACTTCCTCAGGAGGATTGTTAAGAAAGTAGATGAGGGGTTTACCAGACAGTCCTTTCGGAGAAAGATGGTGAGTTTGAGATTTGTCAGGATTGAAAAGACATATTCCAAGTGTTCACCTTTTGGGGGGAGGGTGCGTGCAACTGCAATTATCTGACCTATATAAACACTATGTATTATATATGCACATAAGCAGTATGCATGTTTTTGCTTCATGTACATAACCTGGGTAATTTTTATTTTTGGGAGTGTACGAGGCAGTGCTCTGTTGCCTATACACCGCCCAAATAAAGGGGTGTTTCAAAATAACGTGTTGCATGCTTGGAACAAGATCGCCCATCGGGTGGGTACTCTGCAAGTCGGAACAATTCTATGAAGATGTCTATGTAAGGGGGAGTTGTACATTTGTTGTGTGGGTTGGTGTAATCATGTATTTGTTGTGGGATTAACATGGAAAAATGTCAAAAGATGTCATAATGGCAATCCATAAAAGGATTATGGTGCCATTCCTTCCTCGTCATTCCTTCCTACCTTCTTTCGTTGTTTTTCTTTTTGGAGTTCCATCCTATGTTTTTTCACTTTTGTTGATGATTTTTTTTCCTTACTTGTTTCTGTTGGTTTTTTTTGAGAGGTGTGGGGGGGGGGGAGAGGGAGAGGGGGTGGGAAGAATTATGGATGGTTATGTAAATAGTTTCATGTGGGAAAATTTGGTTCAAGTATCATGTGGAAATCAAGTGTTGAAGCACTTTGCATCATGCATGTCTTATATTCCATTTAAAATATGCATAAAATGATATCGGTATTATTAAATTCAAATGTGCATGAAATAATATCAGTAATATTAAATGAAATGTGCAGGAAATAATATCAGTAATATTAAATTAAAATGTGCAGGATATAATATCAGTATTATTAAATTCAAATGTGCATGAAATAATATCAGTGATATTAAATGAAATGTGCAGGAAATAATATCAGTAATATTAAATTAAAATGTGCAGGATATAATATCAGTATTATTAAATTCAAATGTGCATGAAATAATATCAGTATTATTAAATTCAAATGTGCATGAAATAATATCAGTAATATTAAATGAAATGTGCAGGAAATAATATCAGTCATATTAAATTAAAATGTGCAGGATATAATATCAGTAATATTAAATTAAAATGTGCAGGAAATAATATCAGTATTATTAAATTCAAATGTGCATGAAATAATATCAGTAATATTAAATTAAAATGTGCAGGAAATAATATCAGTATTATTAAATTCAAATGTGCATGAAATAATATCAGTAATATTAAATTAAAATGTGCAGGAAATAATATCAGTAATATTAAATTAAAATGTGCAGGGAATAATATCAGTAATATTAAATTAAAATGTGCATGAAATAATATCAGTAATATTAAATTAAAATGTGCATGAAATAATATCAGTATTATTAAATTCAAATGTGCATGAAATAATATCAGTAATATTAAATTAAAATGTGCATGAAATAATATCAGTATTATTAAATTCAAATGTGCATGAAATAATATCAGTAATATTAAATTAAAATGTGCATGAAATAATATCAGTATTATTAAATTCAAATGTGCATGAAATAATATCAGTAATATTAAATTAAAATGTGCAGGGAATAATATCAGTAATATTAAATTAAAATGTGCATGAAATAATATCAGTAATATTAAATTCAAATGTGCAGGGAATAATATCAGTATTATTAAATTCAAATGTGCATGAAATAATATCAGTAATATTAAATTAAAATGTGCAGGGAATAATATCAGTAATATTGAATTAAAATGTGCAGGGAATAATATCAGTAATATTAAATTAAAATGTGCATGAAATAATATCAGTAATATTAAATTAAAATGTGCATGAAATAATATCAGTAATATTAAATTAAAATGTGCAGGAAATAATATCAGTAATATTAAATTAAAATGTGCAGGAAATAATATCAGTAATATTAAATTAAAATGTGCAGGAAATAATATCTATATATTAAAACTGAAGGACCAATTTTGTGCTCCTCCTAGCGGTCGCGTCACGTTTTTCTCGGTACTGTGACCTGGACTGAAAGAAACTTCGTACCTGTAAGAGTGTATCGCACATAGTGGCAATCGTCAAACTTCAACTCTGAAGCAGAATAAACACTTTTCGTTTTACATTCGTTTACATGGCGACGTGTGATGTCACCGCTGAGAGGTGTCAGGACGTCATGACATCATCGGTCATTCGCTGACGTCATTACGTCTGTCGTCGACAAACCGTTACCGCTGAGAGGTGTAATTCCACTCCTCGAAAATAGCGTCTGCAATGTAAAACCCTTTTCTGCACATGCTGACTACCTCAGAATGTGAATTTGACACAAAAAATGTAACAAGCAACATTGTATCTTCTATATATTAAAACTGAAGGACCAATTTTGTGCTCCTCCTAGCGGACGCGTCACGTTTTTCTTGGTACTGTGACCTGGACTGAAAGAAACTTCGTACCTGTAAGAGTGCATCGCACATAGTGGCAATAGTCAACTTTCAACTCTGAAGCAGAATAAACACTTTTCGTTGAGACGGGGGCAAGGAGTGAAGAGGCGGGGCGGGGGATGAAGAGACAGGGGGCAAGTAAGCAAATTTTTGGGCGGCGGTAAGCAAATTGAAAGCGGGAGATGGGGGAAATGGGGTGGGTGATGAGTGGGCAGGGGCTGGGGTGAATTAGGCGGGGTTGAGTGTGAGAGGGTGGACAGGGGGTGGGGGCCCGGGGGCAAGTGGGGCGGGGAGTGAAAAGGCGGGGGCGGCGCCGGGGTAATTAAATTTTTGGGCGGGGGTAAGCAAATTGAAGGCGGGGGGGAATGGGGCAGGGGCGGGGGATGAGTAGGTGGGGGGGGGCAAGCACGCCCTGTCCAGTCCATGTCCCTCGAGTGTGGGTGAGCTGGTGAGGGTTGTTGAATAAACGGAATCCGTCTGTGACGGGGTTTCGGCTAATCAGTAATATTAAATTAATATATGAATAAAATAATATCAGTAATATTAAATTAAAATGTACATGGAATAATAGCAGTAATATTAAATTAAAATGTGCATGAAATAATATCAGTAATATTAAATTCAAATGTGCAGGAAATAATATCAGTAATATTAAATTAAAATGTGCACGAAATAATATCAGTAATATTAAATTAACATGTGCAGGAAATAATATCAGTGATATTAAATTAAAATGTGCATGAAATAATATCAGCAACATTAAATTAAAATGTGCAGGAAATAATATCAGTAATATTATGGGATCCAGGGTCCCCACACCGCTTCATGGGGTCCCCAAGCCGCCAGAGCTGATCACCTGATTCGATTTTCCGCCTCTTCACTGGGTCCACACGCCGCAAGAGCTGATCGCCTGATTCGATATCCATCCTCTTCATGGGGTCCCCACGCAGCTAGAAATGACCACCAGATCACATTTCCCATGGTGTGTGTGTGTGTGTGTGTGTGTGTGTGTGTGTGTGTGTGTGTGTGTGTGTGTGTGTGTGTGTGTGTGTGTGTGTGTGTGTGAGACATGCATGCAGGATGGTGATGGACCTACTACACTAGCCTAGCAGGTCAGTCTGGGCAACGCTGCTGATTAATGACCAGAACGTCCCAAACTGACAAAGATTTTACTCGCTCTACCAGGCAGGCAATGGTTCAGAAGCGAGGTCCAGCTATGGGATCTGTTTTACTGTGAGATCAATGGAGGGAAGAGGAGTCGAGGTGGTGGAGATAATGTAGAGGAGGAGGTTGGAAGTACTGTCAGAGCCCGCTAGTCACGGACTTGCTGTTCGCAGACCACGTGTATTCACGGTTTATAAAATTTTGACATTTGCGGCCCTGTGTTTCGCATATTCACGGGTTTTTTTTCGCTTTTTCACAGGTGTATCCGTGGTTTTTCGGAGGCATGTTCACAGTTTGTTTGTTTTCGTGTTTTCACGGCCGTATTTGCAGTTTTTTGCAGGCGTTTTCACAGTTTTTCATGGGATTTTTGGTTGATGGATATCGACTTGATCTTCTCAGAGTTGATGCGTAGTCCAACATTTGCACCACATACCTCCAGGTTGGTGTTCATCTCCTGGAGCTGACGAGTCTCTTCGGCCAGTAGTGCAAAATTGTCTGCAAAGTTCAAATCCATCAGATGATCTGTTGTTGCCACAGTATGCCAAACTCTGGTCCAACTATTGCCTTCTTCATGATGAAGTCAATAACCAGGGGAAACAAAAAGGGTGACAGGATGCAGCCTTGGTGAACTCCTACAGTGATGATGTTGAAGGGAACAGTTGTGCCTTTGCTCATCCTTACACAGGCAGCTGTAGTTGTGGTGGAGTCCACCAAAGATGTGAATGTACTGCTTGGGATGCCATGAGTAGTGAATGATATCAAAAGTCTTCTTTAAATGGACAAAGTTGATGATGAGTGGATTCTGGTACTCCAGGCTGCTCGTTGATGTTCCTGAGTTTGAAGATCTGCTCACGAGCTGACTTGTTGCTCCTGAAGCCAGCCTGCTCCTCTTGAATGGCACTGTCAACTTCTGCCTGCAATCTGTTAATGAATACTGTATGGAAAACCTTTCCAGGTGCTGACAACAATGTGATTCCTCTTCAGTTGTTGCAGTCGCTGACATTACCCTTTTTTGGCAGTTTGATGACTCCCTTTCTCCAGTCGTCTAGGACATGCTCAGCTGTCCGGATCGTGCTGAAGAGGTCAGTGAGCTTTGCTGCACTGATGTTCTTGGTGGTGATTCATGTGGTGGTTCTTGGTGGTGGGTCCTTCTGATGACTCCAATGCAGTATTTAGTCTTCCATTTGATTACTCTGCTTCATCTGTTCTTTTGGAATCTCATTGTGTCCAGGGGCCTTATTGTTCTTAAGATTCTTGACTGCTCTTGTGACCTCATGATGCCCTAATTTTTTCACCAAAGGTGTTTTATAAATGCTAATTTCACCCATGTTGACACCCAGCAGATAAGGGATCTCATCCTCGTTGAATATGGATCTGAAGCTCGGGATTGGTTGGTTCAGAATCGCACTGAAGTGTTCCCTCCACCTCTCATTCTGCTATTCATTTGTTAGTAACATTTTGCCATTTTTATCCTTTATTGGTACTGAGGTGGTTCTGCTCATACCACTCAGTTCTCGCACTATTCTGTAGTGTCATGGTGTCGTTCTGATTCTCTGCCTCTTGCACCTCTCTTCCTTTCTCCTCCATACAGCTCCTCTTGTCTCTCCTGCAACTCATTTTCATGGCATTGCAAAGTTGTCTATTCCTCATCTGCTTGATCTCTCCTGTTTGTTATCCTTTCCTGGTTTCTCCTGTTCTTGACTGCCTTCCTTTTGTCAACAAGCTTCCATGTTGAGTCACTGATCCAATGCTCTTTATAGGTTCCTCTCCTTCTCCCAATGGTGATATCTGCTGCCTCTTTATTCACATCCCTGAAGATTCTCTACTGCTCCTCAATGTCACCTGCACCTTGCAGGGCATCGAAGTTCAAACCAGTTGGAAAGGGCCAGCAGGAAACTTTGTTTCTTCAGTTTCTTCAGAGCAGATGGACGTTGTTGAGTAAAAATCATATTCTTCACTTTCAGGTGGATTTTAGCAATCACAAGGTGGTGGTCAGATCCTACATCAGCACCTCTGTATATTCCGACATCTTGCAAGGATGTCTGCCATCTATTGCTGATGCACACATTGTCAATTTCATTCAACGTTTTACCATCTAGTGACCTCCATGTCTTCTTGTGAATGTCCTTGTATTTGAAGAATGTGTTGCCAATGGTGAGACCATTAGTGCTACACAGGGCCAATAATCTTTCATCATTGTCGCTGAGGGCTTTGGTTGACCCATGTGGCCCAATGGTGGTGGGCAGACCTCGTTGACTGCTACCAAGTTGTGCATCCATTTCACCAACGTGTACTTTGATGTCATAGCTGGGTTTATCATCCAATGTGACCTGCAGCTGTTCTTAGAATTGGTCTTTTGCTTCCTCCATTGTTATCTCAGTTAAACTACCCCACCCCACCAAAAAAGACACATTGCTTCTGTATCCATCTTGTCCACCCCTTACATTCTCTGCTTCCCCTCATCATTACCCACACCTCTTATTCTCTTGTTTGTCAATCTTCATCTATTTTCTCCCTCTGCCCTGCTGTTGGTGTTTCCTGTAATGTCCGGAGGGCAGCGGGACTCGCACAGTCGTGAGGATTGCTGAACACTGTTTATTACCCACCGGATGCACACTACTACACAGACTACACAGGCTCCACAGACTACAACGACTACACAGACGCCTCAGGCGGCGCGCACTCCTATATCCCGTGCAGGTATGTGACCACTCCAAAACCACTCCTCCACCACGCTCCCCGCATCATGCCCTGCTCCCGCAGGCCACTACACCACACTCCTCCCTCCTAAAACTATGATTATAAAATGACCATCATAATAATAAGCATAATCGGCACAGAATACCATGATATAAAAGCAGAGAGGTACAAAAACGACAATAACCAAAAAGCACAGGCACATCACACCATATAACGTGTCGATGTGAGCGAGTTGAACTCGAAAACTGAGTTGCACGACGAACCCACAAAAACCCTGACCGCGTTATAGATATCAAGAAGCAAGGCGGGAAGCACAGCATCACTACGCAGCAGAAGCGCCCCCAGGCGGCTCATGCTTACACACCCTTACACACCCTCCGGCGAGGTCGCGACGACCTCTCGAGCAAACCTCCCCCGGCACCATCAAACGCCCCCGGCCGACAAGGCAGCACATCTCCCCCAGACAGACCCGAATCAGATAAACATTCCGAGCCTGGAAGCCCATTGTCTGGAAGCCCCGTGGCGCCAGCGCAGCCGACCTTGGCGAGTACAGAGGTTTGTGCCGCCCGGTGCCAAACCTGCCTGACCTTGGGCGGTGACGCTGAACAGCGCCGCCGGCTGGGCGCCCCATCAATCCCATAACAAACCCACACATTACAATCAGCCGAGATCCCAACGTACGTCTGAACGGCATTGGCGAGAACAGAGAGTTGCGCCCCAGGGCGCCAGGCACGTCTTACCTTGGCAAAACCAGGAGTGGGGGTAACGCTGAACAGCGAACCAGCCCCGGCTCCGAGCCGATCCCTGATCCCACACCAAAATCACGCATCCAACCCAACCGAGAAAACCATGCACGTCCACACGGACGGTCAGTTCAGCCTGGAGACATATCAGTGTCATTCAACAACAAAAACATTGCCTGTTTCAATGCAACCTTCCCCGCACATACAGCACATCCACCCAGCATAATCCCCACACATGACAGGGTAGCGAACCGTGGGCTGCCCTCGCAGCTGGAGGTCGGCGAGACCTCTTTATTTGCCACGATCGCCCCAAAGGCCTTCACATCACATCGACCATATCGGACATCCCATCGATTGATCCCAGCCAAACATATTATGCTCACACGCGAACCGTCGCCATTTATTTTAACAACACTAAATTGCATCACTCGTGCAATGAAAATCAAATACGCAACAAACAGCAACCCATGAATCACATCACGTGTCCGTCTCTCGGTCGTCGTCGCGACGTTGCGACGACCTGCTTGTCGTCGATGGTCGCGATCCGCGAACTTCTTGAACGCGACTGACTCGCTCCAATCCCCCGCTGAAATCGCCTGAACGACACGGGCGCGCATCGTATCATGAGCGCAGCCGAAGCGCGAGAGCTCATCGCAGCTGGCATGGCTCCCGTTGCTCCAGAACCGTACATCATCGTCGCAGGAAGCAATGAACGGCAGCCCACGTTGCATCGCCGCGGCTCCTGCCGCCAGAACCTCGGCCTCGGGTCTCGAAGGAGGCACAGGTGCACCTGGAGGTACGAACTGGAGGTCTAGCCAGAGGTGCGCCAACCAGTCCCGGCCCAAAAGGGCGGGCCCCTCCCCTCGTACCACAAACACCGAGAGTAGGGTGCTTCGACCCCGGTAGACCACCGCAACGTCTGTCACCACAAGTGGTGCAATCCCTTCGCCGGTGTACGTGCACAGCGACAAGGTCGTCTTGACCAGGTGAACACCGCGAACACCACGGGCCGCCTGCTCGCCCATGACCGACACTGCAGCTCCGGTGTCAACTTGAAATACGATCGGCTCGCCATTCACCTCGACCTCCACTGTGATTGGTCTAGTCACCTCCGGACCAATCGAAAACAGACTCAACATTGGTTGCATCTCCTGCTCCAGGCCACTCCCCAGGTCGCTGGGGTCGTCCCGCACCTCGCCGTCCAAGACCTTAACGGCATCCCCCGCCATCCGACACACACGCTTCAGATGTCCCACCTTGTGACAATGCAAACACACGGTGTTCTTATATGAGCACACTCGTCGCAGGTGCAGACCACCACACCCCCAGCACCCCTGGATGTCCATTTCGCTCCCTGCACGGCCGCGCTGCGGCGCGCGCCCACGGCTCGCACCTCCAGACGCGCGTGCGACCTGGGGCACCTGGGTCATCGCGTGGATCCCGGGGTCAGCCGACATGCCCCAGCCGGAACTACCCATCACGTCCTGGCCGGCGATGGCGCGGACATCCGTGAGCGTCTGCTCGACAGCTGAAGCGGTCCCGACCGCTGAGTCGAATGTAACATCGACACTTCGCATCTGCAGAATGGCCGCCACCATTTTCGCATCTTGCAGCCCAGAAATGAAGCGATCTCTGAGTCGCGCTGGACGCTCCTCCGCCGTAAACTTGCAAGCCACGGCCGAATGCTTCACCCGTGCCACGAAATCTGCAACGCGCTCCTCCGCACCCTTCACGAGGTGATCGAACTGGTATCGAGCGAGCTGCAATGACTTCTCCAGTGACATGTGTGCCTTCATCTTCTCCACAATGTCCTGAAACGACAGCCCGTCATCACCAGGTTTATCTTGCGCTTCCAAATCACTCAGCAGCCAATAATGTTCCGTTGATAGCGAGGCGAGCAAGATTGATTTGCGTTTGCTTTCATCGTCAACATCATTCGCGTGGAAATAGCGGCCCAATTTTTCAGAAAACAATTCGAAGTCGTCTCCGATGAAGACGGGCACGCGTCCGTGCGCCGTGCCCCGACCTTCCGCCATCCTCGAGCCGTCCGTGACGGCGAGACGCCTGGCCCCGAAGCCTGTGCGTGCGGCACGCGAAACTCGCGATGTGCTTCTCCGGGACTCTTGCCCGGTGTAGACCTCGAACCGCGCGATATGCGCTGAGTTACTCGCTGCAGCGATCCAATGGCCCCGGCCAAAACTGCACGTCAATCCGACGTAACCCAGGCACTCTGCACACGCCGATCCGAACAGACTCGTCGCCAATGTAATGTCCGGAGGGCAGCGGGACTCGCACAGTCGTGAGGATTGCTGAACACTGTTTATTGCCCATCGGATGCACACTACTACACAGACTACACAGGCTCCACAGACTACAACAACGCCTCAGGCGGCGCGCACTCCTATATCCCGTGCAGGCACGTGACCACTCCAAAACCACTCCTCCACGCCTCCACCATGCTCCCCACATCGTGCCCTGCCCCCGCAGACCACTACACCACATTCCCCTCTTCTTTTTCTGATGTTCCTTAAGTTATGTTGCATCCTCATTCATTCTGTGTTCTCGCTCCTCCACAAACCTTGACTCCATACAAAAAAAATCTTGTAAAATTTTGCGAAAATGGCACAATATTTTTTTTTTACAAAATTTAATTTTGCCATTGTTTTTGTGCGATTATTCAATTTGTTTTCACTTTTTGCACAAGGCGCACCATACCAAGGTCAGTCTCGTCTACTGGGCGCATGGGCAATGCTTGTAGTAGCTGGCCATCGTGTCTACATTGTGCAGTTCACGCCTCTGGTCGCTAGGCTGGATATGGGATCCACCGAAATGTTATAGCACAGCGAGATCTCTTGGTAATTTTATGCAAGTTATTAAGTTATGAAGGGACATGTCATAATCGACATAAGTATGAAAAACCTGGAAAACTTCAGGTTTTGAAGATCTTGGAAAAAATAATAATTCGATTGGTAACACTGGTGCCTTTGGTCGTTAGAAATATCTCCAAACCACAAACCACATTCAATTCCATTCTTGCTATGTTCAACTAACCTGCGGTCAGTTCTCACACATCAATGAATTAATTGTGACATGGATAGGAATTTTTACATGCTCTTCAGAAGTGGAGAGTAGGCCAGGAAGGTTATTTTGTTTCCATTCAAAGGATGGAATTCAATGTAACGGTTGACAATGACCAACTAGCAGTGAGAAAACAAGTCACAAATGTTGAACAGACAACCAAGCAGTCACAAATCATCTTGGCCCATTCTTTAGGTCAGAATATAGTGAATCGGAATACAAGTTCATGAGAAGCCATGTCATCCTTTGAAGAGATATTTCAACCAAAAAGCCTGAGACATTTTTGTATGAACTTGGACCCTTTGGGGACTCCGTTGATATGTTCTTGGAATCGTGAAAAGCTCAGCACATCTGCTTCCTATTTGGGAAAGTGGAATAAAAGAAGTTTTTGCAGTTGCTCAATGACATTCTCTGCTTGATTAATTCTGTGATTTTAAACAAAACTCTGGAACTGAAATAACTGAATGAAGCAGAAATCCACAAAGCTATGAAATCCTAAAGATGGAGTTAAGGTGCAAAATCCCGGATGATCGCTAACTCGAGTACTGTCTGAATCACTGATTTTTTTGACGTTAGGACACGAGTTGGGAGTTATCCCCACTGAAAACAAGAAGACCATTCCTGAACCTTGTCTTTAAAATGGGGTTTTGCTTTGTCTGCAGTAATAATTAGGATGTTGGTTTGCTCAGTATGGTTGGGAAAGCTCTCTGAAGAATTGTGAAGAGTTCGATTGACGATGCTTTCCAAGTAACTCGGCGAAATGCTTTTTCTTCAGACTTGTGAACGGTAGGTTGTTATCGTGTGAAACCAAACTAGTTTTATGGGTTTTCATACCAAAAAAGGCTCCGAACACACACCTATCTTGATTGTCCCAGCAACAGATCTGGAATTTCCAGAGTTTGCTCTCTGCCTTTTGGTTCTGTTCGACATTTGAGTTTTAAAACAGATCATATTGCAGCTGAATGTACTATTTTGCTTCTACAAGAATATATATATATATATATATATATATATATATATATATATATATATATATATATATATATATATATATATGTACACACACATTTCTAAGTTCAATGTATGTTGCAATTATGGTGCATCATTAGTGAATGTGAAAACATTTTATGGAACGTGTTTATATTTTGACTGCATTTTATCTAATCTCATCTATCAGATTCCGAGCTTGTGGAGTGTTACTACGTGGAGTTTAACGGGCCAGCGATTTCATACCTTTTTGCTATCGGTTTCTCACCTTACATCCTGTAAAAAGTCAGGTGTGGATATCCCAAACTGTGCTTTTGTAATTATCACATTTCTTTCAGATCTTAAGGTTAAAACCTGGCCTTGCTCTTCCAGTCCTCTCCAACCTCTAACCTCCAAACCTCCCCAAGGCACCCAAGGTTACACGCCTTCCTTAGGAAAACTTCACCAGCTTACCCTCCCAAAGTTCAGACCGGTCGACTACTTGCATTCATTTGTCCCCATAGTTTCCCAATGGTGAATTGTCTCCATGTGTCCATTGTCTCATCCTCCTTACTTCAGTCCTTCAAATATGCTTGCCATCACAACCTCATGCGCTCACCATGCGCATCCACGATCTCTTCCAATTCTGTTCCTCTCCTGGCCATTGTTCATCGTTTTTGTCATTCCTCTTTTCCTCCTTGTGTAGGTCCATGACCCCCATACTCTCTGGTAGCTTATGAACCTGCTACCCTTTGTCATTCAGTTCCTCCATGAGCTTAGACCCTTCTATAAAAAGGCATATTCATATCAATAAAACACATTTTTAAAAGGCTCCCATGAATATTATACTGTGGAGGAAGTTGTTGCAGAATTATATTATGAAAGTTGATGGATTAATTGCAGGTGAGGTAATACAAACAGTTATAATAATGGACAAAAACGAGATTTCAATCCATCTTGGCTGAATAACTTAATGTGGAGCTTGGCATTTGGAGTGTGAGTTTAGCTAAGGACACAAAAGGTTCTGCAAAAAAAGAAATGAGAGGAAGGAAATAGGAAATCACATAAGGCTCATAAAAATCGAAATAATGTTCTTCATCACTTGACTGCCTGTCTCAAATGCACACAATGCACTTTCAAACGTTGTGACAATGATGACCAAAAAAAAGTGAATTCTTGTGTTAACAGACGTGTTGAGGTCTGTTAACAATCACAAACGCATTTATTTTTCAAAACAATACTTTGTCTTTGCTTTTTCGGTTTAGTTATGTCACAAATGACCTAACATCTATCCTCTTTGTAGGAGTTTGGCTTTGTTGCACACACAAAATATTTCATAATACAATATTTGGCTTTCATAATATCATTCAGCAACAACTTTCTACACTGTCTCTGTCTGTCTGTCTGTCTCTCTCTCTCTCTCTGACCTACATATCTGCAGGAAATTGAGGTGAGAGCAACAGGATGGGATTGTTAAGGCGTTTGTTTTTAGATGTCTTATTTTTACATCGAGTGAGACTCATGCAAACTTGTGATATATTGTCAAAGAACATTGCAGGAAGTGAGGGGGGGTGGATTGTAGTATTAGAGTGGAAAATAGGAGAGAAAGTGAAAAATGCACCGAAGAAAGCAGGATGTATGTTAGGACAGTCGGTGAAGAGGATAGCGTTGCAGTGCTGTCATTCAGGCAGCCGATGAAAGGATGGTTTTCCTTCATGGTTTTAATCAGATCGCGATGCATTTCAGGAAACACAGGGAACGTCTGTCTTCTGTCTGCTTGTCTTTCCACAGTTGTCAATCAAGTGTTTTGGGATAGTTCAATGCTGTAAAAAAAAACATTAGGTGAAGTTGAAATGGAATGCACATGCAAGTGTTGCGAAAACCCAATAACTTTTAGCCTAAGTTACATTAGTCACTGGAACTACATACCTCGTATATTGTCGCAAACATACGCCCGAACTGCCAGGTAAGGCGAAATGCTGGATGATCTCATGAGCAAATCGTCCCGTGTTGTCAGGCATATTGTAACTTTATTAAACCCTTAAACATTATCTTGGATACTACTTTCAGTGCTTCAAATACATGATTCAGATAGTTCTGTTTTCTAAGTTTAATCCTCAATTGCAATTTTGGCACAAACTATCTCCAGCAATGGTAGCAAAACTCTTCAGAAAACCAAAATAAGGCAACCAACCTTGTTTAAACACCTTTCATAGACTATAACATTTTGCAAAATCTAATAATTTTTTGAAAAACAATTTGTTTTCCATTCAGTTCTAGAAATATGAGAAGAAAGTGGTATTTTAAAAAAAAACTATCATGAGGTATATAAAGGATGCGTCATCATACCAGTCTGACCAAAGTGACACCAAGAACCATCCAACGAAAAATGCCAGAGAGATTTCCAGACAAAATGCTTCATCTGATAATTGGAGAGTTGGATAGTCTGTATTTGCCATTGTCCTCTCAATGGTCGTAATCATGATTAGACCCAAAATTAAGGGTCATTATTACTCCCAAAATTGTACTTTAAAGTACAGTATTCAATGGGTTCAAACAATTCGAGGAATGAGATAATTATCTTCCGATTATATATATATAATTCGGATTATAATCGGAATAGTCCAAGAAATGCCGGTTTTATTTATTATTCAATGTAGAATTGTATGACATGGACTCTAAAGAGTGTGGGACCCTGGTGTGTATGAATGTTAAAAGAAGACGCCAATAAGTTTGTGCTGTAGTATCGCCTTGGCAGAGCTGAGCTTCGGGGCTGTATGCAATGACGTTTGTCAATCAATTAGTAGAGTCGCATGGCGTCTCATATGCCTGAGTTAACCCATCTACCGTCCTCCTATTTATGATTAACCCCCTCCTCCTCCAGATTCAAAACCTACGATCAAACCGCGCCGTTCTGTTACGCCTGGTTCGACTGGCACGGAATCAGCAAGAGCTACTTATGAAAGGTACTTGAACATACCATGGCATATAAAGAATGAAATAGAAAATGAATGATGAAATGTAAAAGAATGAACGCTGTAAGTGTGTAGAAGGGCTGCCTGCTGGAATGACAGTTAAATTCAGTCCGACGCCGTTGACTACCTGGGCATTGACACTTGATCTCAGAGGTAAGTTGGGTCGATTAATTTCTTCCATTCGTGAGTGGAGGATAATTTTGATGTTCGAGAGCTAGTTTTGTATTTGATGCTGATTAATCATTGCTGGACTGATTTAAAACCAGTAGAGAGCGCTGCATATCAGAGTGCATTATCTTTTGGCGAAGAGGTTAGGGGGGTTGGTCAGATTTAATTTGTAGACTTCTGCTTTCACGGCTATATTTAAATGATGCTCAAAAAAAGATTTTAAATGTGGGATGTAGTTATGTCAAGAGAAAGTAATGAAGTACCATGCAGGAAAGTTTAGTAAATTATTATTTTAAATTACTAAATGAAATGAATGCTGAAGTTCAAAGAACACATTAGTGCAGTTGTCCCATTTGCAACATGATCATGTTTTACATCTCATAGTATATCTATCAAGAGAAGGGATTTATTTGTGATTCAATAAACCCTTGACAACACACCCTCTGTCCATCTATGAATATGGAGACTGGACGATGCTCTGGGATCAGTTATTGAATGTCTTTATTTTCACTATTGGACCCCACGCTCGAGGAGTCTCAGCCAAGGAAAGGAAGCTCTAATTGGTCTCAAGTCCAAAAGTAGGATTGTTCAGGATGGCAAAGTGACTCGCACTTTCCTCATGGTTTGCAGGCAACCTCATTTCTGATGGGATGATGTAGAGGGAATGGATTTACCTTTCAACCATCTATTCTGGGTTTGACTTTGTCCGGTTTGGGGTAATTCACAGGCAGGGTGATGTACCACAAAGTGCCTCGTTTTCGCATGGACGTTAATCCGGTGTCCCATCTGCTAGCATTAGTTGGTGGAGATTTAACATCCCACGGTGTCATTTCACGAAGAGTATTTGAGTTATCGCCGGCATCCTGAAGAAATTACAAATTTTTACTCCGACCAGTTCTAGTCGAACGTCAGGCCTGGTTTATGAAAAACTTCAGCCAAAAATATTCCCCAGCTGACCCCACAAGAAGGTGGAAATAATAGGGGCTGTTAAAGAAATATGAGTGGTCGCAGGAAACCTGATATGCGATTTTTGTTTTCTTTAACACAAACACTGCATAATACAGTGTGGCTGAAGCCATATCCAATCCAAAAATAACAATGAGTGGTTGAGTGTGCAAGGCCTTGTTTCAATGTCCTTACAAGTGTGGGTTCAATTTCCATGGTAGCTCAGATGTGGAAGCAATGGCAAACTACCCAGTGTATTCTATTTCCTTGAAACCACCTCAGTATAACCAATACTCTCTGATAGAGTGCAGTGTATTGGGGATCCCCCATATACAGGGTGTTTCAAAAAGAGTGATGCAAAGTTAAATGTTTATTTACAAAGAAACAGAAACCTCAGGAAGATGAACCAAACATTTCTTGAAAGCTTATGACATGTTATTTTATATCACTGATTGCTATTGCAGTAAGTCACTGCTAGAATTAGTGAGAGCCCAAGGTCTGAAATTGGCATTCACGCAAAATCCTTGTGATTGACGTTCTCGATGTGTGCCCCTCTGTGGTTCAGACAGACATTGATCCTGACTCCAAAATTGTGTTCAACTTTCCTATAGGTCTCATGTGGTACTGCCTGGAGGTAGCGTGACACCTCCTGCTTCAGATCGTCCACTGTAGCAGGGCGGTTGGCGTATACAGAGCCCTTGACAGCCCCCCAGAACCAGTAGTCCAGAGGGTTCAAGTCTGGGCTATGGGGTGCCCAGTCATGTGCAGTACCCAGGGCAACGAGGTGGTTTCTGAAGAGGTGCCGCTGGAAAGTTATGGTGTCACCAGCTGTATGCAGGAGTGCACCATCCTGCATAAACCAGGTCATGCTGAGCTGGTTTGGGGTGACCTTTTGGGCTAGATCATTATGGAACCTCTGGAGCATGGCTCAGTAGAGCTCACTGTTGATCATCACCATCCTGCTGTTGTCATTCTCAAACCAGTAAGGCACTAACATTCCCTTTCTGGCATTGAAGGCGCAGAAGCACGTGACCTTTGGCCCTTTCAAGTACCTTTCAGTGATCTCCTCAGGTGGTTCTGCCCCCCAGAAAATGTTGCTGTGGTTGTTGATGGCACCATTCAAGTGGAAATAGGCTTCATCACTGGACCAGATCAGGCTGATCCAGTTTGGGTACCGCTCCATCCTGTCACTGAGCCAATTGCACTTATCAATCTCCTCATGTCATCTTGACTCAGTTTATGCCTAATAGAGATGATGTATGGGAAAACCTTCAGTTCCTTAGTGAAGATACACCAGACTGATGTTGGTTTGATGCCTCGCTCCCGGGAGTGCCAACGATGGGACTTCTTGGGACTGTCCACTGCAGAATCCTGCACGGTGTCGATGTTGGCTTGCCTCTTGGGTACTGATGCTGCCCTGCCACTGTTGCCCTTGCTCCGGTTGGGCATTGTACTCTTGTGCTCAAAATGTTTCGTCAAATAGCACAATTTGTGGGTCCATCATGTGTTCTGAGGTTGTATTCCCAGCAGAACCTCCGGCAGGTGTCTACATATGATTTACTCTCATACCACAGAGCCACCACTTTTGTCTTCTGCTTCACAGTCAATGACATAGTTGAACTACGGGGATAGAAATCCCAGGGAACAAATACCACGATAACATCACCAAATCCTGAAAAGGAAAATAGAATCGGTCAACAAAACAAAGAAATGGCAGGAAGGCAAAGTTGTATCAATATTTTTGAAACACCCTGTACTATACTCTGTGATGTGATGTGATGTAAACACCCTGTACTATACTCAATCATCTGTGATGACCTTTCAAAATCAGAATGTTATTATTTTTTTCCCTTCTGGCTACAAACGGCTAACCAGACTAATGTTTTAACTCGGCATGCGTCACAAAAACATGTTGAGGTAGCTTAAAGCATCTTCTTTGCTGAAACAGTTGATAAGTCTCAGCCGCAGCTTGACTAAATTGGAAGCAGATTTTTCAACAAGAAGTCTTTATTCATCAAGTTAACATTGAACAGTGATGGGTAATACATCAGGAACACTTGGAACTTTTTGGGGTTTTTTTGCAAGCTCATAATATAACCAAAATTCTTCATGACGATTATACAAAAAAAAAGATCTAAAACAAGTGGAGTGACATTCAAATTACACTGCCCCCATGCCACATAAATAAATAACATATCCTCCAGCGCGCGACATTGCCGGGGCACCTTCTCAGTCACAGAGGTGCCTTCTCAGTATGAATTGGAGAGAAAGATGTACAATAATTGATTGATTAATTGCGTAATTAAAATAAAAAAATAATAATCGTAAAAGAATTAATTTCTTAATCAATTGGGGAATAGCATACCAAAACCAACACCGTTTCATCCGAATCTAACTTTTTTAATTAGTAAAAAGTACTTAATATGGAAAATTAAATAGTTAATCCATTAAATTATTAATCAATAAATCAAAAATACCCTTCGTAGCCAAATCACTTGGTCACAGTAATGTCTAAATATCAGCTTCCTATCTCAAAGGATAGTTGAGATATTGCTAGGGCAAACAAACAAGAAAGCAAGAATAACAAATGGAGTGAAAACTGAGTACGCCCTTTTGGCGCGCGTCATCGCAGGTGCCTGGAGATGGGATAATGGAGATGGGATGGAGATGGGAGATGCCCCGGAAGGGGCAGTGCACAACAAATAATTTTTAAAAAGGATATCATTATACTTAAACATTTTTATACACCATATCCTCACCAGTGATGAGAATTTACAGGTACACTGCATTGATGATGCTCCGAAAACATTGCAGTTACAGTATTGTTTGAGTCACGCGTCTTAGACAATGTTCATGCCACTAGAGCAGATATGCGACAAAAATATCTCCACGCTCCACGTCCGCTGGGTTAATTTGGTGTGAATTGGCGTTTCAGGACACACAACCTCGGAGAATCTGCTGACAAAATTGGCCGAGCGAGCCTGCCAGTGATCCGCTTTTAAAGTGCTTTAGCACGAACCAAATCTGCCCAATTCTGCTAAATGCTCTGGAGCCCACTGCTGACAACCACACAATGTTTCATCAAAATGGATTTATTAACAAGGAGGAAAGGAATGTGTGGGTGGGTAAGTGTATTGGATATGAGAGGGGGGGGGGGTATTGGAAGAATAACACATCCACACAGTGGTGATCATCGTCAGTAACAATTGATAATAAATCAATAATAAATGCGCACCCGAAATCACATTGACAACATGTATGCTTTATCTCTTGCACATGGGGAAACAAGGTACGAATAAAAGAGCCTATAACATAGAGAGAGATGGTGGTCTTCGTTCGGGTTCAGCAGACTGACATAGGTCTTGACCATGTTGTGTCCTGCATGCTATTACCAGCACACACACTAGCTCCACAACGAAGGTCCCAGGACAAACCAAGCACAAACCCAGGCAACCGAACCACCAAGCAGCAGGCAGCAACCTTGAAGCAGCAGGAACCACAATAAGAGAGCTATAGCGTGCATTCTGTATGATTAGATTGCATTCCACTGTGCACACCCAACACCATTGTTGACATGCCCAACAGATAATGATGTATGGGCTGCGCTGATGGACTGGCAAGTCAGGGAAATCCCACATATTGGACAGCTGGTGATTGATGGCTTGACTTCCAGCCCTTCAATGGCCTGAAAATGACAGGTGGTGACCTTTGGCCGAATTTCCACCATGCTGATTGGCTGCTGAGAATGGAAAATTACACAGAAACCAATGGACAGCAGGGTAGTTTTAAGATTGCAGGAAGGCATGGGAAAGGCGGGGTGACCAAGAGTCATGGTGTCTCTCGAGCTGCAGCCTGCCTCCAGTGGACCGGTCTACTGCTTGCAGTGACCGGTCTATGGTACGGTCGGGCTTATGGGGACAGGTCGCTCCCAAGAGATGTGTGGTACTACCACTGCATCTCAGAAGAAGGTCACCCTTATACACTTGTTCTACTCTCCCCTTCCCCCCAGCATCTCCACGATGCTTGTGATCCACTGCATGTGGCATGGCCCTCTTAAGGGAGTTAGTGGAGGTCGGCGACAGGCATTTCGTCGGCAACTGCAGACTCTTGACCTGGGTTGGCCTCGCTGTACGTTGTTAACTGCTGTGTCTTTGCAAACTTTGTGCCACTGACACAGCAATTTCAGTGAGCACTGTGCCCAATACTCTTCCAGGCAGATGGTCTTGCCCACCATGCCAGTTGTACAGATCCGATGGACTGCATCTGGCCGCTGGGCTGGCGTTCGTTGCAAGTGACCTCAAGCGAGCCCGTATTGGGAGGCCTTGTGGTCCCAAACTGCTACGGACATCCACTCCGGTGGTCAAGAGTTTCAGTCGATCGCTTCTACGCCGTGGTGATCAACACCTGACACACGGTGGAGTATGCAGAGGGTGGAAGGGGTGAGGACAATGGGCCAGGGTGATTGGACCCTAGTGGAGGAGGCGTCAAGCTGGCGCTGACCCCTTCCCATGGTTCCTTACAGACACTTGTGTGGGGGACTAAATCTTTCTTAACATATGCTCAATGCATTTTATTATTTGTTTATATTATTATATATTTATTTATTTACATCACACTTATTCTAACATGTATTATGAAGTAACTATTCTAATATATCCCCCATTTTACCCCTAGACAAGATCTTAAACTTTTTTAACACGATATTGATCAACTCATGTTCTCCATTACTCTTTGTACAGCATTTTCAAAATGTGAAATCTCATATCCATGCATAATATTTGAGTAGTTGACATTTGCATCTGCTAGATATGTGAGTTTGTGGAGCACGACTCTTGGGAATTGCTGTAAGTGCAGCTGTGATGCTGATGCACTGCCCCTCGTAGGTTAGAGCAGGAATTTGGAAAGTGACCAAAGTGTCTGCGATAGCTCGCCGACTTTTCATGGACACTATGGGATCATTAACATTCACCAACTCGTGCTGGCAGATGGGTTTCCCAGTTTAACGTCCCTCCGATGGACAGCACACACGTTCATTAATCACCCCGATTACAAACACACGAGGATGACAGTTTATAGTTGGCCTGAGATTTGAACCGCTGCTCGGCATCTCCGAGGCAAGTATGCATACCCCCAAGTTATCTTGCCAGATGAATGCATGTTGCAACTACGTTTAAAACTATATTTTGAACAAACATATTCTGCCTTGGAAAGATTGAGGATGACATCAATCTATCATCGCTCTGAAAAATGAACCCAGGCTGGACAGGACAAAGGCAAGTAAAACTACCTCCAGAGTTAACATGTGAATCTAATGTTATCATTGTATTTCCATGAATAATCTACTTCGGTGTTTCAACTGGGTATCCACAAAGTTTCCCCGAACATTAAAAAAGCACATCATTGATGGTAATCCATTGCTTGATTTTCATAATAATTTAATGTAAACCAGACCAGACTTCGTGTGATGGTTCGAGCGTCTGCTCTGAGTCTGGGAGGTCAGTGGTTAAAACCCCAGCCAATTCATACCAAAGACTTTTAAAATGGAAGATGCTGCTTTCCTTGCTTGACGGTCAGCATTTATAAAAGGACTAGCAGGTAACCCGGTTCCACCGGGATGTTGTCAGGGAATTAATTCCCAATAGAGTGGAGAATATTTAGGGAGTTTGTGATGAATGTCCTTTGACAGCATAGTTGTCACCAACTGTTAAGACTGATAAGGTTTCTCCGTGAAGTAAATCGATGAAAAGGTATTTAAACGTTGGACGGAATTGAATCATTAGTTTGTGGTTATATTATTTATTACTTTGGATTGGTGTACGAACCAGCGACTCTGAGCCTATACACCACCCATGTATGCAACCTCGCCACAAAATTGCACACAACTCGAAATTGCATGAATATTGATGTGTGTGTGTGTGTGTGTGTGTGTGTGTGTGTGTGTGTGTGTGTGTGTGTGTGTGTGTGTGTGTGTGTGTGTGTGTGTGTGTGTTTGTTTGTGTGTGTGTGTGTGTGTGTGTGTGTGTGTGTGTGTGTGTGTGTGTGTGTGTGTGTGTGTGTCAGCTCCACTACAAGCCTTATATCCTGTTTAAAAAAATAAAAAAACAACACAATCCTGGGTTATATTTGTGACTGTATAACTTTCATGCCATCAAAACAGTGGCTCAATTCTTTCAAATGCTTGTGGAATGAAGAAAAGCATAACCAGCAACTGGATGATGCCACAAGAAACGGAGTTTAGATACGGTGGTGAAAGTCAGATTTGCCTTTAATATGGGGATATGCAAGCAGCAGGAAAAAAATATTTAAATACCTCTTAGGGCGACGAGGGGAAGCACAAGAAATGAGGCACCAACCCCAATTCATTAATACAGCACTTTTTGGTAGTAGGTCATGGTAGTGAGATGAATAAATTTCTCTCTCCTTCCACCACCCCTGAGAAATTGACTTTTACACTAATACAAGTCTGATCATTAAAATCATGATAACATTCATGTATGGTTATTTTGAAGATTATGACATCTCACACGACTGTAGATGTCTCGCATGAATGTAAATGTATAATTGACATCCTTGAACACACATCATGCATAAATTGCCAACTTTCTCAGACCAAGCACAAAAACATACTGCCTGGTGAACCTGTACTTGGGATTATCAGCTACACAGAAACTTTTCCTCAAGCAAAATCCTTAGCGATGGCAGTGGCAAAGTTAGGTGCCGAGATCAACATGGCAACTGTGCAAACGACGGTGAATATAGAGAACGTTACAAGGCAGAGACGGTCAATAATCGCTGCAGCAAACTGCCATTCAGCCTTGGTTTCCTCACCCCGCTCCTGCTCACGCATTCTCTCTGCCAGGAATGCAACATCCTCTGATATCTGCTCAGCTCCTTCAGTACAGAGATGCTCGGCTCCAATGTTTCTGGTTCGAATACCATGAAAACTGTCAGCTGACCCACAGTCAATCTCTCTAGTTCCTGTCATATATTTCCTTTCATCTTTCCTATAGCCCTTCAAACCTCCATCTTTACCATTGCTTTTAATATTGAAGACACAAGGTGGTAGTGGTGGGGAGCTTGCCGAGGAGCTGGTAGGGTGTTGTCCAAGTGTGAAACAATTGTGATCATGTGGGTTTTGTGCGTAGGTTTGGTTGAGTGTCTTGAAAGAGGGATAGGAGTTTGTGTTCAAATGGTTTCCACCAAGCCATGGAAAGGGAGGCTGTAGAAAGAAAGCAAGGGAAAAGTATAATTAAAATGATTGGTTGAGGGAGTTGTTGAAAGTCTCACAGTGAGTTTTTGCTCCCAAAATAAATGATTAGCAACAGCATAAATGCCAATTTTTGACGCAGAGCATGATGAGCATTTGACCTTTCATTCCATTTCAGAATGATTGAGCTAGTCGAATTCGTACTACTTCCATTTGCATCCATGGTAAAGGGACGAAAAAGTAGAATGAATAATGTTAATGATGGAAGGAAATGTGGGGAGGAGCAGAGCAGGTGAAGGATATCAACTTTGGAAGGAAAGAAATCCTAATATAGTACGTGTTGAATAGATGTTAAAAATGACTGGATACTGGAGGCAGAAAAAAAAATCCGACAACACAGTTTGAAAGATGCGCGCGCGCGCGCGCGCGCACACACACACACACACACACACACACACACACACACACACACACACACACACACACACACACACACACACACACACACACACACACACACACACACACACACACACACACACACACACACACACACACACACACACACACACACACTGTAGTGGGTACCAGGGAAGCAATTGTGCCACACCAACAGGAAATGCTTGCCCCACATTAACATGTCTATGGTACACAAAACAGATCTGGGATAGCAGGACCAATTTCAATTTTTTTTAATGTAGATTTAAATTATCTTCATCGTGTTGGCTGCAGTACAATCCTTCAGAGAAGTAAGGGGGCTGCACCTCTGCTAAGCTCATGCCTAATATGCAGAGCCTATGCAACTAACTGTTCAGCCAGAAAATCCTTTTTATATATTCCAAAGTTGATAGTAAAGCATGTGGCATCAGATTGTTATTGAAAAAATATATATATATATATATATATATATATATATATATATATATATATATATATATATATAAAAATCTACATATATATAACTAAATATATATGTGTGTGTATCAATTATTACTTGAGAATATTTAAATTATATCTCCAACTTTTCAAAGGAGGCGCAAGCATCGTTTGATGTCCTTAACCACCTGATTTCACATCCATACAGGACATTTGACACAACGCACCAGGTGTCCCATCGGGCGGAGGATGTGCTGCTGGTTGGGTCTGCGCATTCTCAAGAACCAGGCACACCAATGGAGCAAAAACATCCGAGTCTGCAGGACAAATGGTGGTTCAAATAAGTTTTGATTTGTTTGAAATGCATAAGCAGGCCCTGTCTGAACAACTTGAATTGTCCACTGGCTCTTAACATTCTTGTAATTCATACAAGGAACACCGTTGTCTTTGAATAATTACCTCCACCACCGAAGGTGGAAGGAGGTCATGTTTTCTCCCCTATGTTGTCTGTGAGTGGGATATCTCAAAAAGTTATGGACGGGTTCTTACAAAACTAGGTCGATGAGTTGGGTAGGTGACAATAACAAGCCGATTTGATTTGGGTTAAGGTCCGGATCCAGATCCGGCCCATCAGTGGGATACAAAACGTCAAATGTTCAGCCTGGCGGAGGTGTGCGCTCTCCCGAGTGCCATTCTAGTTTGTTCTGCAGTGACATGTGTACAAACTCCTCCATGAGCCTTCGACACTATAGAAAAGAAGCCTCCACATAGGTAAACCAAGTTAAACCTGCACAAAACGGTTTTATAAAAACCCACAAGGAATCCCAAACCGCTTACCCATTGTGGCATTGCTGTGCCATTTGGCTCTTGGTGGTGGTACCGCAGCACTACCACTGTGGCTACTACAGACATGCCCACGATGATCATGGTACAAGCAAAATACTGCGCTATGGAAATAAAAACAAACAAACAAGAATCCATTATTATCAGTGAAAGGATGAATAATCGAAATTATTGTGAAATACACAGCCACCATGTCTCAACTCCATACAACATGGTTATCAAAAAAGTGAGGCATTGAATCAGTGTTGTCGATTGACAGAATTGCACTGACCTATAAGAGGAACAGAATCAGACGTAGCCGGCATTATCTCCGCCACAAGCAACATGAACACCGTAAGTGAAAGGAGCACAGTAATGCCTGTAAGGTTTAAGTGGGGGAAGAGGGTATGAGTGTGTGGGAAGAATGTCTTAATGGTTGCCATTAAAGGAACCTGGGATGGATCGGTACACCGCGTGTGTTGGGACAGACCCTCTTCCAGCTGTTCTTGGCCAAGTGCCAATGTGTTGTTAATGATATCAAGTGCCAGCAAATTGACACTTACAAACATCGTGATGTAAATGCCAATGTGTTGGCACTTCATATCACTAGCAAGGAACGTAGACTACCAATGTACCCTGTGGACAAATGCACCTAAGTTTTCCCTATAAATGTCAAATCATCATCACAGTTGTATTCATCGTCATTGTTGGTGAAAATATTCATCATCGTGCTTGCCACAATCATCAAAATATGCAAATTAGAATGTTTTCAATGCATCTTCAGTTGCAATAATAAACAATCTGTTAACTAGAGGCACATGTTATTAGGTGGGGGCAGGGTCAGACCAGTTTGTGTGTGTTTGTACGCAAGTTTGGGGATGGGGCGGGAAGGAGGAAATTGGAAATATTGCCCAAGCAGTTGTGTATAACGATGTGAAACCGTGTAACATGAAGGTAGACAGAGACTAACCAAGTGATATTTTTTCTCCAGACTCTGCTGGGAGAAGGAAGACGAAGAGGGACAGGCTAGAGATGAGGACACAAGGTACCAGGAGATTGAGTGCGTAGTAAAGTGTGCGGCGTCGGATTGTTATTGTAAAAGTGATGTCTGGGTAAGGAGCAGCACAGCAGTCGTAAAAGACCAGGTTTAGCTTTCCTGGAACACCTGAAAAGTGACGGACCAAAGAAAAAGTACTTCCTGCTCCATGGTATTTTCTTATTAACTACATGTATATGGAGTAATATATCAATTACGAACATGTAGTCACTCTTCCACAAAGTCACCACACCTTTATGCAAGTATGGATCCACCATTCAGCTTGTGGGGCTGTATTCCACCCACACCCAATTTTCTTGAAATTGTGACATTACCCCCCACCGACACCCATCCCCTCCTTTTCTCCAGAAGTCAACAATCCATGCAGCCAAATATTGTACTTGCTGTACCACCAGAGATTAAGCTATTCAGAAAAAGAAAATTCTGACACCAAAGTAAGTAAACATCTTTCTGGTAACAAAACAGACACACTAGGTTTTCTTTACATCAGGGTTTTTGTGTACAAAATCTAGGCTTGTGCAAAAGCGAGGAGACAGAGTAGAATGGCAACGTACTGTCAATGCGAGCATACAATAACCAAGGGAAAGAACGAATAAGAAACATTGGAGAGAGGAAGGGAGGAAGCTCTTCAGTTGGGTTCGGTAGGTGTAATGAGGGTAGAAAAGATTGCAGGTAATGAACATGAGATAGTGGTGTACTGCTTGGATGAAGCCGGCGAGGGAAGATTGCAATTACACTGTCTTGTGAAGGTGGTTCCACAAATGGGAGAAAAGAGAAACAAAAGAGTGAAGATATACAATGTGCCTGAATTTTGTGAGTGTAACCAAGTGGGCATTACTGGAAGAGCAAGTGCATCCTCAAGGAGGAACTGGGGAGATTCAGAGAGTGGAGAGGGCAGAGGGAGTTAGAGCAGAGGAGAAGTGGTTAAAAAAAGTGAAGCCATCACTCAGTCTGTGATGTGACAACATTGAGCCTTGTGCATCAGCCTCATTGTAAGAGATGCCAACGATATTGGATGTCAAACCAACTTAGAAAGCATTACTCTAACTATGGTTAAGGGACAGATCGGTGGTCTCCGTCTTACACAGTGCAACCGTACCATATTCTGCTCCAACGTTGCAATTGCTGTCCCTGTCAGTACACATACTCCATATGACATCCTTGAGAGGACCCGGACACAGGGGTAAATGTAAGCGACTTGAGCCGATGGACCAAGCTATTCTTACCCAATTCTAGCTATGTATACCCCCCCCCCACCACCACCACCACCTCCCTTCCATGTAACACAGCCCCTCCCTAAAACCTTAGGCTCTTGCAACGGTTCCCCATCAGGAAACCCAACATTCCAACATTCACACTTGCAGACACACACCAAATTACCTTATCCACTAAATTAAAGAAAGCTGTGGGAAGCGAGCCGTAGCTACCTTACCTGTACTTTCTTGTCGTGATACAGTACCCTCCTTTCTTTCAATAAAATTCACAAAATTATAATACTCAAAAGTGAGGTGAATTTCAACCCTCGACTTATTGTGTCTTCTTCAGGTGTTCCACGGGTGGGGAGAGAGGATGGCAAAAACACAAAACACAACAAGGCAGGCCCACCTTTTTCAACAATTTCAACTTAACAAACTATAAATCCCATATATTGAGCACACCCCCAATGGATATCACCTGCTACAGCAGTCAACTGAGTCCAAATACAGCAACAAATGTCAAATCTACTGAGCCAATGTTGTGGCCTATCTGCCCTTCAGAGCACTTGTAAAGTCAAATATGACTGAGTGGAGCATTCACAAATAACCATATATACGTCATTACCCCGGACCAGATACGTTGTGTTTTACTGTTTTATTACCTCCGCCACCGAAGGTGAAGGAGGTTATGTTTTCACCCCTTTCTGTCTGCTTGTTTGTGTACAGGTTGTCTACGGATCTCAAAGTATCTCAAAAAGTTGTCTACGGATCCGGACGAAATTTGGTGGACAGGTTCAGTATGTGACAAGGATGAACGAACTGATTAGATTTTGGTGTCGACTAGAATCTGGATCCGACTACTAGAATTTTTTAAGTGATTTTTCACCATGAAGAGATTGAGCTAAAAATGATATATAGCATGATATCTCAAAAATTTGTCTACGGATTCGGACGAAACTTGGTGGACAGGTTGGGTGTGTCGCAAGAACAAATTGATTCGATTTTGGTAAAGATCCGAATCCAGATCTGGATACGAGAATTATTTAATTTTTAAAATGATTCTTCACCATTGAGAGATTGGACCAAAAATGATACAGAACTGTATAGCATGATATTTCAAAAATGTATTGGGCCCGATATGTTCTCGTGGATCAGGTATTATGTGGGGGAAGTATGCGCTCCACCGAGTGCCCTTCTAGTTTTAATTCCTGTTTTGCTGGTCATGCTTTTTCGTCCAATTTTCTGTCCCAAACCATATCTTGTTTTTTTGAATTGTCGAATTAATGTCCTTGGTAAAGTCCGGCCAACTAGTGTTAGTCTGGTTGTTCTTCTGCATCCGTTTTTATTATTCATTTTATCCTACATGCCTTGTTTTCACTCCTTTTATCCCAGGTATTGTTAATTCTGATCCCTCAGCTCAATCCTTTTCCCCTCCTTGTAAAAAAAAGTACAAATAACAAATCACTCTTCTTTAATAGGAAAAAAAAACAAGGGAAAAAAAACAAACCAGGAAACTGAAACAGCACTCGGTAGAGAGCACATCTCCACCAAGCTGAACAGTTTAGGTTTTGTATCCCACTGAGAGTACGGATCTGGATTCAGACCTGAACCAAAATCTAATCAGCTTGTTCTTGTCACCTAACTAACTCATCCCCAACTTTTTGAGATATCGTTTTTGGCCCCACCTCTCAATGGTGAGGGATCACTTGTTAGATTAAAAGAATGATAATGTTACGTTTGAGGGGGGGGTATGCATTCAAAGGGTAATTAGGATGTTTAATTAGGTGTGCCATGCTGTTCGAGTGTACCAGGATCTCGATGTAATAAGTAGCAATTCAGTGGTGATAAGTTGTCTAGTAAATGTCCATTTCTTTAAGGGGGAAATGATAATTATCACGTAATTAGATAGGGATACGGGATAGGGTAAGTGTGTCTGCGTAAACCCCTTTTAGTATTCCCTGGAGGCTTGCCGTGACGTCACAGGACAGTGCTGCGGATGGCTCCGCCCCGTGATCACGATTGGCAGAAGGCGACGGCGGAGGGCCAATAAAACGGCTCGATTGGAAGTGACGAGGACTCGAGGATAAAAAGGCTCTGTTCGGGAAAAAGGGGGGAGGAAGAAGATCGGTACAGAAAAACCATTCTGGTGGAGGCTGTTGTGCTGGGAGCGTCCAGTGTTGTTGCGCTGATTCGATCCTGGTTTCATCGTGTCTCGTGGCCTTGCTGTGCCTCGTGCCTCACCTCGGTTGGCTCTGGGGTTCTGCTGGCTCGGAGTACGGGGTCGAACGGCAGGCGGACCTGCCTCCCTCTCCTGTTCGTAACTTGGCGCCAGAACTGGCTCCCTGGCGGCTGTGAGCGGACTTGGGCCGACACCAGGAGGTCGACAGCACCACACGAGCGCAACGCCAGCTCGTCCAACGCCAATCCAGGGACTGTTGCGTCACCAGCATGGGCCAGCCTGCCCACCAGGACCAGCTACGTTTTGTGTGTGTGGGTGTGTGTGTGTGTGTGTGCGTGTGTGCGTGTGTGCGTGTGTGCGTGTGTGCGTGTGTGCGTGTGTGCGTGTGTGCGTGTGTGCGTGCGTGCGTGCGTGCGTGCGTGCGTGCGTGCGTGCGTGCGTGCGTGCGTGCGTGCGTGTGTGCGTGTGTGCGTGTGTGCGTGTGTGCGTGCGTGCGTGCGTGCGTGCGTGCGTGTGTGCGTGCGTGCGTGCGTGCGTGCGTGCGTGCGTGCGTGCGTGCGTGCGTGCGTGCGTGCGTGCGTGTGCGTGTGCGTGTGCGTGTGTGTGTGTACCTGGCGCCTTAGAGGGTTTGAGATTGGTATATCCATTGGAATTGTTTGTGTTTTCCCCACGCCCGAACCCACACCACCATCCCGTCGAATCGCCCCGGATCCCTCCTCTTGCCGAGTCTTATTATTTCTGGTTAGAGAAATAAACATCATTAACTCAGTGAAAAGCGACTCGTGCCACCTTCCTCGTCCCGTTTGCGGTAGAGCGATTAGAACCGCCATCTTTGGGTGATAGAAATAAACCGCCTCCATCGTTTCGGCTCATTCTACGTTAAGGCCCGGTCACACCTTGACGTTTTAGCCAGCGATGGCAACGTATTAAAATGTATGTAAAACGCTGGCTGACGTTGAACTTTTGATGTTTTTTTTTAAGATTCGGACGTATTCATAACGAGTTGGTCGTATGCATAACATATTAGTAACGGACACAGAACGTTTCGTTGTGTTATAGATAACTTATACCAACGAATGCTGAACCTGTTGTTGGCCTACACAACCGATGCCCAACGATAGTCTAACTTCGGCATAGCGCGTTGCACGCATCGCCGACGATGTCGTGACGTAGCCTATTAAAAGGCTGACGCACAACGATTCGAATCATAACTGCCGTAGAAATGGAAGTGACAACATCGCGGTCACACCTTGGCGATCTTGCCAGCGTATGCCGACCTAAGAAAAATGTGTCTAAAACGTTGGGGGCACGTCAAATACGGTATGAGTAAGTTTGGTATACGTGAGTAGAACGCTAAAGTACGCTATCATACGTCGTAGTAAGTAGAGTACGTCAAGAAATTTTTAACATGTTCAAAATTTTACGACGTACTCGGCGTATGACACACGTTCCGCATGCGATGGGGATAAGTTGTACACACGATATGTGGACGCTTACACACGTCCACAAAGGTTATTTATAAGCTACTCATAAGTCGAAACACGTCGCGGTAATGTCTTTTTTACGCGAAACTTATTTCTAACTTGTGTTTGACGTGCTTTGAACCAATTCTTTACGTAGTCCCAACACACATCGACGTATGTAGACGTATTCCAATGACGTCTTCCGGTCGACAAAAAAAAAAAAAATGAACGTGTTTCTAGGTTACAACTGCCATATAAAGACGTGTTCCCAGCGGTTTTGGGAATTGGTATATAAAAGGGGAACCCAACAGTGTTTTCGAGTCCTTTTTGAGTCGATGTCCATGTCAGCAGTAACAGTATCAGTATCAGTATTAGTATTAGTATTAGTAGTAGTAGTTTGTTCATGTTGGCAGTAGTAGGTGGGTGTGAGGGGGAGGGTGTGGGTTATGATGGATCGTCCTTGCGTCCGCGTGTCCACGGGTAGGTTCATAGGCTGCCACTCAACGATTTAAATGGCTGCATCTCCACTATTGAAAGTAGACGCTTGCGCTCAACAATTGGATTTTTTTTTACACTCAACGACTTTTAAACGGTACCACTCAGCTAGTTTCATTGTTTACAATGAACGATTTAAATTGCTGTCACTCGCCTTTGTTTTTTTTTTGTTGTTTTTTTTTGTTTTTGACGCTGGGGTTTTGAAATTTGAAGCGTTTCTTCTGAACGTGTTAAAACGCTCAAACTCGACTATTTTAAATAGACGATGCCGATGGACAATTGGAATCATAGCCAAGCTAGACATCGAAGTGTGAACATCCTCGTCATGCCGAAGAAAAGTTTGAAGAATGCTGCAAATAAGTGTCCTGGCCGTGGCCGTGGACGCTGACGCAAGGACGATCCATTATACCGACGTCTTTCAGCCTATGAGTAACTTAAAAGTAACGTCTGTCGATGTGTGGCAACGATCGCGTAACGTGCCAACAACACGTTAATCATAGGTTAGAAATAAGTTTCGGGTACGCTAAACATTACCTCGGCGTGTCTCAACTTATGATTAACTTGCAAGTAGCATGTGTTGACGCCTGTCAACGATCGCAGACCGTGCATACAACTTGTGGCCAGCGTAGCGGAACGTGTGAGTCATACGCCGGCATATGTCGTGAAATTTCAAGCATGAAAAAATTTGAGGACAACCGAAAAGTACAACGTTTAAAGCAAGCGTACAACGACGTATGGCAGTGTTTTTCAGCGTGCTCTCAATGTTATCAAAACTTACCCATAACGTATTCAACGTGTGCCAGCGTTTTAGAAAAAAACTTCAAAAATCGGCATACGTTGGCTAAAACGTCAAGGTGTGACTGGGCCTTTAGCGGGACTGTTCAAGTCCCGTGGACGTCACATTGGTGTCAGGGTGTTGGATGTTCGAACCCCTCTAAATTATATTTGGTATCGGGAGAAATTACCAGGACTAAAATCTCGCCACGAATTGGAATATAAAATTACTGCAGAAAAGCGCGCGAGCGCGGGAAAATTTTGGCCGGGAGTTTTCAAATTATATTTAATTGGCGGCAAACGGGACTTCTGCACCATGGCGGATGTGCAGATGTTTGAGGAGGAAGGCCACATGTCTGGCAGCGAGTCGGGGGAAGGAGGGAGAGACGGGGGTAGGATTGGAACCTCCCCCATTCCAAGCGTGGACCGTGCTTCATCGCCCGTAGCGGGGCCGGCAGCGCCGGAAACCGGTGCGATGACGATCCAGACACTGTTGGAACGTTTAATAGCGGACATGACGGTACAAATGGCAAATCAATTCGTGACACAGAGGCAGATATGACGGCACAGAGGGCAGACATGACGGCACAAATGGCAGAAATGACAGATCAATTGGGGGTAATGGGGGAACAGTTGGGTGCACGGATTGATTTAATGAGGGATGAATTGGGGGAAAAGATGGAGAAAATGAAAACTGAGATGCAGGAGTGTGTGGATGTTCAATTGGGGGAAATACAAAGTAAATTTGAGGATAGATTGGAGGAAACAAAGGTAGAAATTACATTGGAGGGGGAAAATATACGAAAAAAATTGGAAGATAAAATTGATTCAACGAACATTCGGGTTGATAAAGTGGATGAAAGCCTGGAACGTCATCGTGCCTGTGTGGATGCTCGTATGTAGCTGCAAGTAGAAGAGTGGGGAGAGCTGAGGAAGCAAGGGATGAATTTGGCGGAGGAGGTAAAAGGATTGGAGCCTTGTTTGGACGAACAAGATAAAATCATGAGCCAAGATGAAGTCTTGGATAAAGGCCTGGTAGAGCCGTCTTTTGTAAGTAGAGTGTCCGAGTTGGTTGAGGAGCAGCTACAAACTCGCGACGGAGCCTTGGAGGAGGTTGTGCGGGCCCAGAAGATCCTGCGGGAAAGAGGTGAATCGGTCCATTCAACGTTTGGAACAGGAGGCAAAATTGACCCATGAGACCCTCACCACAAAACATCTTTGGCCACAGTGGGCTCCAAAATTGGATACGCAGCCACAAGGGTGTTTGATCCCTGGGCTGGATTCGGACAAAGGAGAAACTGGGAAGCGGGCCACCGTAAAAGTGATCCCTCTGGTAAATTTTGACGGGTCAGGGAGCCTTGAAGCTTTTCTGACGCAATTTGAGTGTATTTCCCGACTAAACGGGTGGAATGAGCGGGAACGTACAGGGAATTTGGTGGCAACGTTGCGGGGACCAGCCGCAGATGTGTTAAACGTGATCGCGGAGGGGATGTTGACCAGCTCCCACATTTGCGAGGCGTTGAGCTGTCGGTTTGGGTTTGCAGCGAACTGTGATCTGGTGCGGGCCCAGCTCCAGCACCGCAGATTAAAGCCAGGTGAGACAGTGCAGGAGCTGGCACAGGACAGTTACCAATCAGTTAGAATTGTGTATCAGGACCTAACAGTGGAGGCATGGGACAGACTGGCACTAGAGAAATTTCTAGCTGCTCTTCCTGACCCTGAGGTCCAAGCACTAGTGGAGCTACAGGATCCACCCACCGTGCACCGAGCGGCCGAGTGCACGGCCAGGCTGGCCTCGTGGAGTCAGCCGGGTCGGGTGCCCGAGAGGCCATCGGTGATGATCCGACAGGCGGAGATTCGGGATCAGGGAGGGGGGCTGGGAGAAATTGGCAGTACCCAAATGCTTCAGAGGATGAATCCTCCTGCTGAACCGCCAGATCTATCCGAGGTGCCCTTACATAGGTCGAGTCTGGAAATCACTGTCGGGGGTCGGGGAGACTAGATCGGGCTGAGCATATAGGGCCATGCTCGGCTGGTGAGATTGTGGGGAAGTGCCTCCTTTGGTAAAAATAGTGAATTGTGGGAAAATTGGCATGGGTTTGTAAGTTCTGCTGGGTTTTAGAGTGACAATCGGGACAGTGAGTAATTGGTAACAAAGCGGGCACAAGTGGCTGTCCAATGGCTGGTGCATGGATCGGGTGAGGAGAAGTGCTGTGTGAGTTGTTTCAAGTTAAGAAGTGAAATGTATGGTGCACACGTTGATTTTTTTATTGGACATGGTGTGGTAACAGGGAAGGTCATGGTCGGTGAAGTGTTAGAAATGCAGGTGTCACATGTAAGGCCGATGGGGTGGGGGAGTCATGTGGGTTTTGTGGGTGGGGATGATGTGCTTGTCCACAGGGATTGCTGAAGCTCACGGTGAGCGGGAATTGCGACCCCCTTCAAGGAGACTCACCTCTTGCTGAGTCTTATTATTTCTGGTTAGAGAAATAAACATCATTAACTCAGTGAAAAGCGACTCGTGCCACCTTCCTCGTCCCGTTTGCAGTAGAGCGATTAGAACCGCCATCTTTGGGTTCTAGAAATAAACCGCCTCCATCGTTTCGGCTCATTCTACGTTAGCGGGACTGTTCAAGTCCCGTGGACATCACAATAATATCCGGATCTTCACCAAAATCAAATCAATACTTCGTTGTCACACACCCAACCTGTCCACCAAATTTTATCGGAGTCTATCCACAGCTTGTGAGATATCCTGCTCACAGACAGACAGACAGACAGACAGCCAGACAGCCAGAGACAGTAGTGAAAACATAACCTCCCGCCCACCTTCGGTGGCGAAGGTAATAAGAAAACTCCGTCTCCCATGCTCAGTTACTCCTCAATTCCGTATCCCTTCTCCTTTTCAATATCCCCAAACTGAATCTTCACCGAATACAACCTCTCTTCCTTTAAAAGTTCTCAAAATCATTTTTAAAGCTTCAAAAATGTATTCTAAAATGCCTTACTCTCCTTATCATCGTGTCCCGCTGTCGATCAACACCAAAGACTCGATGAATGTACCGAAAGAAGCTGTTTACTCCCTTTGACTGCGTTCATTTTATGGCAGCTTTGCACACACCTGGTCAGTGTGTCTCCTCCATCACTCCAAAACTTTAAAACCGAGCAGGCTGAAACTTTGCAGGCATACAAAGAAAACTCCAAGGAAATGCAAGAGTGAAAATTGGGTGTTTGGCTGAATTAAAACACCCCTTTTGAAGATAATTAACGAAATTATTTAATTATATCATTAATCAGGCGATCCTCAGCCACCTCGCTCTTTGGGTCTTCAGGTGTTTCCTGGGTTACCTCGCTGGAGTCTGAAGCCGCCATGTTTTCTGGCCTACTCAACCATGTCTTGACTTGGAACAGGCCGCAACGATTTCTTAACGATAAAGTTGTTGTTTTCACTTTCCTCAGTCATATTATCGAATACCTGTTCATCATAGCTACACAATTCGGACATATTTAACATATGGGCATCTCCGGGAGGTAAAAAATAACGTACACGTCACATCGACCGAGCTGTGCGATGACGTGTGGTCTATCAGGCGGTGCCTCGCCGGCTGAAAATGTTGTGTAACTTCATTTTTAGACGATCTCGCTTTGTTTAACGTCATATACCCATCACTTCAGCATTCATACATTTAAAAAAAAACACAAAAAACCCCAAAACATCGACCTCGTGTTCGCAGTTCCTGTTCCGAGTTCCTTCATTTCGGTTTGAGCTGTGAAAAGCGTGTGTTGACATTTTGTGGTCGTTTGGGATTTTTTCTTCTTTGAATTACATTTTGTTATTTTTTTTTTCGCTTGATTTCCATATTTAAAGAGTTATATTTGAAAGGTAAGAACTTGGAACAGGCCGTGTTCGCCCTCACCCGGTGATTTAACAAGCTTAGTGGGAAACCAACCATTACCTTTTAAATGTGAAAAAAACAAATTTAACTGATGCTTTAATGGAGTCGGGTGCACCTTGAACATATGACGTCAATAATGAATGCTCAGGTCACTACCTTGGTATGGCGAGAAAGGAGGTACAAACGTAAGCAGTTGTTTATATTTATATGAACCGAGTTTGCTCTCAGAATCGTAAGGAGTTTCTTTCAAAGATGATAAAACACGATGTCCGAGCTGTTTGCCGCATTAACATGATTTATAAAATTAGAGCCAATTTTTGTGTTTTTTTACCCATCACATGACGATTGGCAGCTGTTTTTAAATGATGTTTATGCACATCTTGAAACGTCTTTTATGCAACGTTGTTTTTTCATCATCGATTTAAATTCCCCCCAAACAAGGGTTAAAGTTCCACAAGGTTTCTGGGTTGGAGACAGTACATACTGTACATGGTAATCACACTGACTACAATCTGCCAATTCCCAAAAATTGATGGTCGACCAAGTGTGTGTGTGTGTGTGTGTGTGTGTGTGTGTGTGTGTGTGTGTGTGTGTGTGTGTGTGTGTGTGTGTGTGTGTGTGTGTGTGTGTGTGTGTGTGTGTGTGTGTGTGTTTCAGAATGTGGAATGGAGTCCTCCTGGGGTGGGCTCAAAGTATCCACCTTCATTTCATTAAGGGATCACGATTCATGGACCAAGATGTGAAGTTTTCTGTTCTCAAAGTTTTTTGCCGAGGGCTCTCTTCAGGATCGTTACTGAACCCCAGTCAGTTTGTTTGTTGTGATATTCCCAGGGATGGTTTCTAATATCTCTGTGAGGTTCTTTGTCATCATTCCCATGAGGTTCTTCGTCATCACTGGAACAACTTTGGCATTCTTGAGCTTCCAGGATCTTTTCACTTCATGCTTGAGGTCTTGCTTGGTATTTGGGCATTTTCTTGTTCGTCCAAAATTTCTGCATCGTTAGTCCAAAATCACCGGTATTAACACCTCTATGAGTATTGCCTTCTTTTCTTTATTTGCACCTAAGTATGATATCTGGTTGCAATGTTTTGTTTCCGATGTTCACACCTGATGGGATCATAAGGTCGTACGTGAGCGGTACTTCAATGTTTTCAGTGATTGTTTTTGGTTCATTTTCCCACAAATTTTCTGGAACTGAAATATCAAAGTTTTTGCAGATGTGCCAGCAGATTACTTTACAAACTCTGTTGTGTTGTTGTGTGTACAGCTGTTCTGACACGTTTTTTTTTTTTTCCGTATTTGGTCATAAAGCATCACATATCATTCTCTATGCCAACCCCACCTCCACCCCTCATCTATCTTTTTCCCCCTCCTCTCCCCCACCTTTTCTCTCTCTGTGTCTCTGTGTCTCTCTCTCTGTGTCTCTGTGTCTCTCTCTCTGTGTCTCTGTGTCTCTCTCTCTGTGTCTCTCTCTCTCTCTGTGTGTCTCTCTGTGTCTGTCTCTCTGTCTCTCTGTCTCTCTGTCTCTCTGTGTCTCTGTGTCTCTGTGTCTCTCTCTCTCTCTCTGTGTCTCTCTCTCTCTCTCTGTGTGTGTCTCTGTGTCTCTGTGTCTCTCTCTCTCTCTCTGTGTGTGTCTCTGTGTCTCTGTGTCTCTCTCTCTCTCTCTCTGTGTGTGTGTCTCTGTGTCTCTGTGTCTCTGTGTCTCTGTGTCTCTGTGTCTCTGTGTCTCTGTGTCTCTGTGTCTCTGTGTCTCTGTGTCTCTGTGTCTCTGTGTCTCTGTGTCTCTGTGTCTCTGTCTCTCTGTCTCTCTGTCTCTCCCCCCTCCCCCCCCCCCCCTTATTCAGCGAAGCGACAGGTTGTATTTGCTCGTGTTTGATATAAAATAACATGCAAAACAGGCAATAACATGATACAATAAGGCAATGCTACACAATCATGACTCCTGCAGTGACTCTGGAGAGACATTTTGAGTCTGGTTTCAGGGTGCCAGAGTTGTGAGCTTGGTTATATTGATAAGATGATTTGTAATACTGCCGAACACCACGTGGTGCTCCATGATACACATTTACATTAAGAGAATTGCGGTCCTCCCCCCACCCTGAACCCCCTACCATGAAGGTTTGAAAATGTTTTCTTGCATCTCCATTTGCCAAGAGCTTTCCAACAGTATTCAATATGATGGGGTTACTACTGGTGGGGTCGATTCCATAGATGGACAGACAGACAAAATACATCTTGATATATTTATATGTATATATAGACATGGATATAGATATATATATATGTAGATCATATATATATATATATATATGTAGATATATATATATATATATATATATATATATATATATATATATATATATATATATATATATATATATATATATATATATATATATATATAGATATATATATATATATATATATATATATATATATATATATATATATATATATATATATATATATATATATATATATATATATATATATATATGTATGTAGATATATATATATGTAGATATATATATATATATATATATATATATATATATATATATATATATATATATATATATATATATATATATATATATATATATATATATATATATATATATATATATATATATATATATATATATATATATATATATATATATATATATATATATATATATATATATATATATATATATATATATATATATATATATATATATATATATATATGTAGATATATATATATATATATATATATATATATATATATATATATATATATATATATATATATATTGTTATGGTTGTGGAAATTCGCATTACACAATAAAGGGCCCTCAGGTGAGATATCTCTGTAAGTACATGTGTAGTTAGCCCAAACCCATTGTATATAGGGAATTTATGTGATCCATCCGGGCTGCGACACTTTGAGTTAGCCATTTTTCTGTTCTATCTTTTATTTCAAACAAACAGCATCTCAACAACCACGCCATCCCCACCACAGCGCCAACCACACGACAACCACGCCACCTCCACCATCTACGCTACCACATCTTCGCCACTCACCATTCAATAAGCCCCGTGCGGTTACGATCTCCGCGGAGGAACAAACAAAGACCAACAACGATGCTCGGGGGCTTTTCCCGCCTGTTTCTCCCGTTTAAAGTCTCCGCGCTCGGTGTGGTAGAAGTGCGATCCGAGCCGGGGGTCAAAGGTGAGAAAAGGTGGGGGCCTCTTTTTGGGGGAATAATTCTCTGGTCCTGAGCCAAAAACTGACTCCCCCGGCCCCCGCACGGGGCGGGGTGGAGGGAGAGCGAGAGGGCACGCCCCCTTCGAGAGGCTTCTCCAAGAAGCTCGAAGGGAGGCGGGGCCAAAAACGGGGCGGAGCGAAGGGCAGAGCCCCGCGCTACAAAAGGCAGACAGCATGGACCTTGAGTAAGTTGAGTTGGTTTTTCGAGGCTTCCTGTCTCCAAAGAGAGAAGTTGTCTTCGAGGCTTCCTGTCTCCTAAGAGTTGAGTTGATTTTTCGAGGCTTCCCATCTCCTGAGAGAAAAGTTGTCATCAAGGCTTCCTGTCTGCTTGTCGTGTCGGGGGAAGAGGTCCTGCGCTCGCGGCTTGGCGAGCGACCTGTGAACGGAGGCACGGACGGGAGACGCGGCAGCGCCGGTTGTGAGGTGGACCTGCGCATCCGGACGAGGAGTGCCGGAGAGGGTTTGCCGGCCACGAGAGAGGTCAGGGCCAGGCGTGACCACGCTGACGGTCGTGGGAGAGGGACTCACCGGCCACGAAAAGGGAAGTCGCGGCTTCTTTTCCTTTTCCTTTGCTTTTTGTGTAAATGCTTGTGGTGGCGCTGTCCGTCAAGTAGTATGTTTTAAGTGTTGTCATGTGTGCGTGTGTAGTCGGTTTTAACTCTGCATTTGCTTTTGTTGCATAATTGTTTTGCTGTATATACGTGCCTTACGTGCCTTCTGTGTGAAATAAATGTGCATTGTCTGAACTTGTCCCCCGTTTCGCTGCGTCCTTTCCTTTGTTTGAATCTCCATCTTGCATCACGTAAGGGGTTCGTAGTGGGTTTAAAACACCCGGTAATTAATCGGAACCGTCAAGGCCGACGATAACACCGCTCGGTTATCACTGCAGCATGGAACGGACCGCTTAAGCGGTTCGTGTCTGGAGTCGGCCTCGGGCGTGGTTCGATCGCCCGGTCGACCACTCGCGCAGGTACTTAGGTAGGTCGAATTTGGCGAGCAACCCTATCCTGCGCGGGTGGGCAATTGGCACGATCATGGTGAGGTTAAACCCCCACCCGTGACTAGCTTCCGGCGTTGTTCCGAGAGGGTCACGACTGAATTGTCCGTTCCGGTGGGCGAGACGGCCGCCATTCGAGTCGAGCGGCCGATCGCACGCGAATTCGCAACAAAGTATATATGTGTATATATATATATATATATATATATATATATATATATATATATATATATATATATATATATATATATATATATATATCTATATCTATATCTATATCTATATATCTATATCTATATCTATATCTATAGCTATATCTATATCTATATCTATGTATATATAGATATAAATATATATATATATATATATATATATATGTATGTATATACACATGATATACTGTACGCACGCACGCACGCACGCACGCACGCACGCACGCACGCACGCACACACACACACACACACACACACACACACACACACACACTTGAGGTGAGGACATGTGAAAGGAAACTTTTTTATACTTACTTATGATCAGCCTGAATCAATTTGTGTGCTTTCACCAAGTTTTCAAACTAAAACTATGTTTGCACAAGCTTGGCAAACAAATAAAAAAAGAATTCAAAAAATTCTGATTAAAAAATATCCGCACCCACAAGCTCCCATTCTCCATTTGGTGTGTAACCTGACAGGTCCACAGGAAGTAGGTGAAGTTCCACAAGCCAGCCATCATGTGTCCAAGAGCCAAATTTAAGATCACAGTGCTGAATATCAAAGGGGAACCAGCGCACGTTCACTTCACATGTGCTCCTCAAAATGCCTGTCAGAAAAAAAGAGAAGAATCCTTGAGAAACAATGGAGTTGACAATTATTCAGAAAAACTATCAACTGCCGCTGGATGAATAAATTCATTCATCCCCTCATGGAAATGGAACAATTGTCTGAGTGGCAGATGGGTGATTGTTCTTTGCGGATTATGCAGTGTTACCATGTAAGACAATCTGTGACTGATTCTCACCAAGAAACCATTACAGCCAGGAGCTACGATATATATATATATATATATATATATATATATATATATATATATATATATATATATATATATATATATATATATATATATATATATATATATATATATATACATATACATATACATATACATATACACATGGTGGCCTGAAAATCACTTTACCCTTCCCAGTGAAGCATTGTTCTTGAACTCTTTTAATATACAGGTTTTATTGTACAGTACTTCCAATAATTAATTTGTCATTGTATCTGTATGTGCTCCATCATTCTTCTGAGTCAGTGTTTCCGCATACCATAGCGGGTGAGGGGACGAGGGCAGAGGGGAAGGGACGAGGGCAGAGGGGAAGGGACGAGGGCAGAGGGGAAGGGACGAGGGCAGAGGGGAGGGGACGGAGGGAAGTGCGAGAAATTTATCAGGGGTAAAGTAACTTTCGGGCTTCCCTGTGTTTACACATATACATATATTGAGATATATTGTTATGAATGACACAAAGTCAAACACAATGAAATCATCATCACCATCATCATTCGGCATTGGCATAAGCCTGTGGTCGCCTCCTGAAATTATACACCACCGGAACCACTACCTCCACTTTCCACACAACTCGTCTTTCCAGCGCTGCCATTTTGAGTTCAGTGATATTGCACCGTCACCACTCTCGGATGTTATCGACCCAACGCATCTTTGGTCGACCTACCGAAAGACAACATCCCTCCAGAAAACCATCCACGACAACTGCTGCCATTCCACCATGCCGAATAACATGGCCCAACCGTGCTGCCTTGCATTTCATCACATTACTACTGCTGAGGCACCATCGGTCATCAATCTTCTCCATTAAACTCTCATTTGTAATATGGTCGTGCCACTTGATGTTGAGCAGGTGTCGCCAGATACTTTGGCCAAAGCAGTCTAGTCGCCTGATGTCCGGTCAGGTATGGGAGGATGGGAGGTATAGGAGCATGCGCCAGAGCAGCGCGTCACTGCGTCCACTTTCTGCCGGTACTCCAGGGGCCTCCGTCTGGCCATCCCCCAGGCAGATGCCTGGTCCGTCCCCATCTCCTTGAGATGCCGATCAACCTGCTGCAACCACGAGGCATGTGATTGGCCCATTGGCCTCCTCCACTCACGAGACTCCCTCGCTGAGAGAATCTGGTGAGCAGGATCAGCGTAAGGAAAATGAGCCACATGTCCATAAAGCCTCAGCTGATGCTCACGGACTATGCAGGTAACAAATCTCATTTGAGTCTCTCTCAGCAACCACTCATTGGACACAAAGTCCGACCAGTGATAGCCAAGGATTCTCCAAAGAGACCTGGCACCAAAGGAATTAAGTATCCATCTCAGATCACTGGTCAAAGTCCAAGTCTCACAGCCATCGAGCAAGACTGGAAGCAGCAAGGACCTGAAGACTCGGACTTTCGTCCTCCTGCACAGGTACCGACAATGCCATACCCCATGATCCAGTGAATCCATGACTCCACAGACCCGACCCAGACGTTTATTGACCTCTGGCTCAGTCAGCAGAGACATGAATATCACTGTCAAGGAATGTAAATCTCTCCGTGACCTCATCATCACTACAAACAGGTACAATCAAGATAGCAGCATCCAAGATGTCATTGAAAGCCTGGATCTTAGTTTTGACCCAGGAAAGCTGTAATTCCAGTGGCTCCGACTCTTCATTCAGCACCTCCATCCATCCATCCCTTGGGACCATATTCTGTACAGTGTTGGTGCTGCCGAAGCAGTCTCGTCAGCTATTGGGCGCAATCCTGGCGGGTCACCACTGTGACACAGTTCAGCACCTTGAGGGCCCCAAAAGGATATCCAGTCTCCACAAAGATGACTGCATCATCTGAGAAATCAAGGTCAGAGATAATAACATTCCCAAAGATGCACCGCAGCTTGATCTCTCCGATTACGGTTGCCTTTCGTGCCAAGGTAGTGGCACTGTACAATACTCTTGACATGATTAGCGCCTGAGCAAGCTGTTCCTTTGTTTCTTGGCCGACACGGGCGGAACGCAGGTATTTCCACTGCCGACGGGGTGGATTTGCCCACATCTTTGCACCTCCTTGTTGTCATCTCGAGTGTGGTTGATCGACACGCCCAGGTACTAGAAAGATGTGATACGTGGTATTGGTATCAAGCAGTTCTTGTCAGCCATTGTTGCTGGACAACCATGTATTTCATCTTGCCAGAATGAATGACTACCCATACCCATCTGATATGTTGCCCAGGATAGCAAGCATCTCTTCTGCATCAGCTCTGCACAGCGCCATCATCACGAGGTCATCGGCGTATCTGATATCCTTTACGGACATACCACTTACACTGGGTGCCCTTAGGTGTGATATGCATTCATACCACTCCCGTATGAGTCATTTGGTTTAGAGGCTGAAGAGTGTGGGGGACAATGGACAGCCTTGTTGTACTCTGACTGGCATCTCAAACTTGTCTGTCATCCAGCCTTTCCAACGGAGCTCATCTTTTGAGTTGATGAAGAGATCCTCAAGCAGGCGCATCACATCATCTTCAATACCAAAATCCTGCAGTTTTGGAAACAGTAGCGCATGGTTGATAGAGTCAAATGCCTTCTTATAATCAACAAAGACCAGGTGGAGAGGGCGTGTGCCTGCATAGTAAGCTTTTGCCACACCTTTCAGAAGAAAGATCGCATCAGTAGTGCCCTTACCACATGCAAAGCCACATTGGAGGTCTCTTACTTCAATACTGGCAGTTCTTTCCAGTCTGCATTGACACACATTAAGAATGATCTTACTTGCATGGTTGATGAGTGCAAGCGTTCTCGAATTGCTGCACATACCTCTGTCATTCTTTTTGTGCAAAGCAATATACACCGACTTGGTCATCGACGGTGACCACTTTCCGGTGTTCCAGATATTACACACTGCCTTGTGGAGGGATTTAAATACTTCTGGGTCCTGTGCTGCAGCGTTAAGAGCTTCCGATGTGACATCATCAACTCCGGTAGCCCGATGGTTTTTCAGTGCCTAAATGGCTTTCTTGGTTTCTTCTGGTGGGGATTTTGTTCAACCTTAGTCGTGTGCTGGGGTGGACATGACTGGTTCGACTCGAATAGCTCCTCAACCTATTGAGGCCAACATTGTATCTCTTATTTGACCGACTCCAATACCAAGCCATTTGCATCTTTGGTGTTCACCATAGAGGCACAGGGTTTCTGAAGAAGAGCATCAGCAGTTTTGAACAGAGTTCGAGAGTCGTGATTCCAGTATGCTTGCTTCATTATGTTAATATTTTCCACCAACCATTCGTCAAGATCCTTCTGGCATGCATGCTTCACCTCATTCTTCAGACCTGTGAATTCTGAAGTGCCTACTTCTCTTGCGCGTGATTAGTTGAAGCATTGTTACAGATAAATAAGGCTGTTTCCTCTGAGATGTTTGCGTGCCACATATGTCAAGAGTTGCATCGTGCATGGTACATGCAATAACTTCATGAGAGTCACCTTGTGCAACACGGGATCTAACAAGCCAACAAAAGTCATCAGACGTTCATTCAGACTCTGGCGTTTCAACATTTGGATGTTCGGATTGCAGTCCATGTACAGCAGCAGGACGATGGAACTTCCACTTCAGCTTGCAAATTACTAACTGATGGTCAGTGTCAAAGCAAGCGCTGTAGGAACGACAAAATCGGTCAGGTGATTCCTTGCTTCTGTGCCAATTAGAATGTAATCAATGGCATTTCTTGCATTTCTTTCTCTACTGATCCAAGTGACCTTATGAGAAGATCATTTGAGAAACCAGGAGTGCACAGCAGTGAGGTTGTTACCCGTGCAAAATTCAACCAGTCTGTCGCCTCGTCCATGAGGTCCCACGACCAGAGGAACGCATTGGTTTCCAAGTTTTGCATTGAACTCACCAGCAACTACAAGTGTGTCACAATACTTTTTATTGGAATTCACATCTTGCAGCTGCTCGTAGAAGTCATCAATAGCATCATCCGCTGCAGTAAATGGAGGCGATTTGACAGAGACAAACAGAAGGGTACTTTTCCTCAACTGAAAACGAGCAGCCATAATTCGATCTGAGATATAGTCGGTGGCAAGGCAGATGTTTTTGACCAGTGTGGACATCAGTATATCAACACCTGTGTAGTGCGTTTCACCACCTGACATCACAATATGACCATTGCATAATTCTTTCTGGCCGATGCTGCGAGTTTCACTGAGAGATATGACATCATAGCGGTAGTTTTTCAATGTGGCCATCAGATGTTCAGGTGCTCGATCAGAATCAAGTGTGGTCACGTTCCAGCATCCCAAGCTAAATGTTCCCATCCTTCGTTCTTCACGCATCTTCAACCGCACACTGTCCAATGTAGGCTTTAAGTGTGAGGCGTCATTACAACACAAATAATAGCATGATTACCTTCATCCGCAGTCACTCCGGGGCTCCAAGTTCAAAAGGGGTATCGTTATGGTTCTCTGTGTTGTAATTCATTTGGAGGTCTTGGTGAGCGGTTTCCGCTGGCGTCACCACTCCTCCACCAGCGTAGTGAATTGGCCATTCGCAAAGCTCGGTAGGTTGCCTTCCGCCCTTTTGTGGATGTTGTTTTTAATTCCATAAGGAAACCCTGATGAGAGACCTCAGTTATCTCAATGAGTACCCAGTTGGCTGGAGAAGTAGACGTAGCCAATTTCCTCAATGCAGGTTATGGCGGTTTGGATAACCAAACCATCTTAATGAGATACACTGAATTTACTTACTACATCAAAGGATGGGGTACACTGAAGGCAAAACAATAAAAGAAGCAAGTCATATACGTACTGGAACAATGGGCTTAATTAATCAAGTACAATGCAGGACACACAACTGAGATGAAAGACCAACATAGCATCACACACACGAACCTTCTATCTAATCCAGGGTGAGGAAAGGGAAGCAAAACAAGAAAGCAACACTCATAGGGAATGAAATTAAAATGAGAGATAAGGAATGGAATGAATTTCAGGCCTGTTTGAAGGGGACCGCCGGCAGTTTCATCCACGCTGGTGTCAGTGGCACTTGGCGGGAAAAAAAAAATCAGAATGGGCTCAGTCATCCTGCTCTGCATCATCCTGACAACTCATCTTGAGTGCTCTCCTTAACTCTCTCCTTCATCCGTCCCCTCACTCTCAAAGACAGCCTCTTTGAAGCAGGCCACCATTTACTGAACAACACAGCCCCACTCACTGAGACATCATTGGCTCCTCGCTGCATCCTAAAAACAACACAGCTTGCTTCGTCTTCCTTCCTCTCCTTTTTTCAACAAAGCTTCATGGTGTGGTTGCGTCCTTTATACAACACAGCATTTCAGGCTGAGGCCGGATCCTCTACATATCTCAGCATTTCACGCTGAGGCCACTCACGCCACGAAGCATGGATTGTTTCCACGAGAAGAAGAATGGCTGCCTTCTTCCTCTCTTCCCTCTCTCACCGAGTCCTTCACACAGCCGTTGTTGTACACACCACTATCAGTGAAAATGCCGTGAGGAGCCAAGGGAGTGCATGCGGGAGAACTTTAAGCAAAATAAAATGGAAAAATAAATACAAAAAGTTCCTATTTCTGATCCCAAAGCTGACACGGCATTTCTTCCATAATCCACATTAAACATCACAAATCATCATTCATGCTTTGTAAACGATGGACACCTCCACGCACTCCCACAACCATAACAATATGTACTATTCTGGGTGTCCGGCACTGCACAGGAAGAAAAACGACGTTGGGGTTATGCAACATGTACATTGAAAACATATGGAAATTTTGTCCTCAGTGGTGAGCTTTCCCTGGCGAGGTTTTCAAGATGTGTTGAACACTGAAAAGCGAGAGAGTTATTGGCCTCATGGTGGTTCCCTTTGGTCCGTGGGGTGGCAGCACCACTTCCTGACACCATATCTCAAAATTCACTTTTATAGAAGTCTTTGGTAACCTCAAAACGGCCTTCAAGGCCAACATGCAGAAGCCTAAAACCCTGCCAAGATTCTGAAAGAGCTCCACCCAAAATGTGGGGCCCTTCTTGGTGCTACGGTTCGGCCATGAAAGAGCAACAAACGCACAAACAAACACTTGAAATTATTTATAATATGCATGTGCAAGGGTCGGTACAAAAGTAATGCCTCTTCTTTTTCAGTTCATAAACAAAGCATCGTAGGAAAGCTCCGTAAGATCACAATGAAAGATTTGTATCTCCCACCCATTTTAAGTCAAGCGGCATTGCGATCGGTCATGTAATGTCACCACACCATGCTTTCAAAATGGCTGTCCCACTAGACATGCATTCCGTTATATTGTTGTGGTTCTCGGAACCCCATGTATCCAACAGATAGTGGTCCCAAGACAGTTATTCCATTATTATACGTGTTGATAGTCCCTTTCCTTTTGTTTGGCGGGATAACAAGGGAGTGAGTTGCGATGACCTAATAGTTAGAGAGCTGTCTGAGATTCATTCTCAAATTTGCGCCCAAAAGGTTTGTTGATCTCATTGGCCAGTGAAGACCATCCCATTTATAAAAAGTGATTTCTTAAGTGCGGCTTTCTTGGGGTTAAGGATTATTTGATCCTTCAAGTAGACCCTTCTAGCCCTTCCAATCTAAACATCGCGCCCAAACTGCCCCTTCGGTATTTGGACACATAGTGTGAGATGTGTTTTAATTACATTTGTTAAGAAGTTTTAATCCCTGGGGTTAACGGATAAGAAAGGGCTAATTAAGGGTTCATGAAGAGTTCAATCTCAAATTGGCACCCAACACCCATTCTGATCTCAAACGATTGCTTTACCCATCCACCAACTAAATTCATCACTCAAGAACAATTTTTGTCTGGAGTTTACAGATAAGAAGGGTCTTAAGGGCGCAAGGATCTTCACATAGCCCTTGGAAAATAATTTGATTGAGCTGACGCCCATTCATTTACATGACGGGGGTCTATAGATAGTTACAAAAAACACAAATTGCAACCATTTAAGAAACCATAGTGCCTGGGGTTAGTGAATAAGAAAGGTCTAATTAAGGGTTCAATCTCAATTTGGCACCCAACACTCGTTCTGATCTTATAAGATTGCTTCATCCACCCACTAACCAAATTCATCACTTAAGAACGATTTTTGTCTGGGGTTTACATATAAGAAGGGTCTTAAGGGTGCAAGGGTCTTCACATAGCAACTGGAATACAAATTACAACCACATTCCGAATGCCTGGTTCCATTGCGTTGTCTTCACCGCCAACCGTTTAATGAACGTAGAATATGCTCCGGAGGTGTAGATATAAATTAGGAAATAGATGAGAAAATATAAATTTGTGGGACAGGGTTAAAATTTTCACTTTTTCGAGATCCACTTCCACCAGTACAGGTAGCATTTTCCGGGCCGACCTTGACAATGAGATGATTTGCAAACTGAGAAATCCTCTACTCATCTGCTATATGCTTAAAGTTTATCTGAACTTCGCCGGTGCATCACCGTACAAATAAACGAATTAGATAAGACCAGAATAATCTCCACTTGTCTTTCGACACGTCTCCGATGACCAGTGCCAACAGCTGTAGCTAGGCCCATGTATGGCATGGCACTCACTGAGCTGACTGATTTGTTTTTCGCCATGAACCGGCAGAACTACACGAGATGGATGGTCAAATACCATTTGGATCTCATGAATATAGAAATTACGCATCCAGGATTGACCAACATAATGAACGCTGGAGCGTTCTCGGTTAGGACCAATGACGAATTTGCACGCCTTCCAGTTGACCTCACATTAGAGCAGACAGTCAATGCAGATGCAGCATCGAGGATGACTGGATTCACATCGGCGACAAACAACTACACTGCGCACGTTCGTTGGAGTGTCACGAAGGGCAGTCGTGCAGCAATTGCAAGTGAGGCCTCAGCTATGGCCGGACTGGTACATCATAGCGACACTCAAATGGAACTCAGTCCATCGAGAATCACACGTGACAACGAGGATCTCAAGCGAATCACCTCAAGCTTTGTCTCGTCGGTAAATCCATTCGCCATCAATACCGATGCGGCGCTAATCAATATCAGCACAGGGAAGAGTGTCCCCGTTGCCGTCAATAAGTCTCTGCTCAGTGTACCGTTGGAAGGTCGAAGGGTGCATGAGAAATTCGTTCGCGAATGCCTTGATGATCCGACACGCTTTGAGCGACCTATTACCCGCAACAAACTTTTGACATTCGCGAAACAGTGCGTAACCAACCGACGTGCCCCACAGAACTCAACGGAGGCAGAACTGAAATGTACAAGCCAGTTACTCAGAAGACTAGCCTTCATCGCGGCTAAGGCCGAAGTGGACCTCGAATTCCTCTTCACATTTCCACTCACACCTGTGCCGCTGTCTATGTGTAAGTGCGATGGTTCAATGGTGCATACAGCAAAGAGCGCCCTTTTCGACAAGCTGGAGAAAACAGTACCTGATCACGGTCATCCGACTGATGTGAAGGTCCATCTGATAGATGGAAATTTTCTCCTTCACTGTCTACCACCAAACCTACCCCCGACTTACGGTGGTCTGTCACGGGGTATCCTCGTTGCGGCCTTATCCCACCAGTCAAAACGTATAGACATAGCGTTTGGCACTTACGAGGAACCTTCTATTAAAGATTGCGAACGGGAAAGACGAGGAACCGAAGAGCAACGTTACGTTATCAGTGGCCCGGACCAGATAAGACCGAAGAACATTGAGAAAGCTCTGAAATCGAGTTCCTTCAAGAGAGGTCTACCGGAATTCATGATGGATGACTGGGCTGGGGAGCAGTACCGACACATTCTGGAAGGAAGAATCGTTTTCCTCAGTGTCAACGGTAAATGTGCCAAGTATTCTGTTGTGAATGGTGGAGTGCAGAAAGAATTAATTCAAGATCTGTTCTGTAATCACCCAGAGGCAGACACGAGATTGTGCTTCCATTTGACAGTGGCTGACCTTGAATTTCAAGATGGTGACATTGTAGTACGTGCCTCGGACACCGACATACTGGTGATTCTCCTTCACCATGTTCGTAGATTTACATGTACAATTTGGATGGAAGTTGGGACGTCCGGTAAGGATAATCGACGCTACGTGAACGTTACTTATGTAGTAGCACAAATCGGTCCGGATGTGTGCGCAGCTCTGCCTGGCCTGCATGCATTCACGGGATGTGACTACACATCAGCATTCGCAAGGAAAGGGAAGAAACGGCCGTATAATATTGTTGCGGATTCGCGCCCGCCGGCGTGCGGACGGCCACGTAACTCGAATCGCGGCACGTCGCCCACCGGACGGACAATCCAGTCGTGACCCTCTCGGACTACCGCCGGGAACTAGTCACGGGTGGACCTTTCGGTCTCACCACGATCGTGCCAATCGGCCCCCGCGTGGGATAGGGTTGCTCGCCAAATTCGACCTACCTAAGTACCCACACGGAGGGTAGACCGGGCGATCGCACCTCGCCGCAGGTCGACTTCGGACACGGGCCACTTTAAGCGACCCGTTCCGTACTATCGGGATAACCGAGCGGTGTTATTCGTCGGCCTCGACGGTTCGATTAATTATCGGGCGTTTTAGCCCATGACCAACCCTTTACGTGAAGCAAGATGGAGATTCAAAGAAAGAAAAGACGAAGCGAAGAGGGAAAACAGTTCAACTTAACTCACATTTATTTCGCGATGAAGGGGAAGCACACATATACAATTACACCAAAAGCACATGTAAAAGGAGAAGAAACACAATATTACACAAAAAGCAAATATAAAAGAAGAAGACAATGCAGAGCTATCCAACTAACGAGCACACGGCAACACTTATACAATTTTACTTCACAGACGGCGCCGACAACACAGATACCCAAAGCAAAAGAAAAAGAACCACCCTCCAGGATGAGGGGGGTAGGCGGGCCTGGGGCCGAGACCGTGTCGGGCCTACCCGTCTGATGATGAGACGCAAAGTGGCGGTGGCGTCCCAACTCCGCGGGCCTCGCGGACAGTGTCTGGTAGGGGGTGGGAAAGGGGCCCCCCTTGTCGCACTATCTCAGCGCGGGGGGAAACAGGAGGGGGTTGTTGATGCTCGGGGGGGAGGAGGATATCACCCTGTCTCGGGTCCCGCGACGAGCGTCTCCACCTCGACCTCGGTCGCGCCGCCGGCCTCTCCCTCTACAGCTCCCGGCACCGACGCGAGCACCCCCTCGTCCGCCTTCGCCACCGCCACCTCTCCACAGCTCCGTCTAATCGCCCTCTCCGTCTCCTCTCTTGGCTCGTCCCAACTCTTCACTCTTGACTTCTCCCCTCCGAACTCTGACTCTTCTTCCCAGCTCCACCGACAACTCGTTCCAACGCACCACTCTCAACTTTCCCCTCCGAACTGAACTGTTTGGCGAGCGCGGCCGTTTATATCCCCCGTGGCCTCGCTCCCCCACCTTTGACCCTTTACCTCCGACCCTTCACCTCCAACTGGCTCCCCATTGGACCGAGGAAAAGTGGGCGTGAATGCTTTTTGATCCATGAATTTGCATATCGCGACCTCACTCCAACGCCCTGGAGGCGGGGCCAAATCGCCCCACGCTCTCCGATAGGACGGAACAGAAGTGGGCGTGAGTCGTTTTTGATCCATTTTTCTTCGGAAAGTCTGTGATGTCTCTGAACACGCTGCTCGGTGCGCGCCCCGCACGAGTCCAGCATCGGCGCCCACAAGTGGCGCAAGAATGGCGGTGATGCGATGGTGGCGAGTTGTGACGGTAAAGGTCGTGGCTGTTATGTTGTTGTGAAGTGGCGTTGTGGTTGGTGGTTGTTGTGTGATGGCTGTTGAGACGTGGTTGGTGGTGGGAGTAATGGCGGCTGGTCCAAAATAAAGATAGTAAAAGAAAAACGGCTATCCTGAAGAGTCGCAGCCAGACTGAATGACATTTATTCCCTCGAAACAACGGGTTTGGGCCTAACTACACATATACTTACAGAGATATCTCACCTAAGGGACCTGAATGGTGGTTTGTGAATTTCGTCAACCACAACACTACCCCCTCCCCTTTTTACAGACTCGTCCCGAGTCGTCAAATTTGTGTGCCATCATGTGTAGTTTTCCCCTAGTACATTTTACCTACGGATCCCTGAGTGCGACATTCATGGTATTCGTGTCCCCAAAATAAATAACCTAAGGGCTGAGTAACTACCTAAACAAACTCACTCACACGGACGACTTAAATAAAATTGCCGGCGCTAAGACAAACATGCCGGGGGCGCACTCATATTTACAGTACATCTTACCTTAACTTACAAATTTTACACTAAACCATGGCCCAGGATCACTGAACTCTGCAAAAAGAAAGCAGTTAGCAGGGAGCCAGGCTGCTCACATGCAGTCTCTGACTCAACAATGCAGGTGACAGGGAACGTGGCAGGCTGCTCACACGCAGTCCAAGGCCTTCCTTTTTGAACTGAACGCAGTGAACCACAACGGTGCATGGGCTGCACAAACGCAGTCTCCGTGCCAGCTCAAGTGGCACACGCAATGAACACAACGAATGGAAGAATGAATGGTTGCACGCAAACACGGTGCACGGGCCACCACTGCAGGCCCGTGTTGTAGCTGCCAACAGGGCAGTTCTTGCAGCTTGCAAACTGTTGCCTTGATCCTGGCGCACATGGAAATGAACAGGGGGGGGGGGCAAAGCAAAAATTGAACGGGGGCTGGTGAACAGGGGTAGTGGGCATGGCATGGCAAAGGCAGCAGGCAAACACAGCCTGCAGAATAAGGCCGCTGCAGGCAAACACAGCCGGCAGACGAACTGGCCGGCACAGGCCTTGAAGAAAAACAGCCAGCAGATGAAGTGGCCGGCACAGGCCTTGAAGCAAAACACGGCCAGCCGATGGCACAGGCCTTGCAGCAAAACAACAGCTGCCGATGAAGTGGGCCGGCCTTTGCCTTGCAGCAACGCAGCCAGCAGATGAAGCTGGCCAGTCTTTGCCATTCAGTGGAGGTTGGTGGAGGGAGTGCGGTGGTGCTGGCCACTCGGAAGGCGGGCTCGGACCTACCCTACGGTCTCCCTCCCAACCTATCGCCTTTGCCTGTCACTGTCTATACCCACTCCCTTGATTTGTCAAACCCCAATTTAGCCCCAACTTATTTTTTTATTTTTACTTCCCCACTATAAATCGTCCCCTAACCCCCTTTATCGTCCTTGTTCGGCTAACCTATCCTGTCACCTAGCCTACTCCCAACCCCTACGTTCCCTTCCCGGAGGGGAACAAGGGAGAGCTAACGTCCTGTGTCGAGGCCCAATGAAGCCTCAGAATGGCCTCCCCAGACTTCAGCGATCTATAACCAAAGTGGGTCCAGCGGCCCACAATGAGAGCGAGGGGATGGATGGTGCGGAGGGGTACACTTCCTATCTACCCTAACCATTTAACTGTTAAACTACCCCGGGGCTTTCAACAAGCGCCTCTCGCTTAAACTATTGGTTCTATAAACCCAGATTCCCGTCGCCTGTGTTGGTGTCCCCACAATTTCGGGCCTCGCCCCCCAATTTTCTCTCCGTGCCCTCACACGGTCTCATGGCTGGGACACGTGGCCCCCTTTGGCAGGCACGACCCTCTGCCGATTCTCCCGCTATGGCACCCCCGGGCACTACACTGCCTCCGAGCCTACCAGCTCCCTAAACACCGGGGAGTGCCCCCCATGGCACCTCCCCTGAAACGCACACGTGGCAGGCTGGCTTCCCAGGCCCCTTTCCGAGGGTCACCCGTGCCCACAACACTGCCCACGCGGCTAATGGCGCCCCGGGCCCCCGCAACAGGCAGGCGCACCCGTGCCCACTACGCTATCCCGGCCCCCCATGGGCCCTTGGCCTACCACGGCCGACTAGCCTGGTGCCCGGGGTACCCACTCAGCGATACTCACTTTTCGCAGCCACGCTCCCAGCCCGTCAACAGGGCTCCTGCACCCCTCCAAACGGGTTTCGAGCCTACATTCACACCAACAACAAAACGACCTCCATTTTGTAAATTTGACTAACCCCCTAACTCACTTTATACTGACCCCGGGGTCCCTTGGGCGGGAGTCACTCCTCCCCCCAATCACTCATCGCACCATGCATTCCCCATTCGCTCCACTCACACAGACCCGCTGGCCTCACTCACTCACCAAGCACATGCTTCCACTTCACTCACCAACTCTTCAACACACTCACCGCTGAACTCTGCCATCCTCCTAACTACATCCCCTAACTAACTCGTGCTCCCACGTCGTCCCTTAAACTACAGCACGTTCCTTTTAACACTACGTAGCTAAACTACGTCCCCACTACACATTCACAAGTCTGTCACTGTCTCCAAATAAATCATTTTATTTCCCAACCTAAATCTGGCTACAATCCCTCTAACTAATCCATTCCACGGACTCCATGAGGACTTACCCCTGCCGCATGAAGTCGGTCTAACTAAGCTAACCCTTCCCCCTAACTAGTTTCCATCCTGTGCCCTGGTAAGGGGGTCTTCCACCCCTTGCCCAGGAATCCTGTGCACCCGAAAGTGAGGCTTGCTGTTTTTTTTTTTTTGTTTTTTTGTTTTTTCTAACTGCGCATCACCAGCGCGGAAACTCACAGCTCGCGCACTTTGCACCTGCCCGTGACGTCATGCAGCTGCACGTGTACCTCGTCCCTCCTTGGACGGTACCATCCGGCAGGGATACCCCTCCTGCCGGATTCCAAACCCGCGTGCAGCCATGACGTCACCGTGCGCATAAAAAAAAAACACACACAAGCCCCACGTCTCGAGGGGTTCCCCACGCGAACACATGTGCTTTGCCCGTTGGAGCTTAACACACACGATCGCGTGGAGAACCCGTCCGGTCCAAATCCGAATCCTGCCTAAACTTTGTCCGTCCGCGGGATCGGCAAATCCACCGCGTGCGTTTCCGGACCGGGACTTCACTCTCGCAAGCGAGCACGTGGGGGCCTCATGCGTTGCACAGCACGGACCTCGTGCTCACTGCTGGGTGAACCCGGCACGGTCCCCGAAACAACTACAGCCGCTACCCGGCTTTCTTTCTTCTGTCGCCGTCGTCGTCGCCATTTGACACACGCACTCCCGCGTGTTACGACGCTAACACATCTCACCATTAAACTCACACCGGGAGACGCGGCTGCATGTTCACACATGCCCACCGACATCTCCCTTACATACCGCTCTCTCACACACACGGTCTCCCTTGCACTCGGCCATTCACTCACGCATGCCATTACCCTTGCACACGTGGCTCCCCTCACTCGCGGCCTTCCACTCACTCGTGCCATACTACTCACACAAACGATACTACTCACACACGCGGGGGTACTCAACCGCGGTGCCTCATCCACACACCGTCCCTCACTCACACACGCGGGGGCACTCACCCGCGGTGCCTCACTCATACACCGTTCCTCACTCGCACACGCGGGGGCACTCATCCGCGGTGCCTCACTCACTTGCGGTGCCCCTTTTACACACGGCGTGCTGGGAAGCACGTACTCCGGCACAATCGCCACCACACCACTCACACACGGGGTCGCTTCCACACACGGGGTCGCTTCCACACACGGGGACGCACTCACACCTTGCACCACACACACAGGGACAACCACACTGGGGATTCGTGTCCCCACAAGGGTCTCCGGGGCCTCTATACCCCCCAAGCTCTCCGTGCACCTGTCCACAGCACTCCTCCCCTCGACCTCGCAAAGCACGACCGAACTCACCTGGTCGTGACTCGCCTCAAGGGGGCATACTCCCTCCGCTCGTTCTTGGAGGAGGCCATCCAGCTGCTCACACCGGGCCTCCACCCAGTCCACCAGCTCACCCCCATTATCCTCCACTACCTCCGTGTGTGTGTGTGTGCGTCACTTACCCCATCTTCATCGTGTAGTCTTCCCTCTATCGTTCCCATCTCCCGTGTCTCTGACAACTCTTCACCCTTTACCTCCCTTGTCTCCACTGTTTTTATTTCCTTTGTCGTCACCTCGTGTCTCGTCTCGCACGTTTTGGTCTCCCCATTTAATTTTTCCCTTTCGGTCACCGTTGCACCCCCTCCCAGCTCGTTCGCTCCTGCACGTGGAGTCACCATTTTAAGCTCCCTGCTAACGGCCTTCATGCCCGCCTGCAGGCATCGGCCCATGTTCTGCGTCTCACCCCGCAGCTCTTTCATTTCTTCCCTCATTTGCTTGTTTATTCCTTTCATTTCGTTTTTCATTTCATTTGTATCCATCTTTTTGTTCATGCCTTTCATTTCGTTTTTCATTTCATTTGTGTTTGTATCCATCTTTTCGTTCATGCCTTTCATTTCGTTTTTCATATCCGCATTTATCTTCGCTGTCATTTCCGCATTCATTTGTGCCAGCATGGTGAATAGCTGGGCCATGTCGGGTGCGCTTGGGTGAGCCGTTTTGGCAGGGGTTGGGGAAGGGTTTTGGTGGAGAGGGGGAGGGGAGGTGTCATACACCGCGGCCGCTGCCGCACCCATTTCGGGCTCTGGGTTCAGTTGGACGAGTTCGTTTTCCTGTACAACCAACATTTCCTGCACGGGGATTTCATCCTGAGCCATGGATTCTGCACATTCTACATCCATTTCTAATACCCCCGGCTCCCGCTCGCCTTGAGACGCCATCTTGCTTCTCTTAAAGGGTTAATTTAGCTCGCTCGTAATTTGGAGGGAATCGGGGGTCGCTCCTCTCACCCCTGGACCGATTCCCGTGAATTTAATTGGAGACAGGAGAGCCCGTTTTCCCGTTCTCCGATACCAGTGCCGCGAGGAGGGCGATGAGTTTATATCGCACGACCTGACACCAGTGTTGCGGATTGGCGCCCGCCGGCGTGCGGACGGCCACGTAACTCGAATCGGGGCACGTCGCCCACCGGACGGACAATCCAGTCGTGACCCCCTTGGACTAACGCCGGGAACTAGTCACGGGTGGACCTTTCGGTCTCACCACGATCGTGCCAATCGACCCCCGCGTGGGATAGGGTTGCTCGCCAAATTCGACCGACCTAAGTACCCACACGGAGGGTAGACCGGGCGATCGCACCTCGCCGCAGGTCGACTTCGGACACGGGCCACTTTAAGCGACCCGTTCCGTACTATCGGGATAACCGAGCGGTGTTATTCGTCGGCCTCGACGGTTCGATTAATTATCGGGCGTTTTAGCCCACGACCAACCCTTTACGTGAAGCAAGATGGAGATTCAATGAAAGAAAAGACGAAGCGAAGCGGGAAAACAGTTCAACATAACTCACGTTTATTTCGTGATGAACGGGAAGCACACATATACAATTACACCAAAAGCACATGTAAAAGGAGAAGAAACACAATATTACACAAAAAGCAAATATAAAAGAAGAAGACAATGCAGAGCTATCCGACTACCGAGCACACGGCAACACTTATACAATTTTACTTCACAGACGGCGCCGACAACACAGATACCCAAAGCAAAAGAAAAAGAACCACCCTCCAGGATGAGGGGGGTAGGCGGGCCTGGGGCCGAGACCGTGTCGGGCCTACCCGTCTGATGATGAGACGCAAAGTGGCGGTGGCGTCCCAACTCCGCGGGCCTCGCGGACAGTGTCTGGTAGGGGGTGGGAAAGGGGCCCCCCTTGTCGCACTATCTCAGCGCGGGGGGGTAACAGGAGGGGGTTGTTGATGCTCGGGGGGGGGAGGAGGATATCACCCTGTCTCGGGTCCCGCGACGAGCGTCTCCACCTCGACCTCGGTCGCGCCGCCGGCCTCTCCCTCTGCAGCTCCCGGCACCGACGCGAGCACCCCCTCGTCCGCCTTCGCCGCCGCCACCTCTCCACAGCTCCGTCTAATCGCCCTCTCCGTCTCCTCTCTTGGCTCGTCCCAACTCTTCACTCTTGACTTCTCCCCTCCGAACTCTGACTCTTCTTCCCAGCTCCACCGACAACTCGTTCCAACGCACCACTCTCAACTTTCCCCTCCGAACTGAACTGTTCGGCGAGCGCGGCCGTTTATATCCCCCGTGGCCTCGCTCCCCCACCTTTGACCCTTTACCTCCGACCCTTCACCTCCAACTGGCTCCCCATTGGACCGAGGAAAAGTGGGCGTGAATGCTTTTTGATCCATGAATTTGCATATCGCAACCTCACTCCAACGCCCTGGAGGCGGGGCCAAATCGCCCCACGCTCTCCGATAGGACGGAACAGAAGTGGGCATGAGTCGTTTTTGATCCGTTTTTCTTCGGAAAGTCTGTGATGTCTCTGAACACGCTGCTCGGTGCGCGCCCCGCACGAGTCCAGCATCGGCGCCCACAAGTGGCGCAAGAATGGCGGTGATGCGATGGTGGCGAGTTGTGACGGTAAAGGTCATGGCTGTTGTTGTGAAGCGGCGTTGTGGTTGGTGGTTGTTGTGTGATGGCTGTCGAGACGTGGTTGGTGGTGGGAGTAATGGCGGCTGGTCCAAAATAAAGATAGTAAAAGAAAAACGGCTATCCTGAAGAGTCGCAGCCCGACTGAATGACATTTATTCCCTCGAAACAACGGGTTTGGGCCTAACTACACATATACTTACAGAGATATCTCACCTAAGGGACCTGAATGGTGGTTTGTGAATTTCGTCAACCACAACAATATAATGTGTGCCTACGACAAGTTCATTCGGGGTTTTTCATCCCTCGGCTACAAAGAGCCGGACGATGAAATGTTTGCTGTCCTTGAGGAGTTCGTCTGTCTCATGTATGGTGCGAAAAAGACCACGACGCTGAACAACTACCGATTCAATGTTGTCAATGGCACGTATAACCGCAAATCGAATTCCATGTGACTGTTTGACAAACTGAAGAGCATCGAAGGCAGCAGCATCCTGCCTTGCTCAGCTGAGATGCGGCCACATAGTGTAAGGACTGGTTTTGTGGCTCAAATGTGGGGCAGTTCCCACCTGGCGACCAAACCGAAATCTCTAACTGTGAGATGGGAAATCGTTGATGGTCACTATCGAGTCATCTGGTTTGATGGACATCATCTGCCCCAGGTGCTTATTCCAGAAATACCAGTTGAAATGGACGCTGACGGTGATCCATCCAGAACGGATGATCTGATGATCGATTCATCATCTGAAGGTGAAGCAAGAAGTGATGAAGATGATGATGACGATGATGATCAATGATCATGATAGTGATAATTCTGATGGGTGAATGAGCCAAAATACCTGAAATGTCAAGCGTGTTGAGATGGGCCGAGATCCTCAAGTTATTTTTACTTTGTAATGGTCAGTAATTTTTATTCGTTATAGTCTCTGATATGTAGCACGTTTAGTTTTTGATAACCTATCATATTATTCGTACAGCTGGCTCTGATTCAGAGAACAGTTCAGAAGTGGAGTTGAGACGCGCATCTGGAGTTTGTTAAAAAAAAATGCATCTGTTCGTGTACCAGACGTAGACCCATCTTCGAGCACATTCGACAGATTTCTTATATCATTCTGTGTTTACGGCATTGTCATGTCATCTCCCTCTGACTGTTTGCACAGTTTTTCTTATGCTGTGTTCATTTTTCGACCCCCAATGTGTTGAATTGTCCCCCTGGTTATCACAACATGGCCCGTCAGTGTATATCAAATCGATTTCACCGAGAATGTTTTGTGTTCCTCTTGCCTTTATATCACTTGCGTTTGATGATCATCGTGCCACAAATATTACAATACACATTAGAATCAACACAGAAAACACCCGCGTCATCGCTTTTTTTTCATTATCTCAATGTGCCCTCTGCCTCTCGTGTTTCCTTCTCTAGTTATGTGAAGACCCTTCTTATCCGTAAACCCCAGACAAAAATCGTTCTTAAGTGATGAATTTAGTTAGTGGGTGGGTGAAGCAATCTTATGAGATCAGAACGGGTGTTGGGCGCCAATTTGAGATTGAACCCTTAATGAACCCTTAATTAGCCCTTTCTTATCCGTTAACCCCTGGGATTAAAACTTCTTAACAAATGTAATTAAAACATCTCACACTATGTGTCCAAATACCGAAGGGGCAGTTTGGGCGCGATGTTTAGATTGGAAGGGCTAGAAGGGTCTACTTGAAGGATCAAATAATTCTTAACCCCAAGAAAGCCGCACTTAAATCACTTTTTATAAATGGGATGGTCTTCACTGGCCAATGAGATCAACGAACCTTTTGGGCGCAAATTTGAGAATGAAGCTCAGCCAGCTCTTTTACTATAACAGCTAGGTTTGCTTTCACCATTTTCTTCTTCTTTTCATCTGATTATTCCTGAGGTAAATCAGCCACGTGCGCCTTCGCTGTAAGGTGGGCCCTCATTAAGGCCAGCACGTGCGGCGCCGCTGTGAGGTAACTGCTGCACAGAGCCCTTACCTTGTTCCCGAGCGAGCCCGAAACCCAAAGTGTGCAGCGAGTCATATAATGTGCTTAGCAGTGCGGGATTATCGACTTGAGCTTCCGATGATCGCGGGAAGATTGCCGGTTACATTAAAAAGGCATGCGAATAAATACCTTAGAGGCTGCACGAATGGTGTTTTTCACAACACAGGAAACACGGCCAGCACGACGCCCACACTGCACGAAACGCGTACGGAGGCCGATAAAGACTCGTCCACGCCATGTTGGGCGGGATACGAGTGTGCGGAGTCGAAGCGGCTCGTTCCTTTTCAACCTCAATACCCGACACACATCGGTGTTCGCCCCACGCACGCGCGAGCGGAGTCGTGCGAACGCGAGCACTGGCCACGTGCGTAATGGCCGAAGCACGCGCACTGTATGGAATGTGCTCGAAGGCAGACACGGACGCCGCTCGTAAAACGTGCATGGATTTATCCATAACGATGTACCTTCGGCCATCGCTGGCAGCAGCGGATTCTCCACGGATGGTGAACGTCTTCTCGTCTCTACCGCTAGCGAAGCTGCGATCGAGCCGGGGAATGTACAGTGCGGGCCACGTTGGCACGCGCGTTGATCGGTGGTGGTGGGACGCACGAATGGGCATGCGGGACCCTCAGCCAATCGCCAGGGCACGGCCCGGGGGGGGGGGGTTCAGGACGATTCGAATGCCAATTTCGGTGTGGGCGATTCGTGTCATGTTGTGGGGTCGGAGTGCAATATTGCCGCTGTCTGAGATGACCTTGCCGGAAACGAAGTCAGGTGGTTTCCGGCCCATAGCGGGCCACGTGAGGGGTCGGGGCCAATCGGAGTACCCGATTCAGGTGATGACGTTCGCTTCGGAGTGGCTCCTCCCCCCGTGCGGCAGGTCCTATAAAGGTCGGAGCAGTCCCTCCGCCTCTCTCTCGCCTCACCCTCATCGACACCGCAATGACCCGCCTCCTGCTGTCTGGACTCCGCCTCCTCATCTCCGCCCACACAACATCAACCCCACGCGCCTACCTGGTCCCGCCTACCACTCCGTCGACGCACCCGAGACTCCGCCCCTTCTCCACTCAAGCTTCTCCTTCATGAACACGGTCTCCACACACGCGCCTAAAGCCAGAGACGACACACCCACTGTCGGGTAGCGCAGCACAGAGCATCCCCCCCCCCGAAGCATATTGGTTGCGCGTCGTGCTATCAAGCACAAAGGTACCAAGATCATAGCCTCAACTCCTTTCCCTTCCTGTTGCAAACTTTCTCTTCATTGGGTTTTCTGTGCGTGTATGTGTGTGTGTCCTGGCGCCTGTCTGCTTAAGGCCTCGGTCACATTTGCTACGACGGCCGTGGGGTCTCCAAAATCTATAGCCACTAGCAATTATACAGCGGCTGCAGTATTTCCACGGTCACACAATGTAGCAGTCACATATGTTTTTATTTTTTGGCGAGCCGCACGGCGTATTTATAAATTGTGGAGACCGAAAACGTGGGGTTGCCGTACGGTCTTTGATTTGATGTCGCACGGTGACCTTAGGGCGTTCCTGCGGCAGCCATAGAATTTTCAAGGCAGATGCAAGGTGCCCGCAGGGCGACCGCAGGGGGGCCCTCAGGCGAACATGCACGGGCGGTAACAAATGGGTTAATTTTTTTTTTTTTTTCGGCTTGTCGAATTGCTACGGCAAACGTAGAAATGAAAAAAAGTTATAACTCCACGTTATAATTCCACAGCGACCTTGCGACCTGTAAAATATAGCCATACGGTGTAGGGCCACCCTGAGGCCACCACAGAAACTCTGCAGGTGCCGCACGTTTCTGTCAATTCAGAGGGCGTACGGCCGCCGTATCCTCGCCGTAGAGCAAATGTGACTTAGGCCTAAGTAAGACTGCAGAAGATCGTTATTGTTATTATTATTATTTTCATGTTAAGTCTGCTCTGTGTCCCCTTTTGTAAGTTGCCTGTTTATTTGCTGCACCACACCTCTCTCCCCTATCTCTGCACAACACACCCCAATAAATCGTGATCGTACCACATACCAATTCCTCGCCCATTGTAAATAAATCATCATTCGGAATGTTCCCAGCTCGTCTTTGTGGTTTCTTTCATTGATCCAGCATGGTCTGAATCCTACTTTAGCCGGGACTTTATTCCCAACGATCCGTTCCTTTTAGCCGGTACGTCCTTGGAAGTGTCGCTCGGCTGCATCCGATCCGGTAAAGTGATCCAGTCCGGTAGAGTGATCCGGTTCGGACGTACCGAGGGCATGTTCCCCGGTAATTAAACCTCGTGATTAATTAGGTAACCCGATTAACCAATAAACGGGAGGACCCTAGGTCACGCAGTTGAGTTATTGGCATCCTCGGTCGGTTAAGCGACCCGCCGCGTCACGGAATTATCCGTGTGCGACGGCCTACAATTCCGGGGATTCTGGTGGGAACAGAGATAGCTTCCCCCACCTCGTGGTCTTCTCACCCGACCCTCCAGCCCGCAACAATATCAAAAACCTTCCTCTGCAAACCCTACAATAAGGTGAGAATAATTGGGGCCATTAAAGTAGTAGTCATAATTGTGGTAGTAGCAGCAGTAGTAATAGTAGTAGTAGTAGTAGTAGTAGTAGTAGTAGTAGTAGTAGTCGTAGTAGTCGTAGTGGTGATCAGTTTTGATAATTTTTATTAATGCAAAAGAGACTACTTTTGCTTAATTTCATATATACAACAGATGATAATTTGTGAAAGTAGGAAATGGTTCTTGCTCACCAGATGTAATAATTTTGCCTACAGTATAATGAGGACAAAGATGACTTCATACCCGGTGGGATGTATTGACAACCCCCAGTATAGTTGCAAAGCACACTGGTGTGAAATGTCCCATCAAATCGATCATCCGCACTAAAAAAAATAAAAATAAAAAAAAAATGGGAAAGGAGTAGAGAAAGAAAAGAAAAGAAAACAACAACAAAGAGCAAAAATTATATGCAGCACATTAAAGGTATCAAAACGAATCTACCGTATTTTCACGACTATAAGGCGCATATAAACGTCTTAGATTTTTGTCAAAATGTGCGACGCGCCCTATAGTGCAGTGCGCCCTTTGTGTGTCGTCATTGTAAGGCGGACGTATTTGTGAACATTAGAACTGGGGGTAAATGTGGGCGTGGCTTATGTATAAAAGAACAGGTATGTGCGGTATGCAGAACATTGCTGTTTTAACAACCCCGAAAATGGCAAAGAGACACGCTTATGAAGCTCAGTTTAAACTGAAGGCGATCAGCTATGCGGAGGAACATGGGAATCGAGCCGCGGCGAGGAATTTCCAGATCAACGAGTCGATGGTTCGAAAGTGGAGGAAGCTGGAAAACGAGCTGCGACAGGTGAAGAAGACGCAGCTGAGTTTCCGTGGAAACAAGGCGAGGTGGCCAGAGTTGGAGGAAAGACTTGAGCAGTGGATCGTTGAGCAAAGAGCAAGTGGGAGGAGCGTTTCGACGGTCACGATCCGACTGAAGGCAGTATCGATAGCGGAGGAAATGAAAATCGAACATTTCCACGGAGGTCCGTCTTGGTGCTTTCGCTTCATGAAACGGTGCCATTTTTCCATCCGGACCAGGACTACGATAGCGCAGCAACGTCCGGCGGATTATCAAGAAATGATGGAAAACTTCCGCTCCTACTGCAGCAAGCACATCTGCGACAAACGGATCCAGCCGAGCCACATCACCAACATGGACGAGGTGCCGCTCACGTTCGACATCCCGGTGAGTCACACGGTGGAGAGGAAGGGAACCAGCACGGTGGCGATACGCACAACGGGGTATGAGAAGGCTTCGTTTACTGTTGTGCTTGGCTGCCACGCCGATGGACAGAAACTGCCGCCGATGGTAATTTTCAAGAGGAAGACTTTGCCTAAAGAGACGTTTCCAGCAGGCGTCATTATCAAGGCAAATGGCTTGACAAAGGAACTCCAACCGCTGGACATCGGCGTGAACCGGCCGTTCAAAGTGAGGCTGCGAGCGGCGTGGGAGCGGTGGATGACCGAAGGAGAGCACAGCTTCACAAAGGGTGGAAGGCAGTGCCGGGCGAGTTACGCCACAGTTTGCCACTGGATTGTTGATGCCTGGGCTAACGTGTCTGCTGGCACTGTTGTCCGAGCTTTCGCTAAAGCCGGCATCATTTCGGAGGAGCCGCACGGTGCAGAAAGTGACTCTGACGGCGAGGAAGGTGGACCTGCTAGGTTGGGTTTAGCGCAGTTCGATTCCGAAACAGAGGATGAGGATTTCGATGGATTTGATTAAAGACTATTACCGGTATTTGATTGTTTTAGTATTTTTGTAACTAATACTTTAATAAAGCACAACCAAACTCAATTTTGCTCCCGATCTATTTTTAAATACGCACACTTGTGTGCTTGTGTGAGTGTGTTGTTGTACGGCGGACGTACGTAGTAGAGGATATTCATATAAAACCCGCGCCCTATCGTGAGGAGCGCCTTATGTGTGTGTCAAATACAGGAACGGCACACACAACTGAGACTGCGCCTTTTGGCACGGTGCGCCTTTTGGTCGTGAAAATACGGTATAATGTTCTTGGTAAAGAATGTTTAACAGGAAATCCATTAATTTTTCTCCACCATGCTTTCTGGAAAGCTACCAATAACAAATTGCTCTCCTCTGATAAAGGTTGCTTGCCTAAATACAATTCATGGTGATCCAAGGTACAACAAGTGCAGGTTATCTCATATTTTAAAAAAGGAAAGACCAAACCTCAGGCCGACAATCAACGTCCTGCACATCACCATTACCTTTGTATTTTACATTCCAATTACAATTGCAATGAAAAAGTAAATACCTCCCGAATTTTACACTCGTCGAAGACACCGAGTTTCAAATCTCTTTTAGCTTGGTAACCTGTAAAGAAACCTGACGTGTTCGAGATAATATGTACCTGTTGTACAAAAGTATGTCTGGGGTCCACACTTTGTCTGCAGGGAATCGGAGCGTCGTGACTCCGGGGTAGTCAGACAAGTTCCAATGCAGGGATTGGTCAAACCAGTACTAGGTGTGCAAAATGCAATCTGGTTTCAGCACAGATAAATTGACATGACTGTGCTCCATACAACTGCACTTGATACAATTGTTTCATTATTCTTACCACAAGACAGCAAAAGGCTTCATGCGCATGACTTGTCTTTCTTTGTCAAGCTCATGCAAACAGCTGTGATCATAGTACTAAATGGGAGGCAAACTGTATGTTAACCTACCATCTGAAGCCAGATGTTCGTGGTCAAAACCTGGTTCTTCTCATCCTAAAAAAACAAATTGCCAGAAATAATGGAGCAGGGGGAGACGGTGGTAAATATAAAATTGGACATGAGTCTCCATCTACAGGGTGGCCATAAAGTCTGGAAACATAGATTAATATGTCGCTCTGTTACAGTTTGAAAATGTCGTTCATTAAAGACGAACGCGTTGAGGTGATACTGCTGAGTGGATGCGAGGGCTGGTCATATCGACAGACAGCAGAGCACTTCAACGCATGTCATCCTGGAACAGCTGCCATCACCCATAGCACAGTGGGGAAGCTGATTCAAAAATTCAAGGATACAGGCAGTGTGTTGGACAAACTCCATTCTGGATGACCATCCGTATCCGACGAGGTGAAGGAAACTGTTATAGCGAAGGTAATAGCCAGCCCAAAGAAGAACATGTCATGAATTGTAATGTAATGTCAATAAACCATTTATAATGTATATTCGCCTATGTTTCCAGACTTTATGGCCACCCTGTATAATTCCTGCCAAACAACAACAGAAGGCTTCCATCCTAGAATCCCCGCAGTCACCCAATGTGGCCACCACCAGCACCTTACCATATCCATGACCTGTCGAACGGCCAATGTAAAGTAAACAGGCAGTGGATCCGCATCCTTAGAAACTGGACGTTCCAGCGGACTATACTCACTGAGGAGTTCCCGATAAAGCCTTCTCTGAAATTCTCCTTGCCATGATGCTGCCAAAGAGAATGAAAAGGTCAAAAGTCAGCGATGAAATCTTGCAACCATTGACCTGCACCTGGCAAAGAATGATGTCTGATGAACATTCTTCAGTTAATAGTTTTTATATACAAAGTAGTAGTTTGGAAAAGAGCAAGATGACACAATATGTAGGAGTAACAGCCTGGAGTGGACCATTCACTTTCATTTGAATTGAAACTCCCCAGGTCATCAAGGCAAACCTGATGAGTCGGCTTTGATTTTGAATCTCCTGGCTTATACAATTGGAAACTCAGACACAGAAGGAAGTCATTTGGCTCTTCATGCCTATGCTTTGTCCACACCCCGTTAATTTAATCTCTCAATTTACTTATCTTCTTTGTTGGGAAAACAGCTGCATTCGAGTACAAGGTGTTTAATTACCAGACACCGCATCAAAGTAGGTCCGACACTGGCCCAATTGCATGCCCATACTGCCGACCAAATGCCAGTTCCAACCCACAGCTATTCTTGGCCAATGATTTGTAAGTGCAACACATTAACACTTGTACTGCCAATGCGTTGGCATTTGATATCAGTGACCCTGGAAAGGTACTAGCAGCAGAGAAATAGTAGATACATTTCAATTGGAATTAGATAGGTACCAAGAAGCATTAGAGATAGAGGGGTTCAGGGATATTTGCAGGACTTGTAAGTAGCTTGAGTGGAGTTCATCAGTGATTGCATACATCTGTGTTGAGTGTGACGTCTATGAAAGGGTCTTGTCAAAGGATAGTGTGTCATCGGTGTTGTACATTCTTCACCACCTTCGCCAACCTCTCTGTGCCCCCAATTTTTTTTCATTTTTTGTTTTTTAACTACAAAAAAAAAATGAACAAACAAACTAAATAACCTCCCACCAACCCCAATTTGTGACGAATTGCTGATTGAGGCGATGTTCCAATGCGTCCCTTATCCGAATCACCAAAGTTTTCCCGAGTAACCCCACTCTCATCATTAACTCTATCTCAACATCCACAGACTGGGAATTCGATCAGCGTGCCAGCATAGAATGGCCTACATTTTTCAAGACACCATGGGATATTTAAAGCCCATGACCTAGATATAGTTGGTGCAGCTAAATTTTCCTCCTTATATTATCCAAATTATGGAAAACTTCGAGGCACAGCTCCCCCTGCTGCACTTTCATCAGAGCGAATGTTTTAACTCGATCTTCAAATCCCAAGACATTTCAATGACGAATGTGCTCCCAACTGAGCTATCAATATTGGAGAAGCGCTGATGTCACGCATCATCTAAAACCTCCGCATTTCTCGCATGCATTTCGTGGATGAGCACCGTGGCATTCAGTCCACTAACGACTACATTAAAAGTTCAAATTATTGCTGTGCATGCAAAAGGCTGATTCCAGATACAATTGTTCAGTGTAATTCCAGATGGCATTTTCACCAGTAGCATTACAAGTGCATTCCATGGAGAATTGGCCAAAGTAAAAAGTACTTGTAAAACGTTTGCATTCATTGTAAACATGCTTCATATAAAGTAAGACTGCTTTGCTTGATGTTTGATAAGATCCCACATCGTTCTCTGTGATCACAAAACCAAAACTTGAAGGGCACTCGGAAGAGTGCAATCCGTTCGCCACATAATGCCTGATCCATAAGAACATATCAAGCCCAATACAATTTTGAATATCATGCTATATATCGTTTTTGGCCCGATCTCTCAATGGTGAATCATCACTTTAAGAATTAAATAATTCTCGTATCCAGATACGCATTCGGATCTTCGCCAAAACTGAATAAATTTGTCATGGACACACACCCAACCTGTCCACCAAGTTTCATCCGAATCCGGCCACAACTTTTTGAGTTATCCTGTACACAGACAAACAGGCAGAAAGGAGTAAAAATATAACCTCCTTCACTTTCGGTGGCGGAGGTAACAAGAAAAAGAGCAATCAGAGATTGTAGACCCTCGCCAGGACTTGTTTTGTGTGGTGTTTGTGTGCTGGTGTGTTCCGTCATTAATAAGAAACATAACAAGAACTACCACTTTTTAACGACTGGCAGTGATGACTGGGTACCAAGACGTCCTGCTTTGATGTAATCCCGCTTTGATCGGACACTTGACCCTGACCCATGCCATTTATTATTATTCAACTTGAATTCAGAATGGGATTAAAATAAACTCAAATCAAATGGAAGACAAAATAGGAACCGCACTGCATTAGAATCATCAGAAGGAACCCAAACAAGCAAAAAGCAAAGATGAAGTCATCAGGAGGAACGTGGATAGGATTCGGGTTTCAGCTGCTACTTCTCTACCCTCAAATCCATCCAGGTGCAGCCAAGTAAGCCTTATTAAAAATAAAAAATTAAAAAAGGAACCCAGGTCAAAACATTAAATACTTCTGGCTGCCAGACCATGTGTCCAATCAGGTTGAAATTTGAAACATATATTCCCCATCACTACGAGATCATAATTGCGAAGTTTCACATCACTCGATGAAGCAGTTCAAGAGAAAGAGTTTTTAAAAGATTTTTGCTCAATCCAATATGGCTGCCAGACCATGGGACTTATCAATTGTTCGTGAATACTCTGGTATCCGCAAGGCTTGGGGAATATTTGAGTGAAGTTTCCCCTCGATCTGTCCAGCCATTCTGGAGAAAAATATTTTTTATAGGTTTTCGGTTAATCCAATATGGCTGCCAAACCATGTGACCTATGACATCAAATATGTGAGCATTTCCTTTCTCATGGACAGGCGGTCAATTCTGTAAAGTTTTGCCTCGATCTGTTGAGCCTTTTCAGAAAAGAAGATTTTTTCAAAAACCCAAAAACAATATGGCTGTTGAAACGTGACCAATGACGTCATCGTTTTTTCTTTTGTGTTTTTTTTCTGTGGATCACCTTATCTCTAAGATGACCCTCAAAAATTTTCATACTGATTAGATGTCACGTTCTTTATGCAATTATGACATCATAACGAAGGCACCTAAAATCACACTTTTTTCCAATGAGTACTTGCCGTGTGCCAAGTTTCAATTTTTTCCTTGGTGCAGTTTCTGAGATACAGAGGTCCAAGAGTTTTTCCTTTTTTCCAACATGGCTTCCACACCATGAGACCTATGACGTCATAATTATCATAACAACATTCTACATGAGTAGTCGCTCCTATTGTGAAAATTTTGTATCAATCTGACAAGTGGTTGCAGAGAAAAACACTCATGTTCTGTACAGACAAACGAACAAACAAATGAAAAAAAAAATCACTCGTGGAGTGACCACTTGGTAAAACAGCACAAAGTAGAATGGCACTCGGTAAAGCGCACACCTCTGACAGGTGGAACAGTTCACGTTTTGTATCCCACCAATGGGCTGGATTCAAACCAAAATCCAATCCGCTTGTTCTTGTCACCTATCCTACTCATCCACCTTGTTTTGTCATAACTTGTCCACAACTTTTTGAGATATAGTGATATATTTAGTTTTTGGCCCGATCTATCAATTTTAGAAATTGGACCTGTGTCGACCTATTGACCTTAAAAATAATAAGTAGTTGAATTCAGCGACCAGACATGAAAATACTCTTCAAATTTCAAGACAATGCGATGAAAATTGAGGATTTAAGAAAATTTGGCCCAAATTGTCCTATGTTGGTCTCAAAATTAATAGGTGGTTGAATTTAGCGACCTGATATGCAAAGGGTCTTCAAATTTCAAGTCAATCGGATGAAAATTGAGAATTTTAGAAACAAAAAATTTGGGTTGACCTTCTGGCCTATGTTGACATTTTGACCGAAGGTAACCTCAAAAGTAATAGATGGTTGAATTCACTAACTTGATGTGCAAATCCTGTTCAAATTTCAAATAAATCGGGTGAAATTTGAGGATTTCAGAAAATTTGGCTCAAATTGGCCTGTTGGGCTATATCGACCTTTTTGGTCGACCGAATTTTACGAAACTTCAATGCGGGACCGTCACAGGGTCAGTGACATTAATCTCTGAAAATTTCAGAACGATCCGTTGAGCGGTGTGAGCTGGAGGTGAGCGGACAGACAAACACACAAACAAACACAAACAAACGGAGACGATCAACATACTTGTCAAAAAAAAATAATAAATTGTCAAGTTACAAACAGACAAACGGACCCAGATGTAATACCCTCTCCGAGGAGAGGGTAATGAGAAAGCATCTCAAAATGCAAAGCCCAGCCACGTCCACTTTGTACTCCAACTAAACTTGACAAAAACGACAGTTAAAAAAAATTGTATATTTTATTAATTTGTTTTCTCCATATTCTCAAAATAAAGGTTTGTTGAATATTTGATGACAAAATCCCAACTAGTAATGGATAGATTGAGCTTTATCTATTGAAAACTAGCAAATACCACCCGTCACTTCACGGGCGGGAATTCTAAGTGGGGGGAGAAAAAGAGGGAAGAGAGAGAGGGGGGGCGAGGAGGAAGGGGGAATGAGGAGGGGTGAGGGAAGGGAAGGCAGCACAAGGTGAGAGGAAGGGAAGGCAGACATGTGGTGGAGCATTAATTACGATTCCTATTGTCTCATCAAAATGATTCTGCATAGAATAACAGTGAAGATGGAAACAAAATAATGTGTGAAATCCATTTTCTACCGGTCATACAAAAATACCGAGAAAACAACACCACCCGGACATGTCCAGAGACAAACACTGCCCGGACACATCCAGAGACAAACAAACAGACCACCCAGACAGGTCCAGAGACAAAAATAACATCGTCCGCACAGGTCCGGGCACAAAGAAACACTATCCGGACATGTCCAGAGACAAACACCGTGTGTATATAATCAACGCTCAGACACGTCCGGAGACAGAGAGAGGTGTGGGAGGGTGCTGTACTGTACTAGGAGGGGGCAGAGCAAGGACTTGACAGAGAGAGAGTGGTGGGGGTGGGGGGGGGGTTGAGGAGTTCGCAGAGAGAAAACTTGGTGCTTTAGGAACAAAACACACACACACACACACACACACACACACACACACACACACACACACACACACACACACACACACACACACACACACACACACACACACACACACACACACACACACACACACACACACACTTAGTGCTTGGCCAATCGCGACAATTTTTGGGGAATCGGCAGATTGGAGTCAGTGTAATTACAGACTACAGTATGCACTGTATACAACTCAGAAACCATGAGTAGCTTTCACCCTTGTTTTGGGGGAATTTCAATAAGCAAATTAAGAAAACAACGTTGCACAATAAAGGTTTCAAGGAGATATACATAAACAACAATCTGTATTTACAGGTGGCAACGATCATGTGACGAGTGGAAAAAATTTGGCTTGGTAATTCAGAAAAACATGTGAATATGGCAAACAGCTCAGAAATCGGGTGTTATCAAATGCATTTTGCTTTGAAACATACAAAAAGAAACCATATAACCTTTGTAAAGCACACCCAGTTCATATAAAATAACCAATTGCTTTCAAAACAGTCACTAAGACAAAGGAAAACACGATCGCTCGTACGCTGCTGAGGTTAAAAGTTAAAACCTCCAAGATACGGGATGAAACTTTGCCACCACGGCACCTGCAACCACGCACGCACGCACACTCCTTCACAGATCCAAATCTAACCATATGTACCTCAACCTTGTAGCAACTGTCGACTATCGATCCCGATCGGGACAAGAACTGTTCTGCTGTGTATATATATATATATATATATATATATATATATATATATATATATATATATATATATATATATATATATATATATATATATATATATATATATATATACACATTGTTACGATTCTGGAAACCGCATGCGTGTCTAAGGCAATGGGACCCAACATACAATGATCCCCAGACAGTTATTTCAGGAGTATAATTGCAGTTAGACCTACCCTTCATGTCTAATGGGTCAACGGGACGAAGTGTGTTGTGTGAGTCTCATAGCTATATCTAATTATATCTCTTTCTTCCTTTCTGCCATCAGTGAGGCCGCTGCATAGGTACATATGAATGACCTTGCGGAGGCCAAGAAAAGCATCAACACCACGATGAAAAGCCCTCCACTGCAAGAATACTGTGTCGTAGGGAATAGTATAATCATACATTAATTCACAACACTGTACACGACGTGCACAGTGTGCCCTTTTCAACCCAAATCTGCATGTGGTACTCATATCTATCTTCTTTTCAAACCAAATTTGCATCTGCTATTGATATCAGTCTTCTTTTCAACCCTGATTTATATCCACTCCTTTCCTTCAATCCATGACACAGATCGGGGCTGGCACCACGCTCAGACGGCTGCCTGCGAAGATCACCGCTATGTGTTAACCACATGGACAATAACAGACATGTGTGCAGCCCCGTGATAATTACCATCGCACTGTACAGGACACGCATGGCGCACATCTTTATTCGGGTCTGCACACTGATTTACAATGACGTCTTACCATCGATCTTCGCTCGCCACCTCGGCCATCAATATCACCCGCAAACAGCAGAGACCTTCCTGCACCTCTGCCTCGATGCAGTGGCCACCAAGCAGAGGGCAAATGCACGGCGCAGATCGCTCGGGCCACATGACGTGCAGACAAAACAAGCGCATTGACCAGCGCCAACCGCAGGTTGCCGGGGGCGCCCGAACGGGAATGCAGGACCGATGCTACCCTCGGCCGGTCGCCGGAACGCGGCCCAGGAGTTCGGTGCAAGGTGATTCATGTCGAGTTGTTTGGAGCGGAAGAATTCCACAACTCAGCAGTTTCTTGCCGGATGTACAAATGAGACCACTTCCAGCCATATGGGCCCGGCAGCGTGCGGTTAAGGTCCAACAGGAGCACACGATTTCGGGTGACGATGCATCGCTTCGGGTCGTCACCCCCACCCGACACCATGGACCTTATGAAGGGCAATTCACAAAGCCGTTCGCGCTCACCTTACTTCAAAAGCTGTGATCTCGACATTTCCCTGATGCTCCGCCTGTCCCACCAGCCTGACTCCACCTGCTGATTCTCGCCGCTGGCTCCACCTACCGCCTTCTCATCTGCTGGGTCTGCCGACCACCCTTCCTCTTGTCTGACAGCCCCGCCTATTCTCTGGACCGGTGCACGCGCTGCGCTCGGCACTGTAGCCAAGCAGGAGACAACATGTAGAACCTCAAGGAGGGATCGCTCAGCGGAGCATCCCCCAAAGTATACTGGGGAGCGTGGCCGGTCAACCGTGCAAGGTATTGCAAGACCGCGAGCCCTCATCTCCTGTCCTTTCTTATGATTATCTCCTCTTCATCAGGTTTTGTGTGTGTGTATATGTCATGGCACCTGTCCTTGCTTAAGTTAAGAGTGGAGAAGAATATATCGGGATAAGTCTGCTCTGTGTCCGCTTTTGTAAGTTGCTTGCTTTCTCTTTGGTTGCACCCTATGAATTCCTTACTAACCCTGCTTGCATACAACAATAAATCCATTCATTGTGCTACATATTTTTCCTCGCCTGTCTGAAATAAACGCTTGTGTGGAAATGTTCCCAACTCGTTTTTGTCTTTTCTTTTATCGATCCATTCTCACCGAGCTGGGACTTTATTTCCCAACGATCCATTCTGCTAGCCAGTACATTCCTTGGCAGTGTCGCTCGGCTGCATCTGACCTGGAAAGGTGACCCGGTTCAGACAAGGCATACTGAGAGCGTGTTCCCCAGTAATTCCGTCACATGATTAATTAGGTAACCGGTTAAACCCAAGACGGAGGACCCGAGGTCACGTGGTTGAGTTATTGGCGTTCACGGTCGATTAGCAACCCGCTGCGTCATGGAGTGTTATCCTTGTGCGACAGCTGCGATTCTGGAAAGTCTGGTGGGAACCCAAAAAAGCTCCCCCCCCCTTATGGTCCCCTTACCCCGACCCGCAACAATATATATATATATATATATATATATATATATATATATATATATATATATATATATATATATATATATATATATATATATATATATATATATATATATATATTGTTGTGGATTTTCGGGCGGGTGAGCGCCTTTAGCTCAATTGCGGCCGCGCGTGCCCACCGAACGAGCAATGGAGTCGCAGCTTTCGGATCAACGCCAAAACCCAGCTACGGGTGTTGTTAACCACACGATAAACCAGCCAACTCCTCTGTCCACGCGCTACAGGGTTGATCACCGAATTGGCGATGTACATAATTATTCGCGCAGACAGAAATGCCGGGGATTTACACCTCAACGGAGCCTGCACGAAAACGAGCCCCTTTAAGCAGCTCGTTCCGTTTGCGATTGCCGAGCGGTTTTAAATCGCCAAGCCCCGTCGGACCAGATGTACGTTTTATCGGCTCTTAATCAGCCAGCTAATTATTCCGAACGCAATTATGGCAGTCAATGGAGGAAAGGACGCAACGAGCAGGTGACATTCAAAAATGGGGAACATTTATTTGCACACGTAAGCAATGCAATGAATGGGGGTAGGGGACAAGACACGAGTAAAAACCTACAGCCGATATCTATTTATTATGTACATGCACTTAATCAGTTCTACTTGGAAGACAAGGCGCCACAGACTTTCATGCAAAAACCCCAGAAAAGAAAGATGAAACCAGGCTCGTAAGCCTTTAATGTTCCTCGGAGCTGGGATGACCGAAGGAGCTCCGCGAGGCCGGGCGGGTTACCTTGTCGCCCTTGAAGCGACTCGATAGGTCTTTTGGTCGGCGACCCTCCGTATGTCTCTGTTCACCGGGGGGTGTCACCAAACGCGTCAGTTGCTTAAGCGGCTCGAGCAGCTTGGCAGGCGGCCCTCCTCGGTCGCTTGGCCTTCCCCGCGACCCGGTCGATCGGGCCTGGCTGACAATGCTTCAGAGGAGCGAACGGGCCTTGCTCTTTTAGAGTTGATGCTCTCTAAGAGCCCGCTCACTCCTCAGCGTCACTCGACTGACTCGGGGCCCGATTGCTCGAACCGTTACGTAGCTTGCTGGCGACTTCTCTCCGGCTGGTGACTTCTCCCGTCTCCAACTCAACGGCCGGCTTCTCCCGTCTCCAGACTCCACTGCTGACTCCAACGGCCCAGCCCAACTTTTCTCTCAACTCCACTCGACTGCCTCCACTGACCAACAACGACCAACAACGACCAACCACCAACAACGCTCTCGGCGTTGAAACGCGCCTTTTTATAGCCCCAAGGGGAGGGGTCGCTCTGGGCTTACCACCCGAAATCAGCACCCTCCCTCCTTCCACCTTTGAACCTTCACCCCCGGCTGGCTCCACCCCTTTCACCGTTCTGATCCGATCTCGCCGTCAAACGCGGCCGTGGTTGAGATCACTTTCACAACGCAGCCGTGTTTGAGATCACTTTGCCGCTGTCGAGGATGCCATCGTGTTTGTTTGTGGAGATGTTGTTTGTTGGGAAGTTGTTGGTGAAAAGATGGCGGCGTTGTGGAGATGCTGGTGAGGAGATGTTGGCAGTTGTGGAGAAGGTGGTGAGGAGATGTTGGTGGTTGTGGAGAAGGTGGTGAGGAGATGATTGTTTAAAATAAAGATAGAAAAGAATAACACTACCTCAAGATTCACAGCCCGGCACACGAATAAATCCCGTGATACATCGGTGGGGAAATCTAACCTGGACACAAACTTATCGACATAACTGATCTTCGGGGAACCTGAATGGTGATCTGTGAATTTCCACAACCGTAACAATACATATATATATATATATATATATATATATATATATATATATATATATATATATATATATATATATATATATATATATATATATATATATATATATATATATATATATATATATATATATATATATATATATATATATATATATATATTGTTGAGAGCTTCAGCGGTGGAGGGATTTGCACCCTATTCTTGACAGTCAAATGCTGAAGATTAGGTGTCACTTAACAGCACCGCTGTCTCGGGGGTTATAACGCCGGCTAGTTCGGCACAGGCCTCGGGTCACGTGCCTCGGATCACGATACCAACATACACCTGGGCCGTACCAGTTGGGGATATAGACCCCAGCTACAGACTGGGTTTGTCAGAGACCGAGCGAAGTCTGCCGCAGTCTGTAGCCCGTTTGGTTTTAAATACAAATTGAGCGGATTGTTCCTCAGCACGGCACGAGTAAACTCAAGGCGGCAACTTTCATATGAATCAGCCAGATTTATTGGGGACACATCGGGGAAACACGACACAAGCAAAGCATTCACGAACGTTATAATTAATCTATAACCCGCTCTTAACTAGGGAGCTATGGATACGGGTTTCGAAGGGTACTTGGTGGTGGCTCATGGATGAGAGGAAAAGTGTCGAAGACACGAATGCGGCTCATGAGAAGCCGATGTCAACGGATTTGAGCGCCCAAGCTCGAGCACGCCGCGTGGCAAGATGACGGCGACGTCCTTTTGTCGCACCACTCACACACCAGCCTCAGCGCGTTCAGCCCCTGTGAGGTCGCCGGCACAAGAGCGAAAGATATAAGGTGTGTTCCAGCTGGTTTCTCACAAGGTCCAGTATACAAATCCAGGCCTGGCCTGTTCACCAGACTAGGCCAAATCTGGGTGTTGGGCTCCGCAGGCAAATTGATGGGATGGAAAGACGTGTAGAGCCGTGCCTGGAGTCAGGACAGTCAGAGGCTCCGTGACTGAAATCAGGATGAACCTGTGGAGGTCCTGCAGGCTGGATCCATGGCCGAGGTGGAACAGCCGGCAAAACCACTCTTCACAAAGCCAATCGCCGACCCGATGCAAGCAGTTTCTCTTCCATTTCGGGGCGGGCCTTTCTCACAAAAAAGATCGCAGACTCGACCCAACCACTCCTCATACAGCAGATCGCAGACTCGATCCAATCACTCCTCATACAGCCGATCCAAGACTCGACCCAACCACTCCTCATACAGCCGATCGCAGACTCGACCCAACCACTCCTCATACAGCAGATCACAGACTCGACCAAACAAATCCTCATACAGCAGATCACAGACTCGACCAATCCACTCCTCATACAGCAGATCGCAGACTCGAACAAACCACTCCTCATACAGCAGATCGCAGAGTCGACCCAACCACTCCTCATACAGCAGATCGCAGACTCGACCCAACCACTCCTCATACAGCCGATCGCAGACTCGACCCAACCACTCCTCATACAGCAGATCACAGACTCGACCAAACCACTCCTCATACAGCAGATCACAGACTCGACCAAACCAATCCTCATACAGCAGATCGCAGACTTGACCCAACCACTCCTCATACAGCAGATCGCAGACTCGACCCAACCACTCCTCATACAGCCGATCGCAGACTCGACCCAACCACTCCTCATACAGCCGATCGCAGACTTGACCCAACCACTCCTCATACAGCCGATCGCAGACTTGACCCAACCACTCCTCATACAGCAGATCGCAGACTCGACCCAAGCACTCCTCATACAGCAGATCGCAGATTCGACCCAACCACTCCTCATACAGCAGATCGCAGACTCGACCCAACCACTCCTCATACAGCTGATCGCAGACTCGACACAGTTTCTCCCTTGCCTTCTTGGGCTCGCTCTTCTGGACCGCCTCCGGGGACCCGTGATTGGTCCATCGCTCGAGATTGCAGCAGCCCTCTGCCAATGGGTTGCCGGCACGTCTTGACTGACTGTCAGAGCGCCGGGTGGGGGCTGGTTAAGAGGGGGGCAGGAAGAAGAAGCACCTCTCGGTACACCACCACCGTATGAACACTGGACAGCCCGCTACACCTCCCGACACACATGTAATGTCCGATTACCAAACAACCTGGCTAAACATGCATTTAAGGGGGGATCTGGGCTAATCCTATATTTAATAACACACTAAGGGCCATTTCCGCAACAATATATCCTACATGACTAACTTTGAAAGCCTTTTTTTGACAGGATCGTCAGCTCTGCCATGTCAGAAAGAAATCAATCCACAGACACATTTCTGCGTCCCTGGCTGTCATCAGCAGTGAGTGGACTCTCCACAGAAGGAACGGATATGCCATCCCATGAGGGAGTATATAAATACAAGCTATTTGAACAAGGAATTGAAAATAAATTCAGCATTATTTGAAGCATTCCATCACACGAGCATCCACGGGAATACTAAGAGATTAAAATGATACAGGTAACACATATGAATGTAGTGTATATCTGTATAGCAAGTCATATTATAAATGTACTGTATATGGCACACACTTCAACAAATGTTCAATCATTCACCCTCTTCATCCATAACCATACTCTGCTTCCAGATTATCGGTTCTTGTTTAAACAGTTTCTTTGGTTGAGAGCCAACCATGGGCAGATTGCAGCTTTGTCTCCAGGTGCTTAGGTTAGTGCAGGATTTTGGAATTTGGCCAATGTACACAATGACCTTCCCCTATCGAATGACAGTGGAATTGTGGACTTCCAACAGCAAATGCTAACAGACATGGTAGCTGGCTAAACATCCCTTCCATAGCACACTCAGGCTGGTTTGTCAGACCGTATTACAAGTGTAGTAAGGTCAATGTTCTCAGCATCCCAGGAGCAATAAAAAAAATTTCTTTGAGTCCAATTGCTAATCATTATAAGGTTGTTCCATAGTCTCTTTGTTCGGCTTTCTGTGGAGCGTTCCATCGCATGTGAATGAAAACATGCTTGGCACAACATTCGGTTTCAGCCTGCCAACTTAATTTCTTCCTGCAGCTTGTTCAACAAGATCATTCTTTAATCTACTGGTCCACATTTTGCTTTTTTTTTTTAATTCAAACACACATGGGATTTTTTTTTTAATCGGATTTTTGGATGTTTTATTCACATCGTACGAGTCAATTTCTTCAGCAAGGATGATTTCCAGTGTGTATAAAATGAAGAAATCAATTTACAAAATGTCATTGGTCAGAGATATGGATAAAAAGAGATCCCACCGTGGATAAAAAGCCTGCAAAACACCACAAGGGTCTCGTTGCACTTGAACTGAATATTTTGTTCGTGTTCATTCTTCGAAATTTACGCATCACATCAGCTTGGCAATGACCAGATATGGAGTCACACACTGAAGATACAGCAGGAGGAAATTATAAGGAGACACAGCAGGGGGTAATTTTCTTTTTTTAACCAATCTGCATCACATTTCCACCACAACATAACACAACAATACACACGCACTGAACATCAGCACTACAAGCCAAGAACAGGTATACAGGTTATAGGTACAGTCATATTTATTAGACTGGAAGGAGGCAGCAACCCTTCCCTTAAGTTTGGTGGGGTTACATGATTTTGTGAAAGAGGAGGAGGAGGAGATTGGGACCATACTCTGTGCAGAGCGTTGGTGCTGCTTAAGCGGTCTCCTTGGCTATTGGACACAATCCTGGACGGGTCGCCACTCCGACGCAGGACACCAGCATACTGGCACTCATTTTTCCGACCTCGGAAGGATGACAAGCCGAGTTAACCCCACCTGGTATCAATTCAACAGCTGAGCGGGATTTGAGCTCAGGACCCTCGGATCCCAAGCACACCACTCCAACCATCAAGCCAACACCAGGCACATGAAAGAGGAAAGGGGCAATAATTGGTAGATGAGCTACTCAAGAGAAATAAAGGGGTGATAATATGGATATTTGATGAGGTGAGCACAGACAGGAGGAAGATACACACACAGCCCACAAGTATACACAAAACCATAACACGTAGACTCAAATTTTGAGTTTTCTATTCGTTCTTCTTAGATTTTACCACCTCGTACCTCAGATGTTTATGAGCTTCAATTTGTAAAGAAAGTAATTGGAGAGTTCACAGAACACCTTTCCCCATGCTGTCTTGAGAAACAAGGACATGGGCAGGGTCTATGAGCAGCAAATTTGATTGGTCGAGATGACGTAAAATGCCGCAATATTTTGTCCAAGTACTGTTAAACGGAAGGGCTTTGAAAGTGTCAAAAAGGTGATTTGTGTTCTACAGTGTTCAAGTATATAATTAAATTGAAATAAAATAAAGATTTTAAAGGTTGTTGGAAGAAACATTCCGGAAGTCGACCGCCATTGATGCAACGACATTTGCACCACCTTATTTAACACATTAACCTGATGTTTGCTTAATGGCTAAGGTGGCTGGTTTATGATCTTAAGGTCTTGAGTTTGAGCCCCTGTCGTGCAATCAAATAACATCAGGTGGGTGGGTTGCCTCAGCATCTCATCCTTCCGAGATCAAAAAAATGATTCCCAGCTTACTGGAAAAGGGGGGCACTGCATCAGCAGCACAGCCATGCTTCCAGCAATAATGCAAGCAGCAGCCACAGCCTGCATATGAAATAAAAAAATTTAACGCGTTACATTAGTTCTTCGTGCCTCTTGTTTGTCCTTGACGTCATTAAAAACAGTTTGGAATGATTTTCAATTTTCTTTGAGTACCAGACAGACAGAGACAGACAGACAGACAGACAGACAGACAGAGTAAAACAATTATTTTGTTCCCCTCTGCACATGCCAAATTGGGACAAATTCAGAGTCAAAGTACTGCGACACAACAAGTTTGTGTTCCGATTCATGTTCCAATTTCTGTTCAAAAATATAACATTCAATTTAAATCAACTTGTTCCTTGATCATAAACCAACGTTTGTTGACAGCTGGAAAGACAAACAGAAGTGAACCAATTACTTAACCCCACTTTTCGCTTTGCATTTGTGGAGTAAGAATAGCTGTAGAGTGTAGACTGATACTAGAATGCTACCCATACTCGATGGCTTAGGTCTTAGATCATCTACCTCGAGTCTGGTAGGTTAGTGGCTCGATTCTGAACCAAACCGAGTCAAACTAAAGACTTTAAAAATGGTACGTGCAGCTTCCTCACTTGATGCTCAGCATTTATATGATAGAACACGGACAAAGCCCATGGGTTGGCATCCCATGTCGAGAGGGAAATTTCTCCATAATTGCCCCGCTGACTGCAGAGAGAAGAATCATTAAGATGGCCCCATGTCCTCAGAGTGGCCCACAAAGTTGTCATTCCCCTAAGCCCAGTGGCTGTGTTTGAAGTCATGGCTGGTGTTGTCTCATGTAGTTGGCTGCTTGCATGTGCTTGACTTGCGTTGCTGCTCCTCCACAAGCGTGAAAACATGTTAAAAACGAAAAATTAAAACCCTGCTTCATGACATTTAAAACATTGCTCTGGACCAGTATAACATTTAATTGTGCTTTGGCAAAGGTTATATTGGCTGGTAAAATTCCCTATGAAGTCACAACAGCAACAGCAACACCAACAACAACAACACCAGGAATAAAAGAACACTGGCACTTTGAGGACGGAAAGAGATGAGATGAGGAGGAGAAGGCAACAACATGTCCTGAGCTGTCATGCTCGTTTTCAAATGGTGCATAAAATTTTAAAACTGACATACCCAGTGAAGGAGGAATCGGGGGTCTTCTGTACGTGAACCTGGGAGCGTTCAATGCCTCGCCTCTTCCCAAACCATGACGGACCCACTTCAACCTACTGTGCATTGGTCTTTGGAGATTCAGCTTTGCTTCTTATATCATACCCCATGAAGTATTATTTGCTGAACTCCCTCTACTCGTTGAATCTACTAGTCTGACTTTGCACTGCTGTTATCTTGGTGACAATTTCAAAGCTTGAATACCATTCTCTGTTGGTACCATTTTGTGATTTTACGTGCCATTTTTGAGAATGCATGAGGCTGATTGACCCGTGCAAAACCTCAGAGCTTATTCGTCCCTCCAATCTCTCCTCTTCTTCAAGTAACACTGTGCAAAATGGCTTATAGTTCCCGTCTTCAACGTCTCTCGTACAACTTTACCTGTGGACTCGTGTTCTTCTCCATGCTTTGGTGATACAAGGCTCTCACCTTCTGAGGAGTTGGAAGATGTGACTGTCCAGTCAGCTACATCCTGGGTGCACCCTCCAAACTCGATCCTTTCGACCATGCTGAAAGCCAATCTTTCACCCATTTATAACCCGCTGGGGTTCACTGGATGAACTGCTTGTTTGAGATAGGTTGCCACATCAAGAGTCGTGAGTTAACTTACAGCGGTGTTGTTGTCGGTGACGTTTGTACTTATAAATTTTGGGGATTTTAAGGAAAGTCATTAAGTGTTATATTTAATTAGTATTATTGTGCGTAAAGTAGACAGTAGGGATTAATAAATATTCCTTGTAAACTTACCCTTCTGTCTCTTGTCTTATGTTGGTTTCACCCTTAAAACAAGACTAGGAGCACATCAGTGTCTTTTTTACAGCGCGTGCGCTGTATACAATTGCACCGAGTTTGAAATGTCCCCAGCGTCTACCACGTCTCCGGTGTCCCCCCGTCCTCCCCCCATGTGCCTCAAGACAGCCAATGACGGCCGTCCGGTAGATGCAGTGCGTAACCTCGACGGAAATGGTGACAATTGACGGAAATACCCGAGTATTTCAATGGAAATTTGTGAAACTAATGTGTTATATATGTGAAAACCATTTAATTTATTGCTTCATGGAAAAAAACGAAGAAACGCTCCCCCCTCATGTACGAACGAACGAAAGACGTCACTTCTGCCCACCATCGCATTTTGCGCCGATCGCCGAATGCTGAAAGCTAAGTTCTTCTTATGCTATCATTCTTTTGCGGCCCCCTGCCACACTGTATCGAACGATTTCATGCCTTCTGTGTATATGTATGTATGTATGTATGTATGTATGTATGTATATATGTATGTATGTATGTATGTATGTATATGTATATGTATATGTATATGTATATGTATATATATATATATATATATATATATATATATATATATATATATATATATATATATATATATATATATATATATATATATATATATATATATATATATATATATATATATATATATATATGTGCTTATCACAATAATAACAAGACTTTTACATTTCAAATATTAAGTACGCTTTTAATTGCTTTTCAACTGAAAAAGCATAATTGCATATTTTAACATTAGTGTACTCATTTGCTTCACCACACGCGCTGTATTGAAGGATTTCACTTGTTTTGATTACCGTGACACCTTCCAGGTTACCGGTGCACTTGCTGCAGTGCCCTAAGATCAATGTGTAACATTAATAAAACTCTTGGGTGTTATGCCTGGAATCACAGCATCATGAAGCAAGCAATTCGATTGCATCCAAAATAACGCTTACTGTAACAATTTAATATTTTCACTCAGCATCACAGGCCCTTGAATAAACTACTGCACAAATATCACACAAGGGCCCCATGTGAAGGAAGGGTCGTGGCAACAGGAAGTCTTAAGGTTTCTCATTTTCAGGATTTCTCCATTCGTAAGAATTCGATCATACAAGGTCAGAATGAACAACAGTTGGAGGAGAGCATGAGCTACCAATATTTCACATTGCTGTTTAAAGAAGAAAAACAAAAAGATGATGAAAACGTACAGAGAATCATTTAAAATACAGCGTGGGATCTGCTGTATATTCTCGTAATAATACAAGGTTTTGAGAGGGCCATCACCCCTAATCCAACAGATCAAAGACTCATTAATTAAAGGGATATTATGAAAAGCACAGCACCATAGTTTAACAGTTTTCCACTTCATTTGTGTTTACAATAATTATTTACAGGATAGAGGAGTTAGACTGCCAGTTCACTTACAAGGTACATCTTAGGATTACATACCATATTCAGACAACTTGTAACAACTTGCCTACAAGTGGAGAACTAAATACAGACAGGTGGGCACAATAAAAGGCGAGCATCATATATTTCCTTCATTCCCTACCTGGAAAACCACAGGACAGCAAAAGACAAATAAAATGGATGTTGGACGAAGCCATAATGCCTTGTGGGATTCTTTCTGAAAATACAAACATTAAAAGTATCATACATGCTTTACCCTGCAATGTATTATGTATCAAAGGACAAGCTTTGCTTGCAAGGATCTTCCAGCAGTATACGTTCTTCAAATTATAGCAGTGCGTAACGAGTTAACAGTATGTTATGATGAACTGGAATGTTTTCTTTCTTTTATAAACTTTGCAATTCTTTGGAAATGGACACTGCAATTAACTTGCACGATGCAAATATGCTTATGATTTGTGGAAAAACACTTGCTGTGTGCCCAATTACATTGTTGGCTCCATTTGCATTTATTCACCTGGATAATTGGATTACATCCCTATTTTGGTGACAACAGTAACTCCAACCAAAATCTAAGTCCAAATAGGAATCAAAACCTGACCCTACCTTAACCCTAAACCATAGTCGAATCCTAATCATAAATCTAACTCAAACCCAATACTCACTAAACGAGTTGCAGACACATAAACCACTCCCGACAAGCCCATTTTCAACTCGTAGCGAGCACTGGGTTGACCAGATCTAAAACTGGTTCATCACATAAATCCTTTATACATTATAAATTAATTTGAATTCTGAATCCGACTTCCAACTATGCACTCAGAGAAAAAGACCGCAGTTAATCCGATGAGAGCTCGGGAACAGAGATCCGCAACAAATCTTAGAGGCAAGAGAGGGTGGCCCAAGTTGCCAAAGAGGGGGTGATCTTCAAAGCTTCTGGTCCATCGCTGAGATGCCGGAGTGCAGATATAATTGCGGAAGAAAAAAAAAAGAGTGAGGGTTCTGAGAAATTATAGGACAACCGTTATTGCGGAAAGATTGCGAGAATCGGCACTCTGCGGACAGAGAGCCGATGGAGTGTTGCACTCATCATGGTGGAGAATGTGGGATTTGTGCTGAGTAGCCGCTGCTAATGTGGCAGCATTCATGCTGAGAAATTAAGTTGGCAGAAAACAGTGAATTCTGATCCCCCCCCCCCACGATTTTTCTCTGGCTGTGTCTTGCACATTGGGCCTGTGCCCCTGATTTGGGATCACTGTGTGTACTGACCACGGTGTCTGTTGCTTCAAGACACACACTCCAGCCTGTTCGCCCGCAGGTGTTAGGACCTTGGTGGACATTTTTTTGTCCATGATCTCATAGATTCACATTACACCTCAGGCCTGGTATTCTGCCAAGTTCCAAGACACTCAGCTACTCTCAGTCTTTACTGAGTCTCAGCACATCCCAATCTACACTCCTTGCAAACCAAGTCAGAAATCCCAATTATCACTCCCTCCTTCACACTTGTATCCATCTTTACATCACCAGACATTTCAGCTCCCAATAATCTTGGAAAATAAATTCAACAAATTGGTACAATTTGGTTCCACACCCCCCCCACCCCCACCTAACTTGGTTGCATAATTGCATATCTCTGAACGTGTCATCGGCATCTCAAAGAAATGGGGATGGGCCAGTCATATGCCTGGGAGATGGCCAGATGGAGGCTCCTGGAGTACCTGTGGAAAGCGGACGCAGCGACACGCTGCTCCAGCGTATGCTCCCATACCTGACCTGTCACGGTTATATAGTATGTAGAAGTCACTCTGCTTAGAGCTTGGTGCTGTTTTTGTTTTAATCACAACTGGATTTCCATCCGATTACTATTCATGGGCTAAAGATATGCGTTTATAATGAAAAATTTAAAATAATAATTAATAATATGCATTAATGGGCTGATAGCATGGGAATTTAAATGACTCAGATTTGTGCATTCAATTCATAATGTGCATAATGCAATACAACTTGCCCACAAAGTCTGAATAACTTCTTTATGAATAATAATTATGTATCACCTGAGTTATAGACACAGCAAAGCAAGATGTTTCGCTGCAATTTCTATTTTTTGTACAACTCGCTCGACCCTCGTTCCTTTGATACTCGCATGTCCCATGCTGTAACACGAGAAAATTTAGATTCAGCTGGAAAATTTGCTGGATTGATAAAGGTTTGCTGCAAAGGCATCACATTAGAGTGAAACGCTCTGGGAATTAAAAAAAAAAAAAAAAACTCAGTCATGCGATGTAGGTATGATGAATATATCTTTTGTACCTACTTTATTAATTTTTTTTAAATGCAGAAATGTTCTTGTATCGTAAATACAACCATAGTGGATTATTGCAGTCAATGGTGCATGGTACCATGTCTGATCCACAGACATAATCTATACCTTATTACCAAAAGTATTTGGGTCAGTAGTGAACATGAAGCGATATGATTTCATAAGTGGAGTGAAGTCAATGGCGTGCCATCACAAATCCTGACACTTCCCACCCACCGAAAGCAATGTTTAAAGATGGAAAAAAAGTTCCACCAAGAATGACACAACATCAAAGTTTGAGTTTGTTTTTTTTTAATCTTCTCTTTTGACCCTTGTGACCTTAAGTCTCCATCCCCTGGAGTATGAACCAGGCTGTTTGACCTTTTCACTTTGCCCTGTGGCTCCGGAGGTGAGAGGGAGGGGGAATGATATAGCTTTCACACCTTCTTGCCATGTGGTGATCACAACTACAAAGTTTGGTCAATTTATGCACAACCGTTTAGGAGGAGAGAGTGCGATGGACGGACAGACACAATTACAATATACCCCGGTTGTTTTTTCATAAATTGTGGGGATAGATATTAATGTTAATCGGGTGCACTGTCATTAGCACTTTGTACGACACGATGGTAGATATCATTACGTCCTCCGCCTAAAGTGGACGGAGGTTAAGTTTTCACCCCTGTCTGTCTGTCTCTGTCTGTCTGTGAGCAGGATATCTCAAACGGTTATGGACTGATTCGGACGAAATTTGGTGGACACATTGGGTGTGTGGCAAGGACGAATTGATTCGATTTCGGTGAAGATCCGAATCCGGATACGAGAATTATTTAACTTTTAAAGCGATTCTTCACCATTGAGAGATCGGGCCAAAAACGATATTTCAAAAATGTAATGGGCCCGATATGTTCTCGTGGATCAGTCATTGTGTGGCGGTGGTATGCGCTCTACCGAGTGCCCTTCTACAGGGTGCCCCACAGAAAACCAGGAAATTTGGTACAGTTTATTTAAAACAAAACAAAAGCAAACTTAGATGTAGTGTAAAACAAAGATACACTTTATATTTATACGAGCATAACCCGCGCTCTGCGCAACATGTTGGGGTGGTGTGTTTGAGAAAGGAACTGATGCAGAGTATCAGTAGTAATTTTACTTTCATGCAGTAAGTGGATTACGATTTCACTGTTTCAGAACCATTTTATTTACTTTTTTTGTACCATGCACCTCATGTGGTCTTTGAGATAATGTAAGCCGAATATCAGGTTACTCGAGCGCAGAACAAAGTCGAAGATAGCGCGACACGAAACCACAAACTCGGAAATAATATATAAGATGTTAGTTTATTGATATGGTAAAATACGGCAAAATAAATCTCAAAATCTCAAATTTCCTGCTTTTCCGTGGGGCACCCTGTAGTTTTGTTTGTTTTTCAAAAAATTTACAAAGCCATTTTAAAACGCAACAAGGTCCACATAATTTACTGATGGAATGTTCATCTTGTATGAATTACATCCGCTGGTTGAGCATTCCTGGGGACAGCTGCGCCACCGATGCAGTGCCCTTATTTGCCTGTGGAACAATGTACAATGACCTACTCTTTTATTTCAAAAAACAGGTGCAATCACAATAAACTCCTTGTGACTTTTCCGACAAAAACTAGAACTTCACATCCAGCTTTTGTCAACGATAATTGTTTTTAAATAATTGCATAGGAAAAAAAAAAATCAGTATTCTGGAGCAAACTTTATGATTGACAATACTTGGCAACGCGCGCACGCACTTAAATTCTTCACCAGGATTCAGAGGGGAATCGTCAAGGATGAGAGAGTTGTCTGCATGCCAAACGTCACCATAAACAACTCTTTTATGCCAAAACACTTCTCAGATTACGATTACTATTTAGAGTCCACAAAAGCAATTAATATTCCACAATAATTAACGTTGCACTGGAATAGCTTTCTGGCAATTCACTCATCTTGATCTTTACCACCTTTGTGCAGTTCTGCTTCAATGCTTAAAGTAACGAAATTTACTAAACCCGAGATAACTTGTTCGTTATTCTCATGATTCGCAAACATCTCACCTTTGCCAGGGTATGTTGCCTCCAAGGTATCGTGAACCAATGACGCTTGGAGCAGGAACCTATAGAAACTTATGGGGAGGGAGGTGAAGGTTTGGAGCGGGTGGTGGAGGGAAGGAAAGGATGGGATTGGATGAGCAAAAGGATGCAATTTATCAAAATAGTCCCATCGGACTCGTGGAATCAATGCCAGAGTTATGGGAGAGATGAGCCATTGCTCTGTTTTACCCACTAGGAAAGTGAGGGATGGGGTGGGAGAGTTCTAAAAAAAAAAAAAGAGAGGGGAGGGGAGTAGAGTGATGAGTCCAGGAGGATATCTCCACTGGGCATCAACTAACAGTTGATCACGATATCCTCAAAGGAGGGCAGCGTATGTGAAATAACCATGTAGATGTTTGAAATTTTATATCACCACCAGTCTTGGACAGTCAGGTTTCTGGGATTGATATTAAAAATTAAACAGCTTAATATGTGGGACGTTCAAAAGCCTGTGAAAGAACGTATAATGGGGGAGATATAAATGAACAAAAATGCATTTATACATCTTTTGACCAATTATATATACAGGTATACTTACGCATAATGAAGAGTAAATTGTGAATAACTCGTTTGTACAATTTTTTGAATCTCCCATGTACTACTTCTTTAAAGGCCTCAAATATGCCCAGCTTATTGTGGGGTTGTCCAGGGAAATTTTCTGACCCAAGTCTTTCACGAACCAGCTGGCCAGGCCTGACATTCGATTGATTAAGAGGACAGCAATCTGTAGTTGGTACAGGGTGTTGGCGATAACTCACCGACTTCACGAAATATACCATGGGATCTTTCACGTCCACCAGCTAATGTATATGGGAAACAGTGAAATGGCAAACGGAGGGATGGTGCACTTTGCGATGCAACACCCTGCTTGAGAAACACCAATCACAGTTTGTTTGTAGTTGGCTCATGAAACGAACCTAGAAGGGGCAGTTCTGAGGTGAGTGTGCTACCTCTGCGATATCCCATTGCACTTTTGAATGCCCCATGTACATCGCATGTATAAGACATAATTTATCAAACAACAAACATTTACATTGAAAAACTAGAAGGGCACTCGGTAGAGCGCATACCTCCGCCACGTAACGCCTAATCCACGAGAACATATCAGGTCCAATACATTTTTGAAGTATCATGCTATATTCAGTACTATACCGTTTTTGGCCCTATCTCTCAATGGTGAAGAATCACTTTACAAATTAAATAATTCTCGGAACCAGATCCGGATTCGGATCTTCACCAATATCAAATCAATTTGTCATGGTCACACACCAAACGTGTCCACCAAGTTTCGTCCGAATCCGTCCACAACTTTTTGAGATATCGTGCTATGTATCATTTTTGCCCTATATGGTGAAGATTCACTTTAAAAATTCTCGTAGTTTGATCCAGATCTGCATCTTCACCAAAATATAATCAGTCCGTCCTTGTCACACACCGAACCTGTCGACAAAATTGTTTGTATCCATATTGAAGTCCTGTAGTACCAAACATCTGTTTATTTATCATAAACGAAGGTACTCACAATGTCAAGTCGATTTTAGAAGTTTGACCTTGAGTTGACCTTTTGACCACAAAATAGTTGGTTTCCCAATCCAGTTACTAAATATGGAGATCTTGTTCAAATTTCAAATCAATCGGATGAAAAATGACGATTTTAGAAATTTGGCCTCAAGATGACCTTTGACCTTTGACCTCATTTTCCTTCGATCCAATATGGCTGCCAAACCATTTGACCGTGACATCTTTTTTTTTTCTGTTTACCAATTTATCCCCAGATCACCTTCAAACATTTTCAGACCGATTAGATGTGGAATTCCACATATGCAATTATTATGTCATAACAAAGGCACGATAACATTTAAAAAAATCAATTATTCCCTGTGGGGGTAATTGACAGGTGCCCAGTTTCAATTTTCTTTCCATGGAGCGGTTTCAGAGATACAGACATCCAATGTTTCTTCATTTTTTACAACATGGCTGCCACACCACGTGACATATAACGTCATAATTATTAAAACACTAGATGACCCATGAACCCGTTGGGTTCCCGTTGTGACAGCGGCTGACGAAATAATTCATTTCAAGAAAAAAAAAAAAGATAGCTCCAATGAACTATCCCGCTGAGGTTGTTTGTATTGATCAAATTCTCTCGAAGAGTACTTGACTGAATCGAGAATTGATTTTTAATAATTTTTTTCGTTGCCCGATTTTAACGAAACTTGATACTGCACACCGCAGGAGAATGGTGAGTAAGGTGGACCTAAAATGTTTGTGCTATCCTGTACCGTTTTGGCTGTATTTCGGGAACATACATACATACATACAAGATGAGAGTTTTAGTAATATATAGATGAGTAGTTGCACCTTTTGGTGAAAATTTCGTGTCAATCTGACAAGTAGTTCCAGAGAAAAGGGAACTACAAAATGCCGACACGTCCATATGTTTTATGCAGGTACGGGACCTATCACTTAACCCCAATCCGTCCACAACTTTTTGAGATACCGTGCTAAGTCTGATTTTTGGCCCCAACCCTCAATGGTGAAGAATCATTTTTTTTAATGCCAGTAGCCGGATCCATTTTTTTAAAGTGATCTTCACCAAAATCTAATCAGTTCGTCCTTGTCACACACCCAACCTGTCCACAAAATTGTGGAAAAAAAAATAGACAGACAGAAAGGGGTGAAGGCATAACCTCCTTCACCTTCGGTGGCAGAGGTAATGATAGGTACAAATTCTTTTGATTAGGTTGTGCCTCTGGAACTGGTGCTGTTGGGATTATGGTGGCCAAGACATAGATGGAGAGGGTGTTGGAGGTTAGGAAGGTAAATGCAAGAGTTATAGTCCTAAAGCTGTTGTTTGATAAGCGTATATTAACAATAGTATCAGCATATGTCCCACAGAGGACTGAGTGAGGAGGAGAAGGATGCGTTTTGGGACACACTTGTGCATGTTGTTTCAGGGATTAGTGAGAGAGAAGTTGTAGTGATCGGAGGGGATTTGAATGGACATGTTGGAGCATTGGCAGAAGGATATGAGGGTGTGCATGGTGGGTCAGGTGTCGGAGTAGGAAACACTGAAGGTGTAAGAATACTTGAGTTTGGGGATGCTTTAGATATGGTCGTCTGCAATACAATGTTTAAGAAGAGGCCGAGCAGACTGATCACTTACGAGTCAGGAGGTATAAAGAGCCAGATAGACTACTTTCTAGTTAGGAGGTTAGATAGGAAATTGGTTAAGGATGTGAAAACAATAGGTGGAGAAGAATGTACCTTACAATAAAACCTTACGTGCCAAGGAGAAGAGTATGGAAACAAAGAGATCAGAATGTCATGGAACATTTCTACAGGGAACTTCTGGAAATGAATCTTGGAACCCTATGGTAGGAGAGGATGTAGAGAGTTGTTGGAACTCTTTAAAGGATGGGCTGCTGTGAGCCACTGAAAAGACATGTGACTGGTCGAAAGGCCCAGCTAGACATGAGGCTACATGGTGGTAGTATAATGAGGTGGATATGGCGATTCAAGAAAAACGAAAATTGTTTAGGATTTGGAAAAAGGGAGGGGGTAAGGAGGAATACTTCGTGGCTAAATGTAGGGCAAGAAGGGAAGTTTACAAGGCCAAACAATTAGTACAGGATTCACTTTCAGATGTGATAAATCATGCAGATAGTAGAGGTGAAATATTTAGGATAGCAAAGCAAATGATCAATCAAAATAAGGATCTCATATGAGAACAATATGTGAAGAATGATATGGGAAATGTACTGGATGACCATGGGGAGATTAGAAAAGCTTGGAGGAGTTACTATGAGCACCTGCTAAATGAGGAGTTCCCTTAGAACAGGGATATTCTGGAGGCAGTACAGCCAGTGCAGGGCCCACAATCTGAAATAAACAATGAATGGGTGAAGAAAGCCATCGATGAAATGAAGAATGGTAAAGCGGCGAGCAGTACTGGTATTGTCACAGAGATTCTGAAGTCATCTCGTGATATTGGAGTGAATTTAATCACTAAATTGATAAAGGCAATTATAAGGGAGACGTCTGTAACAGATGACTGGTTGAAGAGTGTCATGGTGAAAATTTATAAAAGGGAAGGGTGATGCCTTAGTTCAGAGCAACTATAGGAGTCTGAAGCTGCTGGACCATGGAATGAAAGTGGTAGAGAGAGATAGAGATAGAGATAGAGGATGATATAGAGATAGAGATAGAGATAGAGGATGATATAGAGATAGAGATAGAGATAGAGGATGATATAGAGATAGAGATAGAGATAGAGGATGATATAGAGATAGAGATAGAGGATGATATAGAGATAGAGATAGAGATAGAGGATGATATAGAGATAGAGATAGAGGATGATATAGAGATAGAGATAGAGATAGAGGATGATATAGAGATAGAGATAGAGATAGAGGATGATATAGAGATAGAGATAGAGATAGAGGATGATATAGAGATAGAGATAGAGATAGAGGATGATATAGAGATAGAGATAGAGATAGAGGATGATATAGAGATAGAGATAGAGATAGAGGATGATATAGAGATAGAGATAGAGATAGAGGATGATATAGAGATACAGATAGAGATAGAGAATGAAATAGAGATAGAGATAGAGATAGAGGATGATATAGAGATAGAGATAGAGATAGAGGATGATATAGAGATAGAGATAGAGATAGAGGATGATATAGAGATAGAGATAGAGATAGAGGATGATATAGAGATAGAGATAGAGATAGAGGATGATATAGAGATAGAGATAGAGATAGAGGATGATATAGAGATAGAGATAGAGATAGAGGATGATATAGAGATAGAGATAGAGATAGAGGATGATATAGAGATAGAGATAGAGATAGAGATAGAGATAGAGATAGAGATAGAGATAGAGATAGAGATAGAGATAGAGATAGAGATAGAGATAGAGGATGATATAGAGATAGAGATAGAGATAGAGGATGATATAGAGATAGAGATAGAGATAGAGGATGATATAGAGATAGAGATAGAGATAGAGGATGATATAGAGATAGAGATAGAGATAGAGGATGATATAGAGATAGAGATAGAGATAGAGATAGAGATAGAGATAGAGATAGAGGATGATATAGAGATAGAGATAGAGATAGAGGATGATATAGAGATAGAGATAGAGATAGAGGATGATATAGAGATAGAGATAGAGATAGAGATAGAGATAGAGATAGAGATAGAGATAGAGGATGATATAGAGATAGAGATAGAGGATGATATAGAGATAGAGATAGAGGATGATATAGAGATAGAGATAGAGATAGAGGATGATATAGAGATGATATAGAGATAGAGATGATATAGAGATGATATAGAGATGATATAGAGATGATATAGAGATGATATAGAGATGATATGGAGATGATATAGAGATGATATAGAGATGATATAGAGATGATATAGAGATGATATAGAGATAGATATAGAGATAGATATAGAGATAGATATAGAGATAGATATAGAGATAGATATAGAGATAGATATAGAGATAGATATAGAGATAGATATAGAGATAGATATAGAGATAGATATAGAGATAGATATAGAGATAGATATAGAGATAGATATAGAGATAGATATAGAGATAGATATAGAGATGATATAGAGATAGATATAGAGATAGATATAGAGATAGATATAGAGATAGATATAGAGATAGATATAGAGATAGATATAGAGATAGATATAGAGATAGATATAGAGATAGATATAGAGATAGATATAGAGATAGATATAGAGATAGATATAGAGATAGATATAGAGATCGATATAGAGATAGATATAGAGATAGATATAGAGATAGATATAGAGATCGATATAGAGATCGATATAGAGATCGATATAGAGATAGATATAGAGATAGATATAGAGATAGATATAGAGATAGATATAGAGATAGAGGATGATATAGAGATAGAGATAGAGGATGATATAGAGATAGAGATAGAGATAGAGGATGATATAGAGATGATATAGAGATAGAGATGATATAGAGATGATATAGAGATGATATAGAGACGATATAGAGATGATATAGAGATGATATGGAGATGATATAGAGATGATATAGAGATGATATAGAGATGATATAGAGATGATATAGAGATAGATATAGAGATAGATATAGAGATAGATATAGAGATAGATATAGAGATAGATATAGAGATAGATATAGAGATAGATATAGAGATAGATATAGAGATAGATATAGAGATAGATATAGAGATAGATATAGAGATAGATATAGAGATAGATATAGAGATAGATATAGAGATAGATATAGATATAGAGATAGATATAGAGATAGATATAGAGATAGATATAGATATAGAGATAGATATAGAGATAGATATAGAGATAGATATAGAGATAGATATAGAGATAGATATAGAGATAGATATAGAGATAGATATAGAGATAGATATAGAGATAGATATAGAGATAGATATAGAGACAGATTTCGAGATAGAGACAGAGATAGAGATAGAGATAGAGATAGAGATAGAGATAGAGGATGATATAGAGATAGAGATAGAGATAGACGATGATATAGAGATAGAGATAGAGATAGAGAATGATATAGAGATAGAGATAGAGATAGAGAATGATATAGAGATAGACAGAGAGATAGAGATAGAGAGAGAGATAGAGAGAGAGATGGAGGATGAGAGAGAGATAGAGATAGAGATAGAGATAGAGATAGAGATAGAGATAGAGATAGAGATAGAGATAGAGATAGAGATAGAGATAGAGATAGAGATAGAGATAGAGATAGAGATAGAGATAGAGATAGAGGATGATATAGAGATAGAGATAGAGGATGATATAGAGATAGAGATAGAGGATGATATAGAGATGATATAGAGATAGAGATGATATAGAGATGATATAGAGATGATATAGAGATGATATAGAGATGATATAGAGATGATATGGAGATGATATAGAGATGATATAGAGATGATATAGAGATGATATAGAGATGATATAGAGATGATATAGAGATGATATAGAGATAGATATAGAGATAGATATAGAGATAGATATAGAGATAGATATAGAGATAGATATAGAGATAGATATAGAGATAGATATAGAGATAGATATAGAGATAGATATAGAGATAGATATAGAGATAGATATAGAGATAGATATAGAGATAGATATAGATATAGAGATAGATATAGAGATAGATATAGAGATAGATATAGAGATAGATATAGAGATAGATATAGAGATAGATATAGAGATAGATATAGAGATAGATATAGAGATAGATATAGAGATAGATATAGAGATAGATATAGAGATAGAGGATGATATAGAGATAGAGATAGAGGATGATATAGAGATAGAGATAGAGATAGAGGATGATATAGAGATGATATAGAGATAGAGATGATATAGAGATGATATAGAGATGATATAGAGATGATATAGAGATGATATAGAGATGATATAGAGATGATATAGAGATGATATAGAGATGATATAGAGATGATATAGAGATAGATATAGAGATAGATATAGAGATAGATATAGAGATAGATATAGAGATAGATATAGAGATAGATATAGAGATAGATATAGAGATAGATATAGAGATAGATATAGAGATAGATATAGAGATAGATATAGAGATAGATATAGAGATAGATATAGAGATAGATATAGAGATAGATATAGAGATAGATATAGATATAGAGATAGATATAGAGATAGATATAGAGATAGATATAGAGATAGATATAGAGATAGATATAGAGATAGATATAGAGATAGATATAGAGATAGATATAGAGATAGATATAGAGATAGATATAGAGATAGATATAGAGATAGAGGATGATATAGAGATAGAGATAGAGATAGAGGATGATATAGAGATGATATAGAGATAGAGATGATATAGAGATGATATAGAGATGATATAGAGATGATATAGAGATGATATAGAGATGATATAGAGATAGATATAGAGATAGATATAGAGATAGATATAGAGATAGATATAGAGATAGATATAGAGATAGATATAGAGATAGATATAGAGATAGATATAGAGATAGATATAGAGATGATATAGAGATGATATAGAGAGAGATATAGAGAGAGAGATAGAGAGAGAGAGAGATAGAGAGAGATATAGAGATAGAGAAAGAGATAGATATAGATATAGAGATAGATATAGAGATAGAGATAGAGATAGATATAGAGATAGATATAGAGATAGATATAGAGATAGATATAGAGATAGATATAGAGATAGATATAGAGATAGATATAGAGATAGAGATAGATATAGAGATAGATATAGAGATAGAGATAGAGATAGAGATTATAGAGATGATATAGAGAGAGAGAGAGAGAGAGAGAGAGAGAGAGAGAGAGAGAGAGAGAGAGAGAGAGAGAGAGAGAGAGAGAGAGAGAGAGAGAGAGAGAGAGAGAGAGAGAGAGAGAGAGAGAGAGATGGGTAAATTGATAAGACAGTGTTAATATACATGAAATGCAATTTGGTTTCATGCCAGGAAGGGGCATGATGGAGGAAATTTTTATCGGTAGGCAATTACAGGAAAATATCTGGGCAAGAATAAACTGCACTTTATATTTGTGGATTTGGAGAAGGCGTTTGATGGGGTGCCTCAGGAAGTGGTGCAATGGTCTATGAGAAAGTTATGTGTGGAGGATTGGTTAGTTAGGGTAGTCATGGCAATGAATGATGGCTTAAACTCCTCTGTGAGGGTAATTGGAGTGCAGAGTGAGAATTTTGAAGTGAAAGTGGGTGTTTATCAGGGTTCAATCTTGAGTCCAATCCTGTTCATCATGGTTCTTGAGGCTATATCACAGGAATTTAGAGGAGGCTCACTTTGGGAACTCCTGCATGCTGATGACCTGGTGCTGATAGCAAACAGTGTGGAAGAGGTAATGGGTAAGTTGGCAATATGGAAGGAGGGTTTCGAGGCCAGAAGACTGAAAGTGAATACAGGGAAAACAAAAGTACCAATTAGTGGTGTGGGAGAAGGAAGTGTGGAAAAAAAGAGGGAGGTGGCCATGTGCTGTCTGAAAAAAGGTGTTGGTAGCAATTCAATGTTGTATAAATCCTGTAACTGCTGGGTGCACAAGAGGTGTAGTGGCATCAGGGGTAGACTGGAGGGGGCACCCGACTTCAAATGTGCTGTTTGCACAGGTAAACAAGTGACTCCAGTTAGAGTGGAAAGGTTAATTTATGGGGATATATCTCTGGAATGTGTGGATAAATTCTGTTACCTTGGTGTTACGATTGGTGCAGGTGGTGGTGTGGAGACAGCAGTGAATGCAAGAATTAGAAGTGGCTGGAGGAAGTTTAGGGAGTTGTTACCCCTATTGATATCAAAAGGGACCTCTCTCCGATTAAAGGGAAAAACTTAATGCAGCTTGCGTTAGCAGCGTGATGATGTATGGCAGCGAAACATGGGTGATCAAAAAGGAGGATGAATGGAGGTGTGAACAAAATTAAATGAGAATGGTGAGGTGGATGTGTGATGTGACACTGAAGGATAGGAAACCAAATGTGGAATTAAGAGATCGGTATAGAAAGCATTAGTGAGGTTATGTGTAGATGTCGGTTCAGATGGTTTGGACATGTGGAAAGGATGTAGGTGGGTAGTTGTGTGAAGAGGTGTATAAATATGAACGTGAATGGAAGGAGAGCTCGAGGCTGTCCGAGGAAAACATGGGATGTGTTGCTGAGAGATGATCTGAGAGTGAAAGGCCCCATAAGAGGGCGAGCAAGGGATTGTGTGACCTGGAAAGGAGCCATTAGGTGAACCACAGCTTGCACATGCAAGCATAAAAGCGGCCAAAAAACGACGACGACGACGATGACGACATAAACATCACCCAGCTGAGGCTGACTGACTTTTCAACCCAAGTTAATGTACACTCAGGTCTTGCCGACCTGAGAGATTGGCCACACCCAATGTAATGTACACTCAGGTCTTGCTGACCTGAGAGATTGCCCACACCCAATGTAATGTACACTCAGGTCTTGCTGACCTGAGAGATTGGCCACACCCAATGTAATGTACACTCAGGTCTTGCTGACCTGAGAGATTGCCCACACCCAATGTAATGTACACTCAGGTCTTGCCGACCTGAGAGATTGCCCACACCCAATGTAATGTACACTCAGGTCTTGCCGACCTGAGAGATTGGCGACACCCAATGTAATGTACACTCAGGTCTTGCTGACCTGAGAGATTGCCCACACCCAATGTAATGTACACTCAGGTCTTGCCGACCTGAGAGATTGCCCACACCCAATGTAATGTACACTCAGGTCTTGCCGACCTGAGAGATTGGCGACACCTATGTAATGTACACTCAGGTCTTGCTGACCTGAGAGATTGCCCACACCCAATGTAATGTACACTCAGGTCTTGCCGACCTGAGAGATTGCCCACACCCAATGTAATGTACACTCAGGTCTTGCTGGCCTTAGAGATTAGCCACACCCAATGTAATGTACACTCAGGTCTTGCCGACCTGAGAGATTGCCCACACCCAATGTAATGTACACTCAGGTCTTGCCGACCTGAGAGATTGGCGACACCCAATGTAATGTACACTCAGGTCTTGCTGACCTGAGAGATTGCCCACACCCAATGTAATGTACACTCAGGTCTTGCCGACCTGAGAGATTGCCCACACCCAATGTAATGTACACTCAGGTCTTGCTGGCCTTAGAGATTAGCCACACCCAATGTAATGTACACTCAGGTCTTGCTGACCTGAGAGATTGGCCACACCCAATGTAATGTACACTCAGGTCTTGCTGGCCTTAGAGATTGGCCACACCCAATGTAATGTACACTCAGGTCTTGCTGACCTGAGAGATTGCCCACACCCAATGTAATGTACACTCAGGTCTTGCCGACCTGAGAGATTGGCCACACCCAATGTAATGTACACTCAGGTCTTGCTGACCTGAGAGATTGCCCACACCCAATGTAATGTACACTCAGGTCTTGCTGACCTGAGAGATTGCCCACACCCAATGTAATATACACTCAGGTCTTGCTGGCCTTAGAGATTAGCCACACCCAATGTAATGTACACTCAGGTCTTGCTGACCTGAGAGATTGGCCACACCCAATGTAATGTACACTCAGGTCTTGCTGACCTGAGAGATTGGCCACACCCAATGTAATGTACACTCAGGTCTTGCTGACCTGAGAGATTGCCCACACCCAATGTAATGTACACTCAGGTCTTGCTGACCTGAGAGATTGGCCACACCCAATGTAATGTACACTCAGGTCTTGCTGACCTGAGAGATTGCCCACACCCAATGGAATGTACACTCAGGTCTTCCTGACCTGAGAGATTGGCCACACCCAATGTAATGTACACTCAGGTCTTGCTGACCTGAGAGATTGCCCACACCCAATGTAATGTACACTCAGGTCTTGCTGACCTGAGAGATTGCCCACACCCAATGCCATTACGGTTCATTGCAGCGAAAGTCCCTATCCGGAGGACATGACATGGGATTTGGTTCAAATTTTTGACAACCTCTTCTTGTACTGAGATAACCATGTTCAATTCAAAGCTTTGCATAAAATGCATCAAAGGTTATTTCACTGTCCTGATCGGTGTTGTTTTTTTTTGTTTGTTTTAATATTTTCATTGATCGAGTTCATGCACCTGTATCGCATCAACCAAGGTGTCCTTCATGGAGGATTTGACTTGACCTATGAAATCATTAAAATGGTTGTACCTGTATAAGGTCTTGTGGAATTGAAGGTTTAAAGGGAAAAATGCAATGCAGATAATTCGACTGTTGATCTGTGGTTCAGAGTTAAGCTTGAATTGAGGTTCCGGAGAGACGGCATGAAAGCAGACCGCGTTTCTCATGATGGGGTCGTTTTTCACTGCCTCGATGGGGGAACTCCAGCCAGAGCTAATGGAACATTGACAAATAGGGACTTTACAACAGCCTGATAAAAACACAACGCACCCAGCAATGTCAGATGCCAAAATGGACCAAGATTTAAAGCCCTCTAAAAATGCAAAATCTACCATTTGTTTTAACTTGACACTTGGATTTGTATCACATGAAAACCATTTTTTAATACCCTCCTCCAATTTAATTACATCGACATGTGCCATGAAAGTGGGAAACCTTTCTGTATTTTACCGGTACATGAGCGGTGAGCTTAAGGGTCATGCGATTCAAATCAGAATTGCTCAGCACTTCAAAAGGATAGAGCACAGACAAACAACCAGAGGTTAGCAAACATTGCACAGACTTGGCCTGCTGCATCATGGAGCACATTCTAATGGCTTAATTGGCAGAGACATTGGTGGTTGAGAAATGCTGTGGATTATTTACCAGTCTCAGTGATGTAATGGTTCCAGCTCAGCTCTGATTCTGCGAAGTCGGTGGTCCGAACCCCGACCGAGTCAAAGGAAAGACATCAAAAATGGAACGTGCTGATTCCTTGCTTGATGATCACAATTTAAAAAAAAGGGGATACATCATGGAACAACAATTATAGGTTGGCAACGGTTGTGCACGTTTGATGGGCCTCATGGCCTCTTCCAGTGAAGAAGAACCCAAGTCAATTGTGCTCACACTGAAACTGGTTGCTCGGCAACACTAACCTGCCCCTCTTCCGCCTTTTATTTTATCACCTTTGTCGTCTTTACATTAAAACCAACGATAGCTGTAAACCTTTAACTGAACAACTCATTCTAGTCACTAATTCTTGATTTATTTAAGTTATTTAACCGTTTGCAGAATGCAAGCACACCACACCACGCCACACCACAACACGCCACACCACAACACGCCACACCACAACACGCCACACCACAACACGCCACACCACAACACGCCACACCACAACACGCCACACCACAACACAACACTCCACAACACAACACTCCAAACCACAACACGCCACACCACAACACGCCACACCACAACACGCCACACCACAACACGCCACACCACAACACGCCACACCACAACACGCCACACCACAACACGCCACGCCACAACACGCCACACCACAACACGCCACGCCACGCCACGCAACACCCCACAGGTATATAAAGCTCTTTCACAGACCACTTAATTAAATATATAAAGCTTACTGTATATTCAATATTTACAAGCAAATACATCTCGTCACTTTGCTGACGGGGTTATTAACGGGGGGAGGAAGAGGAAGAGGAAGAGGAAGAGGATGAAGGGGAAGGATTGAGGGGGGAGAGGGAGGAGGGATGGAAGGGAGAGAGGACAGTTTATAGCTGGGACAGGATTTGAACCCAGTCGAGAGAGCCGAGAGCGAGCATGCGTACCTCTTGGTACCTTGCCTTGATCTGTCCGAGTAGCAGTTCACGACTCCTGAAAAATATACAAAGATTTGGTTTTTTGTTAACCCAACTCTCATTTGTCCAATTCCCACATTCTTTAAAAGCCCTTCCTCTCCTCGACCTCCAAAAGTTGTATGGTGGTGGAGGGGGTTTGGCAGGAGCATAGCATGGGGGGAAGGGAAGGGAAGGCAGCGTGAGGGGAAGGGAAGGCAGTGTGAGGGGAAGGGAAGGCAGCGTGAGGTGAAGGGAAGGCAGCGTGAGGGGAAGGGAAGGAACCGCGAGGGGAAGGGAAGGAACCGTGAGGGGAAGGGAAGGCAGCGTGAGGGGAAGAGAAGGAACTGTGAGGGGAAGGGAAGGCAGCATGAGTGGAAGGAAAGAGAAGGCAGTATGAGGGGAAGGGAAGGCAGTGTGAAGGGAAGGGAAGGCAGCATGAGGGGAAGGGAAGTCAACGTGAGGGGAAGGGAAGGCAACGTGAGGGGAAGGGAAGGCAACGTGAGGGGAAGGGAAGGCATCGTGAGGTGAAGGGAGGCAGCGTGAGGGGAAGGGAAGGCAGCGTGAAGGGAAGGGAAGGCAGTGTGAAGGGAAGGCAGCGTGAGGGGAAGGGAAGGCAGCGTGAGGGGAAGGGAAGGCAGCGTGAGGGGAAGGGAAGGCAGCGTGAGGGGAAGGCAGAGTGAAGGGAAGGCAGCGTGAGGGGAAGAGAAGGCAGCATGAGGGGAAGGGAAGGTAGCATGCGTGGAAGGAAAGAGAAGGCAGCGTGAGGGGAGGGGAGGCAGCGTGAGGGGAAGGGAAGGTAGCATGCATGGAAGGAAAGAGAAGGCAGTATGAGGGGAAGGGAAGGCAGCATGAAGGGAAGGGAAGGCAGCGTGAGGGGAAGCGAAGTCAACATGAGGGGAAGGGAAGGCATCGTGAGGGAAAGGGAAGGCAGCGTGAGGTGAAGGGAAGGCAGCGTGAGGGGAAGGGAAGGGCCCGTGAGGGGAAGGGAAGGGCCCGTGAGGGGAAGGGAAGGGCCCATGAGGGGAAGGGAAGGAACCGTGAGGGGAAGGGAAGGAACCGTGAGGGGAAGGGAAGGAACCGTGAGGGGAAGGGAAGGAACCGTGAGGGGAAGGGAAGGCAGCGTGAGGGGAAGACAAGGAACTGTGAGGGGAAGGGAAGGCATCGTGAGGGGAAGGAAGGCAGCGTGAGGGGAAGGGAAGGCAGCGTGAGGGGAAGGGAAGGCAGCGTGAAGGGAAGGCAGCGTGAGGGGAAGGGAAGGCAGCATGAGGGGAAGGGAAGGCAGCGTGAGGGGAAGGGAAGGCAGCGTGAGGGAAGGAAAGAGAAGGCAGCGTGAGGGAAGGAAAGAGAAGGCAGCGTGAGGGAAGGAAAGAGAAGGCAGCGTGAGGGAAGGAAAGAGAAGGCAGCGTGAAGGGAAGGGTAGGCAGCGTGAGGGGAGGGAACGCAGCGTGAGGGGAGGGAAGGCAGCGTGAGGGGAGGGGAAGGCAGCGTGAGGGGAGGGGAAGGCAGCGTGAGGGGAAGGGAAGGCAGCGTGAGGGGAAGGGAAGGCAGCGTGAGGGGGAGGGAAGGCAGCGTGAGGGGAAGGCAGAGTGAAGGGAAGGCAGCGTGAGGGGAAGAGAAGGCAGCGTGAGGGGAAGGGAAGGTAGCATGCGTGGAAGGAAAGAGAAGGCAGCGTGAGGGGGAGGGAAGGCAGCGTGAGGGGAGGGAAGGCAGCGTGAGGGGAGGGAAGGCAGCGTGAGGGGAAGGGAAGGCAGCGTGAGGGGAAGGGAAGGCAGCGTGAGGGGAAGGGAAGGCAGCGTGAGGGGAAGGGAAGGCAGCGTGAGGGGAAGAGAAGGAACTGTGAGGGGAAGGGAAGGCAGCATGAGGGGAAGAGAAGGAACTGTGAGGGGAAGGGAAGGCAGCATGAGGGGAAGGGAAGGTAGCATGCGTGGAAGGAAAGAGAAGGCAGCGTGAGGGGAAGGCAGATTGAAGGGAATGCAGTGTGAAGGGAAGGCAGAATGAGGGGAAGGGAAGGCAGTGTGAAGGGAAGGGAAGGCAGCATGAAGGGAAGGCAGCGTGAGGGGAAGGCAGATTGAAGGGAATGCAGTGTGAAGGGAAGGCAGAATGAGGGGAAGGGAAGGCAGCGTGATGGGAGGGGAAGGCAGCATGAAGGGAAGGCAGCGTGAGGGGAAGGGAAGGCAGCGTGAGGGGAAGGGAAGGCAGCGTGAGGGGAAGGGAAGGCAGCGTGAGGGGAAGGGAAGGCAGCGTGAGGGGAAGGGAAGGCAGTGTGAGGGGAAGGGAAGGCAGCGTGAGGGGAAGGGAAGGCAGCATGAGGGGAAGGGAAGGCAGCATGAGGGGAAGGGAAGGCAGCATGAGGGGAAGGGAAGGCAGCATGAGGGGAAGGGAAGGCAGCATGAGGGGAAGGGAAGGCAGCATGAGGGGAAGGGAAGGTAGCATGCATAGAAGGAAAGAGAAGGCAGTATGAGGGGGAGGGAAGGCAGTGTGAAGGGAAGGGAAGGCAGTGTGAGGGGAATGGAAGTCAACGTGAGGGGAAGGGAAGGCAATGTGAGGGGAAGGAAAGGCAGCGTGAGGGGAAGGGAAGGCAGCGTGAGGGGAAGGGAAGGCAGTGTGAGGGGAAGGGAAGGCAGTGTGAGGGGAAGGGAATGCAGTGTGAAGGGTAGGCAGAATGAGAGGAAGGGAAGGCAGCGTGATGGGAGGGGAAGGCAACGTGATGAGAAGGGAAGGCAGCGTGAAGGGAAGGGATTGCAGTGTGAAGGGAAGGCAGCGTGAGGGGAAGGGAAGGCAGCGTGAGGGGAGGGGAAGGCAGCGTGAGGGGAAGGGAAGGCAGCGTGAGGGGAAGGGAAGGCAGCGTGAGGGGAAGGGAAGGCAGCGTGAGGGGAAGGGAAGGTAGCATGCGTGGAAGGAAAGAGAAGGCAGTATGAGGGGAAGGGAAAGCAGCGGGTGGGGAAGGGAAGGCAGCGTGAGGGGAAGGCAGAGTGAAGGGAAGGGAAGGAAGTGTGGAGGGAAGGGAATGCTGTGTGAAGGGTAGGCAGAATGAGAGGAATGGAAGGCAGCATGAGGGGAAGGGAAGGCAGTATGAGGGGAAGGGAAGGCAGCATGAGGGGAAGGGAAGGCAGCATGAGAGGAAGAGAAGGTAGCATGCATAGAAGGAAAGAGAAGGCAGTATGAGGGGGAGGGAAGGCAGTGTGAAGGGAAGGGAAGACAGTGTGAGGGGAATGGAAGGCAACGTGAGGGGAAGGGAAGGCAATGTGAGGGGAAGGAAAGGCAGCGTGGGGGGAAGGGAAGGCAGCGGGAGGGGAAGGGAAGGCAGCGTGAGGGGAAGGGAAGGCAGTGTGAGGGGAAGGGAATGCAGTGTGAAGCGTAGGCAGAATGAGACGAAGGGAAGGCAGCGTGATGGGAGGGGAAGGCAACGTGATGAGAACGGAAGGCAGCGTGAAGCGAAGGGATTGCAGTGTGAAGGGAAGGCAGCGTGAGGGGAAGGGAAGGCAGCGTGAGGGGAGGGGAAGGCAGCGTGAGGGGAAGGGAAGGCAGCGTGAGGGGAAGGGAAGGCAGCGTGAGGGGAAGGGAAGGCAGCGTGAGGGGAAGGGAAGGGAGCATGAGAGGAAGGAAAGAGAGGGCAGTATGAGGGGGAGGGAAAGCAGCGGGGGGGGGAGGGAAGGCAGCGTGGGGGGAAGGCAGAGTGAAGGGAGGGGAAGGCAGTGTGAAGGGAAGGGAATGCAGTGTGAAGGGTAGGAAGAATGAGAGGAAAGGAAGGCAGTGTGAGGAGAACAGAAGACAGTGTGAGGGGAAGGGAAGGCAGTGTGAGGGGATGGGAAGGCAGTGTGAGGGAAAGGGAAGGCAGCGTGAGGGGAAGGAAAGGCAGCATGAGGGGAAGGGAAGGCAGCATGAGGGGAAGGGGAGGTAGCATGCGTGGAAGGAAAGAGAAGGCAGTGTGAGGGGAAGGGAAGGCAGCGTGAGGGGAAGGGAAGGCAGCGTGAGGGGAAGGGAAGGCGACGTGAGGGGAAGGGAAGGCAGCGTGAGGGGAAGGGAAGGCAACGTGAGGGGAAGTGAAGGTGACGTGAGGGGAAGGGAATGCAGCATGAGGGGAAGGGAAGGCACCATGAGGGGTAGGGAAGGCAACGTGAGGGGAAAGGAAGGCATCGTGAGGGGAAGGAAAGGCAGCGTGAGGGGAAGGGAAGGCAGCGTGAGGGGAAGGGAAGGCAGAGTGAAGGGAAGGGAAGGCCGTGTGAAGGGAAAGGAATGCAGTGTGAATGGAAGGCAGCATGAGGGGAAGGGAAGGCAGCATGAGGGGAAGGGAAGGCAGCATGAGGGGAAGGGAAGGCAGCATGAGGGGAAGGGAAGGCAGCATGAGGGGAAGGGAAGGCAGCATGAGGGGAAGGGAAGGCAGCATGAGGGGAAGGGAAGGCAGCATGAGGGGAAGGCAGAGTGAAGGGAAGGGAAGGCAGGGTGAAGGGAGGGGAATGCAGTGTGAAGGGAAGGCAGAATGAGGGGAGGGGAAGGCAGTGTGATGGGAGGGGACGGCAGCGTGATGGGGGGGAAGGCAGCGTGATGGGAGGGGACGGCAGCGTGATGGGAGGGGAAGGCAGCGTGATGCGAAGGGAAGGCAGCGTGAAGGGAAGGGATTGCAGTGTGAAGGGAAGGCAGCGTGAGGGGAAGGGAAGGTAGCATGCATGGAAGGAAAGAGAAGGCAGTATGAGGGGAAGGGAAGGCAGCGTGAAGGGAAGGGAAGGCAGCGTGAAGGGAAGGGAAGGCAATGTGAGGGGAAGGGAAGGCATCGTGAGGGGAAGGGAAGGCAGCGTGAGGGGAAGGGAAGGCAGCGTGAGGGGAAGGGAAGGCAGCGTGAGGGGAAGGAAAGGCAGCGTGAGGGGAAGGGAAGGCAGCATGAGGGGAAGGGAAGGCAGCGTGAGGGGAAGGCAGAGTGAAGGGAAGGGAAGGCAGTGTGAAGGGAAGGGAATGCAGTATGAAGGGAAGGCGGAATGAGGGGAAGGGTAAGGCAGCATGATGGGAGGGGAAGGCAGCGTGATGGGAAGAGAAGGCAGCGTGAAGGGAAGGGATTGCAGTGTGAAGGGAAGGGATTGCAGTGTGAAGGGAAGGCAGTGTGAGGGGAAGGGAAGGCAGCATGAGGGGAAGGGAAGGCAGCATGAAGGGAAGGGAATGCAGTGTGAAGGGAAGGCAGCATGATGGGAAGGGAAGACAGTGTGAGGGGAAGGGAAGGCAGCGTGATGGTAACGTGATGATGATCGTGATGGTAACGTAACGATCGCGTAACATGCCTACAACTTATGGCCAGTGTATGCGGAACGTGTGAATCATACGCTGGTATACGTCGAAACATTTCAAGCATGTTAAAATTTGTCGACGAGCTCGGCGTACTACGACGTATGCCAGCGTGCTCTTAACGTATACAAAAATTACCCATAACGTATTCGACGTGTGCCAGCGTTTGACAAATTTTTCATACGTCGGCATATGCTGGCTAAATCGTCAAGGTGTGACAGGGCCTTAACAGAAGGAGAAGGGTGGAGGAGCAGGGGGAGAGAAGAATCGAGGTGGGAAAGAGAGAGAGAGGGGGGTTTGGGAGTAGGGTACTGCACTGCATCAGGAGAGGGTAGAGCGAGGGTGGGACAAAGAGAGAGGAGTAGGGGTGTGGGTTGGGGAGTTAGCAGAGAGAATATGTTATGCCTTGTGAACAATACACACAGACACACATCTTTTAAGTTATAAACTCAAAACTTGAGGAACAAATACAACTTTGTTGGGGAGGGGGGAGGGGGGGTAACATAGTCTTTGAGGCTTTGGCCTCACATGGGGATGTGGGGGGGCATAAATTCTCAATTGTAAATGAGTACCATGTAGCACCACATGGTGGTGGAGGCAGTGGATGTCTTATAATTCACTGTCGGGCAAAAAATAATTTTGCCTCAAGGGACACTGGATACCATTGACCAGAGTCGCAGGGCCAGGCTTAATGACAGAGCTGAGCTGTTCAGGGAGTTGAGGAAGAAAACTGTACATGCGCTGAGGGTGGACAAGGAGGCCTATGTGTGAGGAATCTGTGAGGGAGTAGAGCATCACCTGTGGTCAAGTGATTCTCATCCTGCTTACAGAGAAATTCATGTATTGCATTCCTCCAAGCCTATCCCTCAATGTACTGTAGTTAGAGCAGAGGGTGGTGGGCTCATGACAGACGAGTTCAAAGTGAAGGCTCGCTGGGCCAGTTTCTTTGAGCAGCTGTACCAGGCTGACCAACCAGCAGTTCAGTTGGATGTCAGGGGTGTAACGATCCCTCTTGCTGACCCTACAATCAACTCCAATCCACCTTCGTTTATGGAAACAGTCTGCGGTGAACCGGTTGAAATGGGGTAAAGCTCTTGGGATCTGAGGCATCCTTGCTGAACTTCTCAAGGCTGGTGGAAATGCTGCACTCGTGTTGTTTTATGCAGTTCTGTGCTCTGCCTGGAACACAGGCATCATCCCAGCTGACTGTAAGAGGGGCCTTGTTGTCCCTCTCTGGAAAGGGAAGGATGATCATGGGGACTGCAAGAACTACCGAGGGGCGACGCTGCTCTCAGTGCCGGGCAAGGTCTTTGCTCGAATAATTCTTGATGGGGTTCGCACCATCAGCTTGAGCACCAGAGCCCAGAGCAGTCAGGCTTCACAACAAAGAGGTCAACGATTGACCATATCGTCGTCGCTCGGGTCCTCACCGAACGCAGACGAGAGTTTCGGCAGGGGCTGCTTGCAGCGTATGTTGATCTCTGCAAAGTGTTCGATTCAGTGAATCGGGATGCCCTCTGGAGGATTCTCGGTCTTCATGGGGTGCCACCAAAATTGATCAATCTGATGTCTGAACTATACTCTGGTACTGAGTGCTGTGAGATGTAGTGAGACCATCTCCGACTTATTTCCAGTTGCTGCTGGAGTTCGTCAGGGGTGTGTACTGGCCCCTACACTTTTCAGCACTTGTATGGACTGGATTCTGGGGAGGATGTCAGAGAGATCAAGCTGTGGTGCATCATTTGGGAACAGCAAGATCTTTGACCTTGATTTCGCAGATGATGCAATCATCATTGCAGTGACTCTGGATATCCTTTTGGGGGCCCTCGAGGTGTTGAATGAGGAGTCGGAACCGCTGGGATTATGGATTTCCTAGGTGAAAACTAAGATCCAGGCTTTCAATGACATCTTCGATGCTGCAATATTGTCTGTACCTGTTTGTGGTGAGGATGTTGAGGTCACGGAGAGATTCACTTACCTTGGCAGTGATATTCAGGTCTCTGCTGGCTGTGAGCCAGTGGTCAATAGACGTCTGGGTCGGGTCTGTGGAGTAATGGATTCACTGGATCATGGGGTGTGGCGCTGCCGGTACCTGTGCAAGACGACGAAATTCTGAGTCTTGAAATCCTTAGTGCTTCCAGTCTTGCTCTATGGATGTGAGACTTGGACTCTGACCAGGGATCTGAGACGCAGGGCTTAATTCCTTTGGAACCAGGTCGCTTTGGAGAATCATTGGCGACCGCTGGTTGGACTTTGTGTCCAATGAGTGGTTGCTGAGAGACTCAAATGAGATTTTTTACCTGCATAGTTCGTGAGCGTCAGTTGCGGCTGTATGGACATGTGGCTCATTTTCCTGATGCTGATCCTGCTCACCAGATTCTCTCAGTGAGAGAGCCTCGTGAGTGGAGGAGGCCAATGGGCCGATCACGTGCCTCGTGGTCGCAGCATGTTGATCATCATCTCAAGGAGATGGGGATGGCCCAGGCATCTGCCTGGGGAATGGCCAGACAGTTCCCCTGGAGTACCTGCGGAAAGTGGACGCTGCGATGAGCTGCTCTGGCACATGCTCCCATACCTGACCTGACCCATCGAGTGAAGAGATAATGGCAGGAATTTTGAGGGGGGGGAGAAAGAAAGAGATAGGGAGAGAGGAGGGAGGGAGAGCGGGGAGGAAGGGAGATGGAGTGAGCAAGGAGGTGGGGTGAGCAAGGAGGTGGTGAGGAATGATGGAGCTCAGAATGTGGTGTGGAAGACAAAGGAAGGGTGTGGTGGGGGGGGAGAAGCGAAGCCTCACCAAACGTTGCCATACACTCTGGGAGGGGGTGGGAGCAAGGATGATGGGGGAGGGAGAGAGGAGGTGGGAGTGGGGAGGGGGTTCTCGATTACATGAAAAAAAAAGCACATTAATAAAGCATATGGAAACTGCCTGGAGATTTCCATGGGGTTGGAGAGGGGAGACGGTTTGGGAGAGGAGGTAAGCGTGAGGGGAGGGGAAGGGAAGGTTGCGTGAGCGGGGTAGGTTGCGTGAGAGCGGGGTAGGTGGCGTGAGAGGCGGGGAAGGTTGCGTGAGTGGCAGGAAAGGCAGCGTGAGGGGCGGGGAAGGCGGCGCGAGGAGCGGGGAAGGCGGCGCGAGGAGCGGGGAAGGCGGCGCGAGGAGCGGGGAAGGCGGCGCGAGGGGCGGGGAAGGCGGCGCGAGGGGCGGGGAAGGCGGCGCGAGGGGCGGGGAAGGCGGCGCGAGGGGCGGGGAAGGCGGCGCGAGGGGGGGGGGAGGCGGCGCGAGGGGCGGGGAAGGCGGCGCGAGGGGCGGGGAAGGCGGCGCGAGGGGCGGGGAAGGGGGGGCGAGGGGCGGGGAAGGCGGGGCGAGGGGCCGGGAAGGGGGTGCGAGGGGGGGGGAAGGCGGCGCGAGGGGCGGGGAAGGCGGCGCGAGGGGCGGGGAAGGCGGCGCGAGGGGCGGGGAAGGCGGCGCGAGGGGCGGGGAAGGCGGCGCGAGGGGCGGGGAAGGTGGCATGGGGGTGGTAAAGGGAGGGGTTAAAAACACGCCCAAACAGCAACATTTTCTTTTTAACCTCCAGGTTCTCGCTTTTTAACCACCAGCGGGAACATTTAAAATCCATGTTATCTACCTGGCAAAAGCCTGTCTGCATGCATGCTCACACATGTAGCGACCTTCGCAACGCTCCAGTCGGCTCAGTGCAAATCTGATTCATACATGCTATACTCTGGGGAAGTCGTTTTAAATTAAGAACTAAACCATCAGTCCTTCATAGTCCCCTAAACAAGGTGGCAGGCTGGGGGATGAGAGGGAGAGGGGTGTGAGCGGAAGTGATTGAGAGAGGGAGGGAGAGGGGTGGGAGAGAGAGAGGGAGAGGGGTGGGAGAGAGAGAGGGAGAGGGGTGGGAGAGAGAGAGGGGCAGAGGGGTGGGAGAGAGAGAGGGGCAGAGGGGTGGGAGAGAGAGGGGGACAGGGGTAGGAGAGAGAGGGGTGGGAGAGAGATGGAGGGAGAGGGGTGAGAGAGAGGGATAGGTGGGTGTAAGAGAGAGAGAGAGAGAGGAGAGAGAGGGGGAGAGAGAGAAAGAGATAGGAATGGGAGAGAGAGAAAGAGATAGGAATGGGAGAGAGAGAGAAAGAGATAGGAATGGGAGAGAGAGAGGGGGAGGGGGGAGAGAGAGCGAAGGGGGGGAGTGGGATGGGAGAGAGAGAGGCGGGAGAGAGAAAAGGGGCAGAGGAGGAATTCCGGCAGATGTGACATCCAGTTTAACATCTATCCGAGAGACAGCACACACAATGATGAATCACCCTGCCTGTGAAACACTGGGATGACGGTTTATCGCTGGGTCAGGATTCAAATCCAGGCTAGACAGCTAAGAGTGAGCATGCGTACCTCTCGGCTATCCTGCCACGATACGGTGATTCATTGCTTTGTAACAACTGAAAACATTTTTTTACTCATTGTAATTATCCAATTTATTTTTCCTTCCCAACTTCAGAGATGTCGTCATGGAGAACTGTGTCGCCATGGAAGCTTTTGGAGATCGAAGCTTGAAGAGCGCTCCAAGCAAGCACTCCAACGAAACATTTAATTACTTTTTTATGCCTCAATGTCAAATTGATGGGTCATATAATAGAAGAAGATCGTACAAAAAGGGGAAATGTTGAAATAAAATTGCATCTTTTCAGCAAGATATAATTGGAAATAAAATTGCCCGACACTGTAACACAGCACGGGGCTAAACACGGAACTTTGTTCAAGTCGCTAAATATATTCAGTGACAGTGTGAATACTTCTGCCATGTATGGCCATGGCTTGAACACAAACAACCAAGCAGCTTGTATCGTGCTGGCCAAGTGGCTTAAGCACTCAAGCAAGCACTCCAGCAAAACGGTTAATGAGGAATGGCTGGCTTGGCAAGTGATTAGCAATTGGTCATATAAAGACCATGCACCCGGAGATGCCTGGAATGTCAAGCATTTTCCGAATTGAAGAAATGAACACTGTTTTTTCAGCAGTTGGAACAGCTGATAAGTTCAATTCTGGAGTTCACGTGTTTGTAATTTGGCTCAGCATTAAGAGATTTGAGGTTATGGCACGGGCGGAAATGAAATAAAGCCACGAAAGCTGGCATCTCCAGGAGTTTTTAAGCATTGCAATGTATCCAGTGATTTGTGGGTGTGATCAGGCATTCGATGACATGAGTGAGGAAAGCGAAAAAAAAAAAAAACCTTTATCCTTGAGAAAGCAATGCAGCCTGTTCCAAGTCAAGGCATTATTGAGCAGGCCAAAAAAATGGTGTATTAAGAGCCCAGCGAGGTGACGAAGGATGAACCTTGATAAAGGATAATTAAATAAGGCTGTTGAATATCTTCAAAAAGGGTGTTTAACTCAACCGAAACAACCAATTTTCATTATTGCACTCCCTTGGAGTTCCCTTTGTATGCATGAAAAGTTTCAGGATGCTACATGGTTTTGGAGTTATGAAGGAGACACACACACTGACATTGATTATTACTCGCAAATACCACCTGTCTCTTTGCTGATAGGAATAGTAAGAGGGAGGAGAAAGTGGGGGTAGAGAGAGAAGGGTAGGGGAGAAAGAGAAGTGGGAGAGGGAAAGAAAGAGGAGTGAGGAGGAGTGAGGAGGGAGGGAGAGTGAGGAGGAAGGGAGAGTGAGAAGGGAGGGAGAGTGAGAAGGGAGGGAGAGTGAGAAGGGAGGGAGAGTGAGAAGGGAGGGAGAGTGAGAAGGGAGGGAGAGTGGGGAAGGGTGGCGAAAGGGAAGGCCGCATTAGGTGAGAGGAAGGGAAGGCATATGTGCGGTGCAGCATCAATTACGATTAATACAGTCTCATCAAAATGATTCTGCATAGAATAACAGTGAAGATGGAAACAAAATTTCTGAAATCCATTTTCTACCAGTCATACTATAAATACCGCCTGGAGACAAACACGTCCGGAAAGAAACACCACCCAGATATGTCCGGAGACAAACTCCCATCCAGACGTAAACACCACCCAGACACATCCGGAGATAAATACCATCGAGACACATCTGGAGACAAACACCGTCCAGACATAACCGCTATCCGGATACGTCCAGAGACAGAGAGAGAGACAGGAGGGGTGAAGGGGGAAGGGGGGGGAGAGAGAGAGAGAGAGGAGAGAGAGAGAGGTAGAGGGAGAGAGAGAGGGGTAGAGGGAGAGAGAGTGTGGAGGGGTGGAGGGGGAGAGAGAGAGGAGAGGTGTGGGAAGAGGGTAGAGGTAGAGCAAGGATGGGACAGAGAGAGAGGGGTGGGGGTAGGAGAGTTCGCCGAGAGAATGTTATGGTTTATGAACGAACACACACACACACACACACACACACACACACACACACACACACACACACACACACACACACACACACACAATCACACACAATCACACACAATCACACACAATCACACACAATCACACACAATCACACACCTCCTGACTGTTAAGGTGAGCATCGCTGCAGATAATGTCTCACATGGTAAAACTCCATAAGAACAACTGTCTGTCTGACACCCAGACGATTGTTCCCGCTAATGCAAACCATTCAACCAGAAGGCAAGTGATGTGACCGGTGGATAAATCGAAACATGTGGAGTGTGACGAGCACTCCCCCGATCTCCGTTGCGCATAGTCCGACACCAAAGCGTCACCTCCAACCCAGAGGCCTCTGCCCGGCAACTCTGTCAAACAGACAAAGATTACATGGTCAACATCAGTTAAACATGAAACAGTGGTCATCATTGGTTGGATACTTATCGATATGCTGTCCAGATGAATGCAAATAAGGCCGAAATCCATATAGGCAGCTCAGTTTGATGTTTAACTGATATGTCAGAACATTCCATCTCTAAGGTTAATCTCTGGGGATGGATGACGAGAGTTCAATGCCAAGAAATGCCAAGAAAGAAGACTTTACATGCTGAGGTTGACTCAAAGACAGCAAATATGTCATCCACGTGTCTTTGAGTCAACCTGAGCAGGTAAAGTCTTCTTGGCATTCCTGAACTCTCTCCATCCATCCCGAGTTCACCTACGAGATGGAAGGCTATGGTGTACTTCCCCTTCTTGGACGTCTTAGTTGAGAAATCAGCCAACTTATGAAACCACAGTCTACCATAAGTCTCCTTTTGCCAGACAGAATACTATGTGGGAATCTTACAGTTCCTCTCGATAAAAGATTGGATTGAGTGGTATCTTGGTCAATAGAGCAAGAAAGATCTGCTCCACAGATCAACTCCATGCTGAAATTGAGACCATCAAGATGATTCTTCTCGATCATGGGTATCCTAAATGGTTGATCTATCATATATATATATATATATATATATATATATATATATATATATATATATATATATATATATATATATATATATATATATATATATATATATATATATATATATATATATATATATATATATCGCATTGATCAAAGTGCGATTTGAACATGGATCACATTGAACAACACATCCCTGTGGGGATCAGATGAGGTCGGTCAACTGAACAGAGATGACCAACTCGGGATTGTAACAATGTTCATGGAACTACAACGATTGCCTGTGCCTCTAAAATTGGTCACCATTTACTGAATAATCCTCAGTGTGCAGAGCAATATTGTAACGGCTGGTTTAAAATCCTGAGTAAAGGACGCAGTTTAGTTCACCTTTGTGCAATGGAGGCCACATTCATCAGGTCAGACAATCTTATTCTTGAAGACAGAAAAAATTTGTCCGAACTTTATATCTATTTTGACGATGATGGGATTGACTGTGTGACAACTGTATCATGTCAACCACATCATATAACTACAGTCAACAATGAGTCATCATGAAAACCACCCCCCACCCCCGCCTTTCACCCGACTCGCCCTCAGCTGGCCAACATGCAGCGATAGCCTGGCCAACCGTTCCTTTTCAACCATTGAATCGGAGTGCTTGCATGACTGCTTAAGCCACTTGCCGAGCGCCCATTGCCGACAGCGGAATCAGGTCACATCATTCTGAGCGAATCACACACTCTCTGCAGATGTTTTTACCGTGCCACATCACCCTCACCGAGTGGCTCGTGCGCCGTCACCCCGAGCGAGTGGCTCGTGCGCCGTCACCCCGAGCGAGTGGCTCGTGCGCCGTCACCCCGAGCGAGTGGCTCGTGCGCCGTCAACCCGAGCGAGTGGCTCGTGCGCCGTCAACCCGAGCGAGTGGCTCGTGCGCCGTCACCCCGAGCGAGTGGCTCGTGCGCCGTCACCCCGAGCGAGTGGCTCGTGCGCCGTCACCCCGAGCGAGTGGCTCGTGCTCCGTCACCCCGAGCGAGTGGCTCGTGCTCCGTCACCCCGAGCGAGTGGCTCGTGCTCCGTCACCCCGAGCGAGTGGCTCGTGCTCCGTCACCCCGAGCGAGTGGCTCGTGCTCCGTCACCCCGAGCGAGTGGCTCGTGCTCCGTCACCCCGAGCGAGTGGCTCGTGCTCCGTCACCCGAGCGAGTGGCTCGTGCTCCGTCACCCCGAGCGAGTGGCTCGTGCTCCGTCACCCCGAGCGAGTGGCTCGTGCTCCGTCACCCCGAGCGAGTGGCTCGTGCTCCGTCACCCCGAGCGAGTGGCTCGTGCTCCGTCACCCCGAGCGAGTGGCTCGTGCTCCGTCACCCCGAGCGAGTGGCTCGTGCTCCGTCACCCCGAGCGAGTGGCTCGTGCTCCGTCACCCGAGCGAGTGGCTCGTGCTCCGTCACCCGAGCGAGTGGCTCGTGCTCCGTCACCCCGAGCGAGTGGCTCGTGCTCCGTCACCCCGAGCGAGTGGCTCGTGCTCCGTCACCCCGAGCGAGTGGCTCGTGCTCCGTCACCCCGAGCGAGTGGCTCGTGCTCCGTCACCCCGAGCGAGTGGCTCGTGCTCCGTCACCCAGCGAGTGGCTCGTGCTCCGTCACCCCGAGCGAGTGGCTCGTGCTCCGTCACCCCGAGCGAGTGGCTCGTGCTCCGTCACCCCGAGCGAGTGGCTCGTGCTCCGTCACCCCGAGCGAGTGGCTCGTGCTCCGTCACCCCGAGCGAGTGGCTCGTGCTCCGTCACCCCGAGCGAGTGGCTCGTGCTCCGTCACCCCGAGCGAGTGGCTCGTGCTCCGTCACCCCGAGCGAGTGGCTCGTGCTCCGTCACCCCGAGCGAGTGGCTCGTGCTCCGTCACCCCGAGCGAGTGGCTCGTGCTCCGTCACCCCGAGCGAGTGGCTCGTGCTCCGTCACCCCGAGCGAGTGGCTCGTGCTCCGTCACCCCGAGCGAGTGGCTCGTGCTCCGTCACCCCGAGCGAGTGGCTCGTGCTCCGTCACCCCGAGCGAGTGGCTCGTGCTCCGTCACCCCGAGCGAGTGGCTCGTGCTCCGTCACCCCGAGCGAGTGGCTCGTGCTCCGTCACCCCGAGCGAGTGGCTCGTGCTCCGTCACCCCGAGCGAGTGGCTCGTGCTCCGTCACCCCGAGCGAGTGGCTCGTGCTCCGTCACCCCGAGCGAGTGGCTCGTGCTCCGTCACCCCGAGCGAGTGGCTCGTGCTCCGTCACCCGAGCGAGTGGCTCGTGCTCCGTCACCCCGAGCGAGTGGCTCGTGCTCCGTCACCCCGAGCGAGTGGCTCGTGCTCCGTCACCCCGAGCGAGTGGCTCGTGCTCCGTCACCCCGAGCGAGTGGCTCGTGCTCCGTCACCCCGAGCGAGTGGCTCGTGCTCCGTCACCCCGAGCGAGTGGCTCGTGCTCCGTCACCCCGAGCGAGTGGCTCGTGCTCCGTCACCCCGAGCGAGTGGCTCGTGCTCCGTCACCCCGAGCGAGTGGCTCGTGCTCCGTCACCCCGAGCGAGTGGCTCGTGCTCCGTCACCCCGAGCGAGTGGCTCGTGCTCCGTCACCCCGAGCGAGTGGCTCGTGCTCCGTCACCCCGAGCGAGTGGCTCGTGCTCCGTCACCCGGCGAGTGGCTCGTGCTCCGTCACCCCGAGCGAGTGGCTCGTGCTCCGTCACCCCGAGCGAGTGGCTCGTGCTCCGTCACCCCGAGCGAGTGGCTCGTGCTCCGTCACCCGGCGAGTGGCTCGTGCTCCGTCACCCCGAGCGAGTGGCTCGTGCTCCGTCACCCCGAGCGAGTGGCTCGTGCTCCGTCACCCCGAGCGAGTGGCTCGTGCTCCGTCACCCCGAGCGAGTGGCTCGTGCTCCGTCACCCCGAGCGAGTGGCTCGTGCTCCGTCACCCCGAGCGAGTGGCTCGTGCTCCGTCACCCCGAGCGAGTGGCTCGTGCTCCGTCACCCCGAGCGAGTGGCTCGTGCTCCGTCACCCCGAGCGAGTGGCTCGTGCTCCGTCACCCGAGCGAGTGGCTCGTGCTCCGTCACCCCGAGCGAGTGGCTCGTGCTCCGTCACCCCGAGCGAGTGGCTCGTGCTCCGTCACCCCGAGCGAGTGGCTCGTGCTCCGTCACCCCGAGCGAGTGGCTCGTGCTCCGTCACCCCGAGCGAGTGGCTCGTGCTCCGTCACCCCGAGCGAGTGGCTCGTGCTCCGTCACCCCGAGCGAGTGGCTCGTGCTCCGTCACCCCGAGCGAGTGGCTCGTGCTCCGTCACCCGAGTGAGTGGCTCGTGCTCCGTCACCCCGAGCGAGTGGCTCGTGCTCCGTCACCCCGAGCGAGTGGCTCGTGCTCCGTCACCCCGAGCGAGTGGCTCGTGCTCCGTCACCCGGCGAGTGGCTCGTGCTCCGTCACCCCGAGCGAGTGGCTCGTGCTCCGTCACCCGAGCGAGTGGCTCGTGCTCCGTCACCCCGAGCGAGTGGCTCGTGGCTCCGTCACCCCGAGCGAGTGGCTGCGTGCTCCGTCACCCCGAGCGAGTGGCTCGTGCTCCGTCACCCCGAGCGAGTGGCTCGTGCTCCGTCACCCCGAGCGAGTGGCTCGTGCTCCGTCACCCCGAGCGAGTGGCTCGTGCTCCGTCACCCCGAGCGAGTGGCTCGTGCTCCGTCACCCCGAGCGAGTGGCTCGTGCTCCGTCACCCCGAGCGAGTGGCTCGTGCTCCGTCACCCCGAGCGAGTGGCTCGTGCTCCGTCACCCCGAGCGAGTGGCTCGTGCTCCGTCACCCCGAGCGAGTGGCTCGTGCTCCGTCACCCCGAGCGAGTGGCTCGTGCTCCGTCACCCCGAGCGAGTGGCTCGTGCTCCGTCACCCCGAGCGAGTGGTTCGTGCTCCGTCACCCCGAGCGAGTGGTTCGTGCTCCGTCACCCCGAGCGAGTGGTTCGTGCTCCGTCACCCCGAGCGAGTGGTTCGTGCTCCGTCACCCCGAGCGAGTGGTTCGTGCTCCGTCACCCCGAGCGAGTGGTTCGTGCTCCGTCACCCCGAGCGAGTGGTTCGTGCTCCGTCACCCCGAGCGAGTGGTTCGTGCTCCGTCACCCCGAGCGAGTGGTTCGTGCTCCGTCACCCCGAGCGAGTGGTTCGTGCTCCGTCACCCCGAGCGAGTGGTTCGTGCTCCGTCACCCCGAGCGAGTGGTTCGTGCTCCGTCACCCCGAGCGAGTGGTTCGTGCTCCGTCACCCCGAGCGAGTGGTTCGTGCTCCGTCACCCCGAGCGAGTGGTTCGTGCTCCGTCACCCCGAGCGAGTGGTTCGTGCTCCGTCACCCCGAGCGAGTGGTTCGTGCTCCGTCACCCCGAGCGAGTGGTTCGTGCTCTGTCACCCTGAGCGAGTTGTTGTGAATTAACATCCGATTTCTGAGCCTTTTGCCATATTAACGTGTTTTCTCAATTACCAAGCCAAATTTTTTTTCCACCCGTCACTCCGCTGTTTATAAAGCATAATGTTTGTGAACATATCCCTGAAACGTCTACATAAAAATGCAACGTTGTTTTTCAGTGGAAGCGACTCAAGGTTTCTGGGTGGGATGCAGTCAGTACTGTCGTTGATAATCACACTGACTCCTACCTAAAACATTCGTCTGTCTGTCTGTCTCGACATATCCGGACGGTGGCTATGACCAGACGGGAGTTTGTCTCTGGACGCGTCTGGACAGGAGTTTGTCTTCAGATGTGTCCGAGCAGTGTTTGTGTCCAGACGGTTTGGCTCTGGACGCGTCTGGCGGGTTTTGTCTCCGGACGTGTCTGGATGGTATTTATAGCATGACTGGTAGAAAATTCAGACATTATTTGGTTTCCATCTTCACTGTTATTCTCGGCAGAATATTTGATGAGACGGTATGAATCATAATTAATGCTCCACCGCATGTCTGCCTTCCCGACCTCTCATCTCACACTCTCTTCCCTTCCCCCACCCCTCCTCGCTCCCCCAGCCCTCCCCGATCCCTCACCCCTACTATTTCCTTTCCCCTGCACCTCTTCACTCCCCACTCTTTCCCCCACCTCTCTCTCCCTCTTCCACCCTCCTTTTCTCTCTCCTCCTTTTCGTATTTCCATCAGCAAAGCGACAGGTTGAGGCCAAAATAATTTTCAAGTAAATAATAAAGACCCACACACATCTCTCACCTGTGAATGGAGGGAATAGCCAATCAGCACTCACCAAATCAACTAAACCCAGGTGGCTAGGATTGTATAATTAATTGACACCTCCCACACTCCTCCAACCAAAGAAGCTTTGGGATTCTCATGTGTGAACTATGGATGAACGTTTTATAGCTGTGGAGGAACTCTGGGGAGGGTTTGAAACAGCAAAGCGTTTACCTTGTGCAAGTCTTCGTGGGTTGTCTTCGGATGTGGAAACAGGTCAGGTCAGGTATGGGAGCATGTGCCAAAACAGCGCGTCGCTGCGTCCACTTTCCGCCGGTACTCCAGGGGCCTCCGTCTGACCATCCCCCAGGCAGATGCCAGGCCCATCCCCATCTCCTTGAGATGATGGTCAACCTGCTGCAACCACGAGGCACGTGGTCAGCCCACTAGCCTCCTACACTCATGAGACTCCCTCGCTGAGAGAATCTGGTGAGCAGGATCAGCGTCAGGAAAACGAGCCACACGGCCATACAGCCGCAACTGACGCTCACGGACTATGCAGGTAATAAATCTCATCCGAGTCTCTCTCAGCAACCGCTCGTTGGACACAAAATCCGAGCAGCGATAGCCAAGGATTCTCCGAAGAGACCTGGTACCAAAGGAATTAAGTCTCCGTCTCAGATCCTTGGTCAGAGTCCAAGTCTCGCATCCATAGAGCAAGACTGGAAGTACCAAGGACCTGAAGACTCGGACTTTCGTCCTCCCGCACAGGTACCGGCAGCGCCACACCCCATGATCCAGTGAATCCATGACTCCCCAGGCCCCACACAGACGTCTATTGACCTCTGACTCACAGCCAACAGAGACATGAATATCACTGCCAAGGTAAGTGAATCTCTCCACAACCTCAACATCCTCACCACAAACAGGCACAGACAGGACAGCAGCATCCAAGATGTCACCGAAAGCCTGGATCTTAGTTTTGACCCAAGAAACCTGTAATCCCAGCGCTCCGACTCCTCATTCAGCACCTCGAGGGCCCCCAAAAGGAGATCTAAAGTCTCCGCAAAGATGACTGCATCATCTGCAAAATCAAGGTCCGAGATCTTGACATTCCCAAACGATGCACCGCAGCTTGATCTCTCCAACATCCTCCCTAAAATCCAGTCCATACAAGTGCTGAAAAGTGTGGGGGCCAGTACACACCCGACGAACTCCAGTAACAACTCGGAATAAGTCAGAGATGGTACCACCACACTCCACAGCACTCTCAGTACTGGAGTAGAGTTCAGACATCAGATCGATCAGTTTTGGTGGCACCCCATGAAGACCAAGAATCCTCCAGAGGACATCCCGATTCACTGAATCTAACGCTTTACAGAGATCAACATAGGCTGCAAGCAGCCCCTGCCGAAACTCTCGTCTGCGTTCGGTGAGGACACGAAGAGCAAGGATACGGTCAATCGTTGACCTCTGGTGTAAAGCCTGACTGCTCTGGATGCTGGTGCTCAAGCAGATGGTGGCGAACCCTATCAAGAATTATCCGAGCAAAGACCTTGCCCGGCACTGAGAGTAGCGTCACCCCTCGGTAGTTGTTGCAGTCTTGGCGATCACCCTTCCCTTTCCAGAGAGGGACAACAAGGCCCCTCTTCCAATCAGTTGGGATGATGCCTGTGTTCCAGGCAGAGCACAAAACTGCATGCAACGACACAGGTGCAGCATTTCCACCAGCCTTGAGAAGTTCAGCATGGATGCCACAGATCCCTGGAGCTTTGCCCCATTTCAACTGGTTCACCGCAGCCTGTGTTTCCACAAGCGAAGGTGGACCACAGTTGATTCGAGGGTCAGCAACAGGGATTGTAACACCCTGAACGCCCAACTCGACAGCTGGTGGATCAGCCTGGTACAACCACTCAAAGTAACCGGCCCAGCGGGCCTTCACTTTAGACTCCTCTGTCCAGAGCCTACCACTCTCTGCTCGAACTGCAGTGCTCCGAGGGATGGGCTTGGATGAATGCAATGCGCGAATTCCCCTGTAAGCGGGACGAGAATCACCTGTCCACAGGTGATGCTCTACCTCCTCACAGATTCCTCGCACATAGGACTCCTTGTCCACCCTCAGTGCACGTACAGTTTTACGCCTCAGCTCCCTGAACAGCTCAGCTCTGCCATTCAGCCTGGCCCTGCGACTCTGGTCAATGGTATCCAGTGTCCCTTGAGAGACAAAATTCTTCTTTGCCCTGCGGTGAGTTCCAAGACATCCACCGGCAACATCAAGGACGGTGGTCTTGAAGGCACTCCACAACTCTTCAGGACCCCCCAAAGCACCCAGACCCCCCAAGTGTCCACTCAGCCTGTTCGCAAACTCCTCAGCTACTCTCTCATCCCTGAGCTTGCCAACATCCAGCCTCGGCTGGGATGGTACCATTCTCGAGGATTTAAGGTGCAGCTTTAGAGTTGCGACAACAAGCCTGTAGTCAGTATTGAGGAACTGAGCACTCCGGTAGACCCTGCAGTTCTGGATCATCCTCCAACGACCGTCAATGAGGACATGGTCAATCTCCTTTGCCACACCGCCAGCGTTGGAATACCAAGTCCAGCGATGAGCTTGAGGGCGCTGAAACCATGAACCAGCCACCCTAAGTCCATGACTTCTTGCAAAGTCAAGGAACTTAGTGCTATTCTGGTTCATAGTTCCTGACCCATGGGGACCAACACACACCTCATAACCGTCCCTATCAGTTCCAGTCGATGCATTGAAATCCCCCAAGACTCGAAGTGTATCTCGTCTGGGGCACTGATCAACCACAGACTCGAGCGTGGCGTAGAATGCATCCTTCACGGTGAGATCACTCGCCTCAGTCGGAGCATAAACAGAGACAAGGGAAATGACACCTAAGGAGTGACGAATCCTTAATCTCATAATACGCCCGTTGACCGGTGTTACCTCAATTATCATTGGGGTCAGCTTATTGGACACAGCAACAGCAACTCCTTGGGTATGGTAACCATCAGAGCGACCAGACCAATAGTAGGTGTAACCACCCACCATTATCTCGCCGCAATCCGGTCTCCGAACCTCAGAGAGAGCTGCAATCCCGATGTCCAAACGCTTGAGCTCAGATGATAACAGAGACAGGTGATCATCCTCTCTTAGGGATAGGACATTCCAGGCACCCACCCGAAGGGACCGCCTCAGGTTGACCCAAGGAGACCGCCGTCTGGTGGACGACACCTCAGCACCACTCCGACACACTCTCCCGCAATCTGACCCAGGGATGTTACCCCGTGGTTTCCCTCCTATCATCAAAGATTGGGGGTCCCGAAGGCTTTGCCCCAATCCCGTCATCCGGTGAGCTGCCCTGCGAAGGGAAGCTGCACAGGAGGTACTCTCACGGAGTGGGTCTTCAGATTTTTTTGCGTTTTTGTGTTTTGCGGAATGAGGGGTTTAACGGTGGCCGGAGTGCAAATCCTGCCACCAACCTTCTCATAAAAAAAGTAACCCAACTGCAGGAGGACGTCCGCAGACAGTTGGGCACTAGATATGGATGGCTGTTGGCTCACATGGAGCTCCTCCGCCCTTTGGCAGGTTTTGTTTTTAATCCTGCTGGGTGTCCATATCCAAACACCCTCCTCACCAGAAAACCTGGTGGGGGAGACGGTTTAGTCGCCTACAACCCGACCATGGAACAGGTTAGTACAGGTTTACATGGTACCTGTAGCAGGTCACAGATCTAACCTGACCTGACACCTGATGTGGAAACCAAGGCCTTCATAATCATTGGAATCTCGAGCGATGCAGCTGAGTCTAAGGGCCTACCACTTTCCCATCGCCGACAGGTCGGTGGTCCCCTCTGTCTTTTCCTTTCTGGTCTTGCACCCTCTGCCCTTTCCCTGCTTTGTACACCCCACCTCTCAAAAGGTTTCTGCAGGGCGAACGTGGTCCAACAATAAACATCTACTTGTTAAAATCTTAAAAATCCAGAATCACTTCCCTCCTCCACTCATTTGTTTCTCCTTTTTTCTCACCTGTGGAGGTGTGGAACCAACTTTCACATTCTGTTCAATCTCATTCTACCCTCCAAGTCTTCCAGACAGATGTTCACCACGACCTCAGATCATCCCCAATCCAAAACCATGATCTTTACTAAACTCGTTAACACCCCCCCCCCCACCAGAGTCCAAATTCCAGCTTATTCCCTACCCCTTATTCCTCCCGACACCCAATGTTTGTCCAGGTCTCCCTCTATGTCATCCTTCAACTCTGCTGTTGGTGCTTCTCCCCCCACCCACCTCTCTCTACTGTTCCTTTTGTTGTTCCGTTCTGGTCCGTTCGGTGTTCTTGCTCTTCCATGAGCCTTCAACGTATACAAAAAAACAACAACAAATTGTTACATGACTGTGGCACTGTGTTCAGGTATTATAAAATAGCAGGTATAACTACAATAACCACACAGATTCTATCTAGTAGATGCATGCACACAGCCATAAACCAAAAGTTATGAAGCACAAGATAAATCGTATTTGACATTTCGTATCAAGCATTGCAACGCTGTGATTTAACATGCTGTACGGCCTCCCGAGTTAATCACAGCCTTGACACTTTCTCTAACTTTAGCTCCCGTTTATTAACAAGTTGGAGGTGGGATTCTCCACCATTGTTCAAATAGGAAACAATGGCGGAGAATCCCACCTCCAACTTATTGCTTCAGATTTTGTAATCAGTCGTCAAGTCAATACAGGAACACACAGGAACCATGTATGTAATTGGAATCCTAGTGAACAATTATATCTGGTAAATTAAACGCGTGTGGGCAATTCTCCACAAATGGAAAAAAAGGGTGTCCTGTGACTTTTGATGGGATAGTGGCAACTACAGAGCGTGCGAAGCAAAAGCAAATTGCCTTGAATGCAATGCATATACACAAAAGGAATTATTTTGATGCAATGGTAAGAATCGCTCTTTTGTGATGGTCACTTCGAGGTAAATACTTGCAATGTTTCATTATTTTACAAGGCGATAGTAGTGCAGTCACTTTTACAAACCCCTGCATCCAACTAGAGAAAACAATTCAACTGAAGCAAGCAAGACTACATTGATGAACTGCATTAGACTCTTCCGGTTCTTATCATAAAGCAATTTTTGGCATTTCGATTGGAAAGGCCGCAGAAATAAAAGCCATCCCTCCAAACTATTACACCACATTGTTCAATTGTCGACAGTTAAGACAATAAGAGGTTCAAAATAAAAAAAATATACAAATTTAGTTTGCATGCCATGACAGAGGCAGATCGCATGGCTTCAGAATGAGACAACGTAGCAATGATGTACTGGATTTCTGGCCCATATATTCATATTCAGTGGAAAAACAAAAAGGTTTAAACATCAGGTTTTCAAAGTTGCATGAAAAAAAGCTACAGGATTTGTTGGCTCATAATAAACTGGAAACTTAGGTGAGCTGAGCTGCTGCGTTCTCACCTTTAAAGTCTCGCTCTGGGTTAATTTTTCACTGAATCACATCAAAATACCTGGATGGAAGCCTCAAATCTCAGGAGGTCAGGGAGTGTCGCTCATCATACCTCTGGCGTTTGACACAGTCTGGCACCTTGCTCGAATCGTCAAACTTTCTATACGTGGAATAAAAGGCCACCTTCTTCGCTGACGCAAGCACGTAGCTCTCAGCAGAATCCTCTTATTCACAGTAGTGGCTGGAGTGTCTCAAGGAAACATCAATGGTCCAATCCTACTCTTAATACATATATTCATGGGCCATCTCCAATACTCTGGAAAACTATTTTCCACTTCGCAAATGACTCCACATTATAACGTATACAATTCCATATATCACACTGTCAGACCAGCAACAGTGGCTTACCTCGCTGCAGACCTGCAAAGGATCAGATACCCGTTCAACACTTGGAACAAGTCTTATCAATCCAGGTAAATCTCACATTCTCATCCTGGCTCTCGAGACGGTCATTGAACAAACCCACATATGTATTTGTACAATCAACCACTAGAAGGAGTTCAGTCTCTCAAGCTTCTGGACCTCACGATCAATGAATAACTCTTATGGTCAGACCATACATCAAAGCTGGCCTCCTGACCAACTTGGCATTCTTCCTCATGCTCGAAACTTGGCATTCTTCCTCATGCTCAGTCCTTTGTTGGTAAACCTGTCAACAATGCCTTTCTAATTTTGTAGTTCAATGAAGTACTGCTTGTTGTCTTCGTATGAACGTGGGACATATTGTATATTGGTACAACAACACATTGTTGTGGGAACGGCCATGGGGTGTCATGGGCATAAGATAGACAAGTCAGTTCATTAATAAACGTCTCGCATAAGGGTTTGGTTTGTGTGTAAAATGACAGGACGTGTCAAACTGTGTTCAGAAACAGAAAAAAGTGGCCTTCACTACTGTCACGTGTCTAAAGCCCGAACTATTCCTCCCCTATTAATCGTGGAAATAATTTCCCTTTGTAATCTGTCCATGTGTTTCTTTTATAAATAGTTTGTGTCCACCCACCTGTCCACTGTAACAATAGGAAGACTTCACCTCACCGTTCCATTTTATTAATCTCTGGATTTGCTTCTCAAATGGAGGCATTTCCAATAAAACTTTCATGATTTGGGCACACCAGTATTTTACACCTCAAAACGTGAGCTATTCAACAGATGGATAATCTGCACAACTACACTGCTCAGAAGTAACAGTGAGATAAACCAGGTTTTCTATCCACTAGCTTTGTAGCAATGACAAGATGATTGCATTCATGAAACTACAACTTATGAAACTCGATTGGGCACATACATTCGCCGGGGTGAACAGTTTAGGTTTTGTATCCCACCAATAGGCCAGATCTGCATCCAAATCTTCAGCAAAATATAATCAGCTTGTTTTTGTTACTTACCCAACTCATTGAACAAGTTTCGGCCGAAGCTATCTGCAACTTTTTGAAAGATCATGCGATATATCATTTTGGCCCCACCTCTCAAATGTGAAGAATCACTTAATTTTTTTTCTAATTCTCCTATCCAGATCTTTACCAAAATCTAATCAATTCGTCCTTATGACATAGACACCTGTCCACCAAGTTTCATCCGAATTGGTCCATAAATTTTGAGATATCCTGCCCACGAACGAACAAACAGGAATGAAAACATAATCTCCATCCACCTTCAGTGGTGAAAGTAATAATACAACTACTAATACTTCTTCAAGAGCTTAAATAATTTCCACCTTGTTTTGGGGTCAGATGGAATGTTTTTGGCCCAAGTCTTTCACGAACTGACTGGCCAGGCACAACATTCAACTAAGTAGGAGGAATTTGTATTTGGTCAGGATGCCAGTGATAACTCACCCATCTTTCACAAAAGATATGGTAGATTATTTGACGTCCACCAACTAATGGAGTAAATGGAACATCCCGCTTAAAACCCACTAAATGACGAGGGATGGCATAATTTGGATGAAACGCGCTGCCTGTTAACCATCCATCCATCCATCATTTTGTAGTCGGGCCAATAAATTAACCCAGAGAAACATGCTTGTAATCTATAAATGCAAAAATCTTTCACCTTGTAAAGATCAAGAAAAGACATCATCGGTTAGATATATATGGGAATAGTTGGTAAGTTGTTTATTCTAGAAAACTGAAAAGTACAGAGAAGTTGACAAATCCTCACCTATTTCTCAAGGTACTCCCCTGCTACATGTACAATGTCTCATCAAGCTGGTCGTGGCTTGATGCAACCTGCATAAAATCTTTGGGGCAATACACAGCCAATCAGAACAAATCCTTAGATGTCTTCATCATCCGTAAACTCAATGCTACCCAGATGTTCTTCGAGTGGTCCAACCAGATCAATTCACAAGGTGACGGGTCTGTCTGTATGGGGTACGATTTAGAACTTTCAAACCCATCTCCATAACTGTAATCACCACCACCATGTGAGGGCAAAGTCACACTGAAACTGCACATCTGGCTGTCTGTGAATTGCTTCTCGTTTCATTGTGTAACAAGTCACTGTGGTAATGTACATTGATGGTCTTCCCACATTCAACAAAGCAGTAAGGTTCCAAAGCATTATTGCCGTAAGCGTTCTCGCTGATGGTTGGAATGCAAAAGAAAATTGATGGAGACCAAGGATGTCTCTACTCCACGCTGGCTCAGTTTGACTCTTGCATGAAATGATGAATCAGAGCTCACCACATGTTAAAAATCTTCAGTAAATAGTCTCCCTCTCAATCGGTAGCATTTCACCTCGAGGAATCGAGCAATTCTCCAATTTTGGCCGTTCAACACGTTTCATATTTGCTCGACCGACAACAGTTGGTTGCATTGAGAATTCTCAAGCTCGCTCACCAATTCACAGTTGGTTTGGTGTACTCCTTCATAAGGAACTTAATGATACACCTCTGTTCCCTTGCACACATTACCATGTTTTGTACACCATCTCAGTTTGCCCCAGAATGCTTATGTCACTTGCTGCACAACTTGCTTAGGGTAGACATACTTGTACAACTTGCAAAAAAAACCCCAAAAACAAGCCAGAAACCGAACGAATATTTATACATGTTCTACGATTTAAAAAGTCCTAGTAAACTCTGAACCGCCCTTGTATTTGCACAAACCCTCTCCCCTTTGCATAATTGTCTTCCACACAGTCACAGCAAAAGGCAATTTTTATCATTTTTCTCCAATCAACAATCCACAAAATGTAACATACAACCAGACAACATAATTCATTACAATATTTTATTAAAATCATTCAAACAATGCCAGTCCCATCCCTCAAATCAATTGTTCCCACCCTCATATATTCTCCCGGCACACCTTCCAAATCACGTATGCACACTTCTCCATGGCTATTCCCTACGACATCTTATAAATAAGTTTCACTTCTTCGTTGTCTTGCGTATAAGCGCCAATCGCTGGAAGAACAATGGAAAAAAAACATTATTCAGGAGATGCAAATCCAATATAATAAGTATAGCAATAATGATGAGCAAAAGAAGACAGAGATAAACAAAGCAATAAAAGAGAAGGATGCAAGACATAACCAGAGCAAACTAGAGAGTTCATAGAAGACCTTTCAACATACACTCATGAGGGGGGAGGGGGGGGGACATGGGAAGGGTCTTTTCAACTCTTGCTCGTTTTGTTTCTGAACACAATCTATATTCCCTTAGAGCCACTATTTTGTCTGAATCTCTACATTCAACACTGAGAGAGTAAGCGGAAAATTTGATCGGTCGAGATGGCATAATATTTTGTCCAAGTATTGCACGACGGAAGGTTTTTGTTAGTTCCAAGAAGGCGATTTGTGTTCTACAGTGTTCAAGTATATAATTCAATTGGAATAAAAAGGTTTTACGGCTGTAGGAAAAAAAAAATATTTGTCAGAAGTTTACTGCCTTTGATTTAGTTATTCGTGCCCACCTTTTACACCACCTTGTTTTAGATGTTAAATTAGTTATTTGTGCCCATTGTTTGTGTCCTTTATGACATCCCTAAAACAGTAAGTTTGCTGTTTGGAATGATTTTCAATTTTTGTCTGCCTGTCTGGCAGTCAAACAGACTAAACAAATTACCTTACTTCTTTCTGCACATGCATGTTTGAGACGAGATTACATACAATTTGCCAAACTCAGAGACAAAGTACTGTTAAACTGCAGGATCATTTTCCAATTCATCTTCCAATTTGTGTTCAAAATATAACATGCAATTGAATTCAAGTAGTTCCTCGATTATAAACTGGCATCTGTAGACAGACAGACAGACGTGAACCAATTGCTTAAGCTTGCTTTTCGCTACACACACACTAAAAAGGAAGAGTAAGAGGAGGAGGAGAAGGAGGAGGAGGAGGAGGAGGAGGAGGAGGAGGAGGAGGAGGAGGAGGAGAAAGAGGAGGAGAAGGCAAAGGATAAAAACATAGTATGGTCACATGTGGAAAAAGTCAAGTCTCCTGAAATCAAGAAAAGCAAATATCCAAACAATTTGTACTTCCTGAAACAGATACTTGGCTTTATAATCCTCTCATTCCTTTGTTATTGAGGAACCAAAGTCTACAATAAAGTCTTTTTGCTGCAGCTTCTTCCCCTGAATTGTTTTACTTTCTTTCGTCCAACAACTGAAGTTGTACAGATTTTTAATTTGACATACCATACTCTTTACAGAGCGTTGGTGCTGCCTAAACAGTTTCTTTGCAAGGGATACACTGGATGGTTTACCATTGCCTTCCCAGCATTTGTCTGTGCTCTATCCTTTTAAATGCTGAGTATCAAACAAGGAAGCAGCCTATACCATTTTTAAAGCCTCTGGAGTGACTCGGGGTGGATTTAACCCACCAAACTCTCAGACTCAGTATGGACGCTCTAACCATTACGCAACTGACTCTGGTCTTCTAACATCAGATAGCAACATTATTATCAAGCTATGTTACACGTTTAGAAGGAAGTTTTGGTTTAAAATAAAATAGAAAGGAAGGGCGATAATGGCTGAGGGAAAGTAGTTGGAGGAAACCATGAGGAAGGAAGTAAAATCAGGATAACAACTTCGGATAACTTAACAGATGGAAGGATGTAAAATAGAAGAAAAAAAAACCTCAATGCAGAATAGTGATTGTGCCTACTGCCGCTACCGGTGTGCACACGTGAGGCAGTACCTGTTTATGTGCCTCTGTTGCCAGAGACTTCCTGAAGGGCCGAACCTCTTCTGCTCCAAAACCAGGAATCCACATATTCCACTGGCGCTCTGAATGATTGTACAGCAATAAATAAGCAAATTATCTTTGCAAATGGAATACAAAAATAAAATTAGAGTTAAATATTACCATGATAGCCACATGATCAGAGAATGAAAGGAGGGGAAAAAAATAAAAATAAAAAAGGGCATTTGTTCAAAAATTGTTTTCTAAAATGGACAAAACTAGGCAACTGCAAAATCAGTGCAGGTTGTTATTATTCATGCAGTCGAATTAAAACAGTAAAAGTTTATAAATGAAAAAAGCTGGACTTATGGTCAGTTAAGCGGACGTAATCGGCGATTCGCCACTCGCCTTGGTCGATACTCCAACATCTGCCGTGACAAAAGCGAGTGGCTACTCACCAAAACGTCGGCTTTGGGTGACTGCCGATTTACAAATGTGTAGGGATGGCCAATAAAGAAACAGCAACATTTTCCTTCCGTTTGTAACAGCATAAACAATCACAAAAATACAAATCATTACAAAACATGGCCAAACCAATGAAAACAAAGGGACATTTACACCCTGCAGAAAGTAAAAGCTGACGAGGAAATCTACTTTTAAGGAAAATTAAATAAAAAACTTTTTTTAACCACATAACTCCACTCCACTCCACTCACATTGAGATAATGTATCAACAATAAATGTGCAGTTACTGTGGAATGTGGTTTCTTTTTCTTCTGTCAACACAACTGTGGACTTTGAGAATCAGACAGCTCCTTTTGTGGAAAAAAAAAGTCTTTGGGGTCGCTGTGAGAACAAAATTGGAGTTTAATATTCAACTCCAATTACGGTCAAGTTTGTACTGAGCTGCAAGCTGCAAACAACAACCACCACTAGCTCGCTAAAAACTGCTCTTTTTGTTTCATTGATGGGCATTGTTGCAGGAGTTAAAACTATATCAGGTTTGAGGCGTCCAATTATTTATCAGAGCGTATATTATATATTAGTTTCATTTATTGGGAAGGAGGAAATCGTTTGATTAAAGGGGAAGACAAACAAAGTTTTTTTTTCTTCTGAAAACCATTAATCAAGCACGGTCTGATATGAAGGGAAAAATATTTTTGAAATTAGTTTTGCCAATTACAAAGTGCTGAGACTCAAAATGTGTCTTGAGCGGTGGCCCGCCTCCTATGAATCGGTCTACTGCTTGCAGTGACCAGTCCATGGTCCGGCTGGGCTCGTGGGGACGGGTCCTTCCCAAGAGACATGTGGTACTACCACTACGTCTCAGAACAGGATCACCCATGACACAAGTCAAACTCCCCCCTCCCCTAACATCTCCATGGTGCTTGCGATCCACTGCATGCGGCATGGTCCTCTCAGGCGAGTCTGTGTAGGTCGATGATGGGTATTCCATCGACAACCGCAGACTCGTGACCTGGGTTGGCCGAGCCATACGTGGATAACTGCTGTGTCGCTGTGTGCTTTGCACCACCGACACGGCAATTTCAGTGAGCACCCCGTACTCTTCTGGACAGATGGCCTTGCCCGCCATGTGATTGTGCAGATCCGATGGACTGGATTTGGGCGCTGGGTCAGCATTAGTCACAGGGGACCTCAAGCGAACCAAAATTGGGAGGGCTCGTGGTCCCAGTTTGTCGATCGCCTCTGCGCCGTGGTGGTCAACACCTGACACGCGGTGGAGTACGTCGGAGGATGGGAAGGGGGAAGACAACGGGCCAGGGTGGTTAAACCCTGGAAGGGGAGGCATTGAGCCAGCACCAACCCCTCCCCATGACTCCACCTTGCGGTGGAAGCACAAGGGTGTCGATTTTCGGCAGTGATTAATTACAGAGAAAGTGTTTTTTGAGCTCGGATTACGATATTGATTCCACCGTCATTATCAACCCTGAAGGTTCTCAGTTTGTTGAAACTAATCTCAGTTTGTTTGTTTGTTTGTGTTGTTTTTCTATTCAATTGATGGTTCATAAAGGAGTTGTATGAATTGATTGATCGGTTATATTAATCTAGCAGAAATGACATGGACACTGCCGACAAAATGGGGGACGAATGCTTTGTCCCACAATCACAGGATGACCAGGTGTCATGTATCTTACAGGATCATCCCATTTCATACTTTCCCGGGACACCATTTGCGACTGAGCTTATGCCGTGTGGCGTCGTGGCTGCGTCGATGTTCCGCCTAAGTGGAGTGGAGGTGGTGCTCGGGTGGTGGTGGGTATTGTGGACGTGGTTGTGAGGTCAGTTTTTTGTTTCATTCACTGTTGAATTTGTCCATATACATGTGCTGGTAGCTGGGTAGAGATGGTCTTACAGTTTCACACGACGGCTGGTTCTTCTACTCAATTGTGGGGATGCCATCCTCTCTCAATTGTGGCAGATGACCACAAGATCAAGCCACCTGTTATTTCATAACAGTGCTCTGTAACATGTTCCGAGCACGAAAGCGAACATATTGTCGACCCGATCCACACTCCAAGTATTTCAGACAAACTTCATTCAATATCTGGCAAACTTAGGGTCTTTCGGCCATTGGTGTAGCATGAAACCATCTTGGTTTGTATTACTACAACCACCAAGGATGCATGGACTAGGCATATTAGTGGAAAAATCGATAATTATTTGCCATTAGAGTTAAATTGTAACTCAACATAACCAAAACAAAGTACAGATATGGCGGTCGACTTCTGGGTGCAACGTCATGGCTAAGCGTGAAGAGGAAGAAGATTGACTTTAAATCGCAAAATTACCTATTTCATTAATCATAAACTGGAAAAAGACATATCTATTTTGTAGGGTATCAAAGGATAGATTAGTGTCGAGGTGGTCTGAGCATTGGGTCCCCCTTTAAGGTTGTGGACACCAAGTATGTTCGTGCATCTTGAGAACCTTTTACCTGCATTAAGTTTATATATCAGGTAAAGAATCATTGCAAAATGTTCCAAGCAAGAGAGATACGAGATTGTGCTTGGAGAGATGACGAGTTTAAGGCATCTTGTTTATTGCTCTACTCTATATAATTAGGTGGAACCAGGCAGGGTGGGGGCACCACAATGTGTCCAACACCACCACCCCACCCTCACAGTGGAAGATAACTCCTCCACAACTGTCCATCAACACACAGAAAGCAGGGATTTGTTGCTTACGGAGGCTGGGATAGAAAAGTGGAGACTCGTGGAGGGGGTTCCTGAGGACCGAGAGGCAGTGATCGGTGGTACCCCTGGGACCTGTGATTAACATAACCCTGGGGGAATAAACATTTCTGGCCCAAAGTTTGAGTCTCAGGAGGGGTACACTCATGGTTTGCAAAGGGGTGAGGTTTGGGTGTAAAACCCGACCACGAGAGGAATCTCAATCTCAAAATCTCACTCTCTTTAGACCCCGCTCTTGCCCTGATAGAGATGAGTCAGCATCTTGTGTATTATGCTCCATCTCTGTGGCACTAGCAGTAATGGCCATATCTATCCACCTTTTTCAAATGAAGAGTTTCTGATGCTTTGTGTAAAAGAGAATACGCGTACTGAACTGGCATCAAAGTTCAAGGAATTAAAATGTGTTCAATTCTCATTTCAAAACGCAGTTGAATATTTGCATTCATGCAAATGAAGGACCACAATCGGAAGAGTGGGGTAGTGCCAAAATAAACAAGACGGTACTATAATAAACTTGACGCACACCACAACGGTTTCTCCTACATATACACGATTACCAATCGCATAGCACGCAGCCCATGAGGAAATATAAGGTGTTTGTTCGCTTCGTGGCTCACGACACCCCATGATTGTTATGCCCCGTGGAATGGAATACTTCATAATGCAAACAATGAATTGAGTCAATCCCAAACTTTGGATTTGAGCAATATGTAAGATAGACGAGGAGGGTTGGATTTCCCCCATCCCTGAAAAGCAGTCAACAAACCTACTGTTGTTACCAACAATCAGATAGTGACATGGAAATGCTCCATTGACTTATTTAAACTTGTGTTCCACAAACCTATAATCCAAACACCTAATAATGCTGCCATTACTCAGATTTGAACATAAAACTGTTGGAAGGGAAGTCATTTCAACCAGGTCTCCACCATAATTAGGCATATATATATATATATATATATATATATATATATATATATATATATATATATATATATATATATATATATATATATATATATATATATATATATATATGAGGGAGGGGGGCTTATACCTGTTGGAGGGTTTGTTTCAACAATTAGTGCGCCTATTTTTAATGGTATCTCAGAATTTCTTTGACGCCAAGGAATACTCAACCACCATTAAGAAAAATAAAAAAAATTACGTTCCTGCATTCCCAACACCCAATTTCCGAGCTGTATCTTAGAGCTGGCTGGGACTTTGAAATTTTGCAGCAATCATGGAGCTAAAAAGTATGCAAGGTTGACATTAAAAAAAATAAAAAAAGTTGACCTTGACCTAATTATTGAGATTAATTTTAAAAAATCATAACTTGACGAAGGTATGTCCGATTGGAATGAAATTGCTCTCTCCAGATAGCCTCAAGCAAGTCGTATTTACAATTAATTTACATCATACCCATCTGAATTAAAAGATTAAACGTCTTAAACCCCGAGGACTACTTTTTTTTTGTTTTTTTGTTTTCTGCCAATGTCTGTCTGAGCTGCATCCGAGTCAGCTGGGACTTTCGGAATGAAATTTTACATCAACAATTGGAACAAAAAGTATGCAGAGTTGACATTTTTACCTAATTTTAAGGCCATGACCTAATTACAGAAATTTTTGCAACTCGACTAATTTTCGTCCAATTGGAACAAAATTGCCCTCTCTAGATATTACATTTATGCTTAATTTACATCATACCCCTCCAGGTTAAAGGTCAAAGAAACATGGTGGTCTGAATAAAAATGCCTTTCTTTGTCAACGCTCAAGTTTGCCATTGTGGAATCTCAAAGAACGCTTGGCCTTCAAAGATGTTCTTGCATCATAATAGTGTACCTGCATTGTAGTTGTGCACCTGATATTTGTTTCGTGTCGTTAACCGACGTTTTTGGATTACGACCAAATAAAAAACACCTTTTTGATCAAAACTTGAATAATTTTCCTCTGATTTGCATGATGTTGAGTTTTATGGATAGATTGTAGATGGTGACACATTTTCTCAATTTATGCTCTATCCCTAAATGTTGAAGGTCAAGGTCATATAGCGGTCCAAAAACAATATGGGTCATCATTGGATCACACGCGCTGGGAGAGGCTTACCCATGGCGATCGCAGATATCTAGTTGCTGTCCACTTGGATTAAATTAGCATTACGTGAATGTGGGGATTCTAAGCAAAACTTGGCTGTTCTTTTGGAGCAATATGAAGACAGTAATCACATCTATACAGCTCCAGCTATATTTTCAATTATAAGAAAGGGGCATGAATTGAATTTTTTTTTAACGCAGGAGTTTGCACACTCACAAACCGTTATTTCCGATACAAAGAAACCTTTTTTTATAGTAGTTCCCCCAATATTTTTCTTTCCATCTTAAAAGCATGTTTCAATGAAATGATTTTGGTATTTCATCATCGACATGCTCAGACTGAGTGTATAATAAGAGTTCCCTTGAAAGGAATCTCAAATCACGAGGCAATTAAGCCTATCAAGCCTGTGCTTTGGTTATTTGTATGTGCTTTATCCTTTTCAAATGCTGAGCATCAAGCAAGCAAGCAGCACGTACCGTTTTTAAAGTCTTTCGTGCGGCTCGACTGGGGTTTGAACCGTCGACCTCCCAAACTCGAAGCAGGCACTCTAACCCTAACACCACCAAAACTGTATACTTAAAAACGCTCCCCCCAAATAAATTCCATCATATTTCTTTTAAGGCTTGACCCTCACTTCATTAATTTACAAATGTTATATGTGACAACCATATTGTTGCACAATGGAATGGCAAACTTAATATTTACATCCAATTGAAAACTAAGTTCCACATTTGATGTCAATGCTCATGCAACTTTCTTGTGACACCCTCTCTGCATAATCCCCAATTCACCACCACAGCTCCTTATAAGTTAAAAGCACAAGGCATGAAAGTGCGTCGTGCTGCATTGTTGTGGCAAGCACATCACACAGTGTGTTCCAGCTGTGTCACTTGCAAATAAATATGCTACTCCTGTATACCTCATAATGAAACTTCATTCTGTGGGCAGGCTAAAATTTAGGCAGCCCCATCCATTTATTCAAAAAAACACCTTACAGAGGGGATGTTACATCAGCTGCCCATTTGTGAGCACTGGCTTGAGAACACAAAGACTCCACTTGAGGAAAAATTTAAAAATAAATATCCTAATGAAGAAACCTCATAACTACAATAACGTAGGGAGTTTGCAGAAAACCTTACCCCATGCAGTGTTCAGGAACACAATTTAACTGAAATAAAATAATAATTTTAAAGGTGATATAAAACAAGCTCAAATGAGCTAAGATCCTCATCCTCTTAATGATGACGTCATTGTGATGCATCAGGTTTGCGATAAATCATCTGTGCTAATGCCCGGCTTGATTCCCGCAAACAAAATTCAAACAGCTTGCCTAGTTTCGGAGATAATGGTATAGGCGATTTCCATTAGCGGCGATATTATGACGTCAACTTTTTTTCTAGGAAGAATTTCCAAAATCTGAGATGGTTACTGCCTGCGCGTGGGCTTTCTGCATATACTGAACATGGCAAGTTTCAGATCTGATGAAAACTCTGGGTTGTGAAACAAGAAATGTCAAAAAATAGGAATGACGTCATAAAAATTGATATGACGTCATAGTGATGTATCATATATGCGGTGATTCATCTCTGCTAATGCCCTGTTCGATTCCTGCAAACAGAATTCAAAAAGCTTGCCTCGTTTCGGAGATAATTTTTTAGATTTCCATTTGCGGAGATATTTTGACGTCACAACTTTTTTTCAAGGAGGAATTTTCAAAATCGGAGATGGTTACTGTATGCGCAGGGTATTTTTACATATACATGCCAAGTTTCAGGAAGTTTCGACGAAAACTGTAGGCTGTGAAACAAAAAAGTCCCCAAGAAAAAGCAGAAGAACAACAACGTGAGTAAGACTTAGAGATCCTCCACGAGGATCTAAAAATGGCCATTTTCAAATCGGTGAGGGTGAGAAAGCACCTCTTTTACACTTGAGCAAAATGTGTAAAAGGCACGAACAAACTTTCTCATTGATGAGGAATTTCAGTATCAAGAACTTGTGGTGTTGCGCAAACATGATGCTTGGGAAATCTGTGATGAGAATAAAATGAGATTGGGAAGGGTGGGTGTGGAGGGGGGTCCTACTCCTCAGTGACTAGCCAAAATCATAATCCCAGGCCTCATCTGCACACCAGCTCGTATTAGGAAACACCCTTTCTTGTGTTACCACAGGAATGGATGAGATGCTATCTGTAAAGCTTCTTTGTTTTTTTCCCCCCCTCAAACAGTTAACCATGATCCTATGGCATTTGAGAGGATTGTGTATAACCATGGAAGAAGTTGATGAACAAGTAGGTGTTTATTTCATATTACAGCCTATTTTCATGTCAATTTGCATTTATTTTTATTATTAATCGCTAGTGCACTCACTCCCCACGGAAGAAGCATGATGGGTCATGTTATTATCTTCTCTGGGGTATATACATATTACAGTAGATCTAGGCCCGGCTCCTTTAATCTATGGAGGACACGATAAGCATGGGAATGTCAAAAAAAAAAGTCAAAAAATAGGAATGACGTCATAAAAATTGATATGACGTCATAGTGATGCATCATATGTGCGGTAATTCATCTCTGCTAATGCCCTGTTCGATTCCCGCAAACAGAATTCAAAAAGCTTGCCGAGTTTGAGATAATTTTTTAGGCAATTTCCATTAGCGGAGATATTGACATCACAACTTTTTTTTCTAGGAGGAATTTTCAAAACCGGAGATCGTTACTGTGTGCACAGGGTATATATATATATATATATATATATATATATATATATATATATATATATATATATATATATATATATATATATATATATATATATATATATATATATATATATATATATATATATATATATATATGCCAAGTTTCAGGAATTTTCGATGAAAACTGTAGGCTGTGAAACAAAAAAGTCCACAACAAGAAGATGAAGAACAACAACGTGAGTAAGACTTAGAGATCCTCCACGAGGATCTAAAAAAAAGTTCCTGACGTTTACCACCGTTCATGCAGTCGTATACACCACCTTATTTGACACGTCCAAGTATTGCAAAACTGGAGGTTTTTGGAAGCGGAAAGGTGATTTGTGTTCTACAATGGTTGAGTGTATAATTAAATTTAAATAAAATAATGACTTTAAAAGGTAAAAAAAAATTCCAGAAGTTCACCACCGTTCATGCAGTCTTATACACCACCTTATATAACATGTCCAAGTGCTGTTGGACCCCGCTATTCACAAATTCACTATTTGCGGACCCTGCATATTTGCGGGTCAAAGTGTGACCTGCTTCCACATTCACAGGTTTTTGTTTTTTATCATTATTTATTTTTTTTTTTTAACACTTTAGGACTGGTCTCCTACATACACCTGGGAAATTGGAAATCAGCCAACATCACAGCATCATAATAAAAGTGCAAAAACGGATCCCCTTAACTCCAGCCCAATTAGCTTTCTGCACTTCCAATAATCAGCAAGGTCATGGAAACCATCATTGCAGTTGACATAAAATCATTCCTTTTCTCCAACAGACTCATCTTAGATCATCAATTCCGATTCAGACCTTATCACTCAACCTTCGACATGCTGCTTCCACTCGCCCAACAATAGTGGAGGCCCTCAATATCAGACATGACATCAGCGCAGTCTCTCTGGACACATGTCGAGCTTTTGATACAGTATGGCATCCTGCCTTGCTCTCCAAACTGTCTGCCTATAGAATCCAAAGCAAACTCCACTCTTGGATTACTGACTTCCTCCACTCTCGCAGACAACATGTGGCTCTTAACGGAACCCTTTCATTTCCTCTCCCTATCAAGGCTGGAGTACCCCACGGCAGTGCTCGAGGCCCCATCATATTTCTAATCTTCATCAATGATCTCACTGACTCTCTGTAAAATCTTCTTTAACTCATTGCTGATGACTCCACTTTCTGCCATGACATCTCATCCTTCTGAGAGACAGGCAACAGCCTCTTCCCTCTCCTCAGACCTTGAGAAAAATCGCAAACTGGTCAAACACAATTTTGTTTATATATCCATGTTGTCCACCCTTTGTGTTCTCCCTTACCCCTCATCGTTACCTGCATCCCTTGTTTGTCCGTCTCCATCTACTTTCTCCCTCTGCCCTGCTCTTCTCTTTATGTTGTGTTTGAGAAACCAAGCTGCGGTGCATCGTTTGGGAATGACAAGATCTCTGACCTTCATTTCGCAGATAATGCAGTCATCTTTGCAGAAACTCTGGAGATCCTTTTAAGGGCCCTCGAGGTGCTGTATGAAGAGTCGGAGCCGCTGGGATTATGGGTTTCCATGGTCAAAACTAAGATCCAGGTTTTCATTGACATCTTGGATGCTGCTATCTTGTCTGTACCTGGTTTTCATGAGAATGTTGAGGTCACGGAGAGATTCACTTACCTTGGCAGTGATATTCATGTCTCGACTGGCTGTGAGCCAGAGGTCAATAGACGTCTGGGTTGGGCCTGGGGAGTCATGCATTCACTGGATCATGGGGTGTGGCGCTGTCGGTCCCCGTGCAGGACGACGAAAGCCTGAGTATTGAGGTCCTTGGTGCTTCCACAGTCTTGCTCTCTGGATGTGAGACTTGGACTCTGACCAGGGATCTGAGACGGCAACTTAATTCCTTTGGTCCCAGGTCTCTTTGGAGAATCCTTGGCTGTCACTGGTCTGACTTTGTGTCCAACAAGCGGTTGCCGAGAGAGACTCAAATGAGATTTGTGACCCGCATAGTCTGTGAGCATCAGCTGCGGCTGTATGGACATGTGGCTCGTTTTCCTGACGCTGATCTAGATCACCAGATTCTCTCAGCAAGGGATCCTCGTGGGTGGTGGAGGCTAATGGGCTGACCACGTGCCTCGTGGTTGCAGCAGATTGATCAGCATCTCAAGGAGATGGGGATGGGCCAGGTATCTTTCCCCTGGGGATGGCCAGACGGAGGCCCCTGGAGTACCGGCGAAAAATGGATGCAGTGGCATACTGCTCCAACACATGCTCACATACCTGACTTGTTCTGTGAACTCACCTCTTCCACTAGCCAGACCATGGGTCATGGGGAAAAAATAATAATAATGCCCCGGCATGCGTGACATTTTTCAGGAATGTATCCCACATGAATTGTGGAGTCTGACAGTACTGCAAAACTGGAGGTTTTGGAAGTGACAAAAAAGCGATTTGTATTCTGCAGTGTTCAAGTATATAATTCAATTTAAATAAAACAGATTTTAAAGCTCGGATAAAATTTTTAATTCTGGAAGTTTACCGCTGGAATTCCGGCGCTGTGTCTTTTACACCACCTTATCAAACATGTTACATTACTTATTTGTCCCTGTTGTTTGTGTCCTTTATAACATCCTTAAAAACCAAGTTCCTTGTTTGGAATGATTTTAAATTTTGTTTAACTGCCCGACAGGCAGACAAAATTAAAAAAAATGATCGTTTTTACAGCCATTTTTCCCTGCTGTGCAGAGGTTGGCTTTTTCTTGAGGCAATGTTTTTTTTTTTTTTATGGCCGGATGCCCTTCCTGACGCCAACCCTGGTCGCCTGTTACGACACACAGGGATATGGTACACCTATTCTAAACGGGGCATACACCGGGACCAGTACACTGGTACTCATTTCGCCGACCTCGGAAGGATGACAGCCGACAGGCAGACAGAGTAAAAAATATCATCTCACTCCTCTCTGGACATGTGTGGTCAGGACAAATTCAGAGCCAAAGGACTGTGAAACTCCAGGTTTCATTTTCCGATTAGTGTTCAAAATATAACATTCGATTTAAATTCAGTTGTCCGACAATTATAAACTGACGTTTATAGACGGATGAATGGATGGAGACAGATGTGAACCATTTGCTTAATCCCACTTTTCGCTTCATGCACATGGGGGTAACAATGGTAAATAAATAGAAAACCAAAAATCAAGATTCTGTACAAATAAAGAAGCAAGAAACTACCACACTATCAAGGAAGAGCAAAGAAAGGCAGAAAAAAAAAATCAAAAAGAATGACCAATGACAGTACCAAATCTATCAGACATATGGCTAAATTAAAACACCATTAAGCATCATGACCAGCTACTGAAAACACCAACCGAGATGTAGCTGTAGATCTCGGACATCCAGCGTGGTAGACTTCCGATGGCGAGCTAGCTGGCTAGCGGCCGATACAACACTCTCGATAAAATCATCTGCCATCTGCAGTAGCAACTAAAGAAGAAAAGCAATTCCGTGAAGATGCAATAGGAATGAATAGCGGATATGCAATAAGAAACCATGCAATGGAGTACCTCTTCGACGTCATCGTCGAGCTGCTCGTTAGGATCGACCTCATGTGCAAGCTCTTGCAGGCGCCGCCGCGACAGAAGCTGCAAAATAAAAAACGTTTGCTTTCACATCAAGCAGCAAAACCATAATTTGTCTTAATACTCATTCATACATTTGTTAACAAAATTAAACTTGCAATGCATTTGCCAGAATAAATAAAACAAATCAAATCAAGGATGCTCGTGTATTGAGAAAATGGTTCAAGCAGTTGGTATGTCAAGCAACTGAGGAGTGCATGAATTGGGACGCAGTGGGGGTAATGTGGGGTTTGTGGGGGGGGAGACCTGCGTAGTCCACGTCGTTACACCGACAAAGATGAGAATACTTAACACAAACAAAAAAAAAGGTGACAATTACTAAATTAAGAAATAAATTGACCTAAAACAACACCAACAAGAAAAAGAGCGATCCGAGATTGCAGACCCTCACCGGGACTTGTTTTGTGTGGTGTTTGTGTCCTGGTGTATTGCGTAATTAACAATAGACATAACTAGAACTGCCACTTTATAACTGCTGATCGTGATGACCGGGTACCAAGACGTCCTGCTTTGATGCAACCCCGTTTTAATCGGACACCTGACACCGACCCATGACGTTTATAATTATTCAATCAAATTCAGAATGGGAATAAAATAAATTCAATTCAAATTCAATGGAAGATCAAATCCTGTAGGTTCAGTGTCCTGCATTTGAGTCATCAGAAGAAAGTCGAAAAAGCAAAGATGAAGTCATCAGGAGGAATGTGGATCGGATTGGGGTTTCAGCTGCTACTTCTCTACCCTCAAACCCATCCAAGTGCAGCCAAGTGAGCCTTATTCAAAAAAAAAAAAATTTAAGTAACAAAAAGAAAAATCCAAAAGAACCCAGGTTCAAAAAAAACAAAAAAAAAAACTTTTGCCTGCCAGACCATGCATCCGATCAGGTTGAAACTTAAAACATATTGTTGTGGTTACCAGATTCGCAAACCACCATTCAGGTCCCTTAGGTGAGGTATCTCGGCAAGTATATGTGTAGTTAGGCCCAAACCCGTTGTCTAGTGGGAATACATGTCATTTATACGTGCTGCGACTCTTCAGGATAGCCGTTTTTCTTTTACTATCTTTATTTTGGACCCACCGCCATGATTACCATCACAACCACAACATCAACCACCAACCACAACACCGCTTCACCACAACCGCCACGACCTTCACGTCACACCTCGCAACCGTAGCATCGCCACCGTTCTTGCCCCGCTGTGGGTACCGGTGTTGGATTCGTGCAGAGCGCGCGTTGAACAGCGTGTACAAAATCACGGATTTTGTGCTTCAAAAACGGATCAAAAACGACACACGCCCACTTTTTGCCGTCCAATCGGTGAGCGAGGGGCGAATTGGCCCCGCCCCCAGGGCGATCGATATATGCAAATTTGTGGATCAAAAAGCCTTCACGCCCACTTTTTCTCGGGCCAATGGGGAGCGAGGTGAAAGGTCAAAGGGAGGGGGTCAAAGGCGAAGTTACGGGGGGATAAAAGGACGGTGTTCGTCAGTCAGAACGAGAAGGAGAACGAGAACGAGAAGGAGTCGGAGAAGAGAGAGAAGAGTGTGGAAGTCTGGAGCCCGAAGCCTGCAGTGGCTGGAGAAGCTGAAGAGAGTCGGACGAGGGGGTGCTCGCGTCGGTGCCAGGAGCTGCACGCCCGAGGGAGGCCGGCAGCGCGACCTGGCCGAGGTGGAGACGCACACCAGGGATAATAAAGATCCTCTATACCCCGAGCATCAGCAACCCCCTCCTGTTTCCCCCCGCGCTGAGATAGTGCGACCAAGGGGGCCCCGTTCCCACCCCCTGCCAGGCACTGTCCGCGAGGCCCGCGGGTTGCGGGGCCATCGCCGCTCCGCGTCTCATCACCAGACGGGTAGGCCCGACCCGGTCTCGGCCTCAGGCCTGCCTCATTCTTGGGGATGTTCTTTTCCTTGGTTTTGGGTATGTGTTGTCGGCGCCGTCTGTGAAGTAGAATTGTATAAGTGTTGCCGTGTGCTCGGTAGTCGGTATTAGCTCTGCATTGTTTTCGCTTTTATATTTGCTTTTTGTGTAAATGGAATTGTGTTTTCTTTTTTTTGTGTGCATTTGGTGGAATTGTATTTGTGTGCTTTCCGTTCGTCGCGAATAAATGTGCTTTATTGTTGAACTGTTCTCCCGCTTCGCTTCGTCTTTTCCTCCATTGAATCCCCATCTTGCTTCACGTAAAGGGTTGGTAGTGGGCTGAATACACCCGATAATTAATCGAACCGTCGAGGTCGACGATAACACCGCTCGGTTATTCTGATAGTACGGAACGGGTCGCTTAAGTGGCCCGTGTCCGAAGTCGACCTGCGGCGAGGTGCGATCGCCCGGTCTACCCTCCACGTGGGTACTTAGGTAGTTCGAATTTGGCGAGCAACCCTATCCCACGCGGGGGCTGATTGGCTCGATCGCGGTGAGACCGAAAGGTCCACCCGTGACTGGTTCCCGGCGTTAGTCCGAGAGGGTCACGACTGGATTGTCCGTCCGGTGGGCGACGTGCCGCGATTCGAGTTACGTGGCCGTCAGCACGCCGGCGGGCGCGAAGACCGCAACAATATATTCCCCATCATTACTACAGTACATCATATGGTGAAGTTTCACGTCGATCGATGAAGCGGTTCAAGAGAAATAATTCTTAAGATTTTCGTTCAATCCAACATGGCTGCCAGTCCATTTGACCCATCAATTAATCGTGAATATCCTGGTATCCCAAGCCTTGGGGAACATGTCCGTGAAGTTTCCCCTTGATCTCTCCAGCCCTTCTGGAGAAGATTTTTATACGTTTTAGGGTATATTCCAATATGGCTACCAAACCATGTGACCTATGACGCCATGTGTGAAACTTTTGTTCCTCATGGATAGGCGGTCGGTCATACCTGTAATGTTACAACTCAAATCTGTTCAGCCACTTCAGAGAAGATGATTTTTGAAGGTTTTTTTTTAATTTTCTTTAATATGGCTGCCACACCACATGACCTATGACAAACATAATTATCATTAAAACATTCTACATGAGGAGTCGCTCCTATTGTGAAAATTTTGTCAATCCAACAAGCAGTTCTGGAGAAAAACTGTCCTCAGGTTCTGTGTGGACAAACAAACAGAGACAGACAGATAGATAGATAGATAGATAGATAGATAGATGGACCCAAATGCCATACCCTCTCCTCTGGCAAGGGTAATTTTTTTTATATACATTTAAAGAAAGAGCTGTGTTGTTTTATACATCACTTTTCAACATTCCCTGCTGCGTCTCATCAATATTTTCTCCTAATGTTTCAAAACAAGTAAATTTGTATTTACACTAACTTGTCAATAACCCAACTTATCTTGACCTCACCAACATTAAATATTTCCCATTTTGGGTAGTTTTACCAGCAAAATGCATTTCATCCAAATTCTTTCTGGGAATTGTGCAATTTCAACAAACGAAATTTATTTTTTAATCGGTATGCAAATATCTAGGCTTTTGGAGGATCTACTCAACAGATTAAGACTGGCAGACGATCAAAGCAGAACAGGGAAACAATGGCATCGCACATTAAAACTCGATTATGGCCAGTTCATAACCTGCCGCTTCTTATTATTATTCTTCCTCTTTTTCCTTTTGCTTCTTCTGGTGGCCCAAGTCTTTCAAGAACTGGCAGGCCAGACCTAACGCTTGACTGAGTAGTTAAGGCAGGAATTTGTAATTTCTTCCATGGTGCCTGCAATAGCTGCCTACTCTTTATCAAGGACACTGTGGTGTCGAACGTCCACCAACTAATGCCGGCAAAAGGGACACCCAGTTTAACGTCCATCTGAGGTACAGCATGCACATTGATGAATCACCTGCCTGTGAAACACCAGGATGACAGTTTATAGCTGGGCCGAGATTCAAACCCAGGCTTGACAACTTCGAGGCGAGTGTGCGCACCTCCAGTCCAGTCCATCCTGCCAGCCCCAATTAATTAGCTGCTGCTATGGCCAACAGGTTACTGCAAGTAAAACCACTTAAAGTGAAAAGCAGAATTATTTTTGATCGATGGGTATTGTCACGTGTCTGACAACCGATCAATAATCAGACACAGCGAGGTGATGAGATTGGCTTGGATGGCTAAATTATTATTTGTTTCAAAAACTTTGCAAACTATCACAGAGTAAGGAAGTTGCAACCAAATGTATTAACACAGCAAATCAACTTGTAAACAAAGGAAGGCACAAAACACAATGCACAAAAAAAAGGTTTACAACAAACAGAATCACAAACACGAAAGAACTCTACAATAAATCCAAGGCTGCAAACACCTGACAGAACGGCCAAACAAAATTGCTTATCCTCATCCATCTATAAGTTGGTCCTCAGGCTGGAAAGCGAAACACGAACATATAAAGGGAAAAGAGGGATTAAAAAAAAATGTCACTGGCAAATGAGTCTACGAATCATCTTGGGGAGAGAAACCTTCTTGGGCTTGGGGAACTTCCAGCAAGCCAGGACAGAGGCGATGTGTACACCCAGATTGTAACTTCTCAGCAGCAATGCTGGCCATTTCCAGGAGGGCAACATGAGCCCAAATGCACAACTCGCAGCACGTGACCGGAACCCGCTAACAGAACTTTGCACTTGACTCCTCCAGCAGCAGCTTTTCGTTGAGACTTGACTCGACTCGGACACCGCCACCGTGACGTGAAACTCTTCCAATAACTCCCTCTTTGAGCGCTTTGTGTTTTTAAACCTCCACGCCCACAGCAGGCCTTCATGCTCAGCTGGGCAGGTGTGATTTGGTGAATGTACCCTGTCTTCACAGCTTGCACCGCATGCGAGCAACTTAATCATTTTATGCTGCCAATAACGCAACCATTTAACTCTGACAAAATACACGATAATACTTTTAACAGCTTATACATGTTGCAATGCATAAAGCGGAAACACACTTTTTGAATAACCCATCCTTCTTGCCCTTCAACGCATTTGTTTGGGTGGGGATGATGGTGGGTGGTGGGTGTGGGGGAGGGTCAGACACTGGGGTGCCTGTACTAGTGTAATGAATTTTCAATATAACCAGTGCATCTGTCAAATAAAATGAGACTATAATGTATTCCTCTTCCATCTCAATGATCACAGCCAATCCCAGCCTTCACACATCTCTCACCATTCCTCCCTCGGCTCCACTCTGCCCCTTTGCACCTCCAGTGGCTGCTGCAGCAGCCGTGGTTCCCGTTGCAATTCCTGTAGCACCGGTTGCTACCGTAACAGTGGGTGTGGATGCTGCAGGTGGTGCCGTGGGTGCTGCTGACAGTGCTGTGGGTGCTGCTGACAGTGCTGTGGGTGGGGCTGCGGGTGCAGCCAACAGTGAAGGAAGCGATACCAAGGCAGAACGGCCAAGCTGGGAGGCAAGTGCTTGAGCCCCACTCTGCATCTCAGCAAGGCGCTGGAGCTCTCCACGCTGCTTTACAGAGTGAGGACCGGGACCTAAAAGCTTCGAGGAGCACGATGTGGATAACAGAAGGCAGATGTGGATAACAGAAGGCAGATGTGCATAAATGAACTCACATTAGGAAAATATTGAAAATACTTGCAGAAATGAGAGGGGCTCAACTAAACAGGAATAAACGTAATGTGGAAAATAATGAGGAATGAGGAATGAGGAGAGGAAATTTTTTTTTTTAAATGAACAAAACAGGGTGTTCATTCCGACAAGTAGAAAACCTACAGCAATCTGTGTATCCAGATCACGCAGCAGCTCTGAGATGGGTACTGGTGTGCTCACAGGAACTGTTGCCATGACAACCTGCAGAGATTACATGGAAGAGAAAAGTTATCAAAAGCTTCATTCCAACCCTCGTTCTTGTTCCCTTTGTGAAAATTACTCACATCATCTCATCGTGACGAGTTTTGCCGTTAACCAAACCTCTACTCCAACTAATGACCTCAATAAAAGGTTGAGAATCAAGAGTTTCACTGTTCTCCATATCACATCGATTGTACATAAAGAGAACTGTGGGTACATAATTTCATTAAATGGGTGAGCATAATTATATATATCCAGTAAAACCCCAATTTCCGTCATTCCCTTTTACTTTGTTACTTTATTAATACCACTACCTCACTTGAGTCGCCTCAACGCACACTTAGAGCATCCTTCCTTTCTCGTAACCATCACCTCAGCCTTCTCCATCTACCCGATACACAAACTACTTTGTACCACGCATAAACAAATGTACTGCACTGAAGAGTGGTTCAGAGGCAGCGTGAAGGTGTTACCTGAGAAGTGAAATTACATGTCATTTGTCAAATGGATGGTGGTGAAAGTGTGGTTGACGTTGCTAGGTTAACGAACTTTGCCTCCGACGATGGTGCACATGCCATTTATAAAAGATACCGACGTTCCTTACACGTCGTGGCTGGTCCGACTGTTTCCAGAAGGAGGTGCTGAAGATTAAAAAAAAATTCAAACTATAAAATATGTTCTTAAGTGGTGGCATTAGGAATCCTCCTCCCCCACCCCCATGCCATTAATTCTTATGAAAAAAAATTCCTTCGATTTACATCGTCACCTTCCAGGAACGAATCCTCGACGTAAACCAGGGTCTAACAGTAGTACATCAATGACAGATCATACAGCTTGGGTGGTCCTCACAGAAATGAATTAGCTCAAGCCGTGGTCAGTTAAGACATGGATAGCCTGGTGTTGGCTTAGTGGTTCGTCTGGCGGCTTGGGATCCTAGGGTCCTGAGTTCAAGCCCCGTTGGCCGCTGAATTTATACACCAGGGGGTTGACTCAGCCTGTCATCCTTCTGAGGTCGGCGAAATGAGTACCAGTTCCAGCGTGTGTACTGGTAGAGGGGCACTGCATCAGCGACACAGTCGTGCTTCAAGAAATGATAGCTACCCCGGCAGCTAAGCTGCCATACGACCAAGACATGGATGAGGAAATCACAAAAATCCATTAATGATGTAAATGTTCAACAGTGTCCAAAAACCACAACTCCACCACAAGAGGAATGCCCACCGTTACATTCACCACTGAAGGAGGTTTGCAAAGAGTTACCCAAGTAAAAAGACAACAACTGAAGACACCATCACCACTTGTGGTTAAATCACTCGGATGGAACCTGAAAAGTGTGCAAATGACATTTGTGGGATCACACAATTCTTCTGAACAGATGGACGGCAGGAAGCTCATGAATCATTGGGCCATTGGAAGTGGAAGAATGACCTGAGAGACGTTCAATCGGCTCGATCCCACCCATGAACCAGTGAGCTCATGAATCATTGGGCCATTGGAAGTGGAAGAACGAACTGAGAGATGTTCAACCGGCTTGATCCCACCAATGAACCAGGAAGCTCATGAATCATTGGGCCATTGGAAGTGGAAGAACGAACTGAGAGACGCTCAATCGGCTCGATCCCACCCATGAACCAGTGAGCTCATGAATCATTGGGCCATTGTAAGTGGAAGAACGAACTGAGAGACGCTCAATCGGCTCGATCCCACCCATGAACCAGTGAGCTCATGAATCATTGGGCCATTGTAAGTGGAAGAACGACGTGGGAGACGTTCGACTGGCTTGATCCCACCAATGAACTAGTGAGCCCATGAATTATTGGGCCATTAGAAGTGGAAGAACGACTTGGGAGACGTTCAATCGGCTCGATCCCACCAATTAACCAGTGAGCTCATGAATCATTGGAAGTGGAAGAACAACCTGGGAGACGTTCAACCGGCTTGATCCCACCAATGAACCAGTGAGCCCATGAATCATTGGGCCATTGGAAGTGGAAGAACGACCTGGGAGACGTTCAACCGGCTCGATCCCACCAATGAACCAGTGAGCCCATGAATCATTGGGCCATTGGAAGTGGAAGAACGACCTGGGAGACGTTCAACCGGCTTGATCCCACCAATGAACTAGTGAGCCCATGAATCATTGGGCCATTAGAAGTGGAAGAACGACCTGGGAGACGTTCAATCGGCTCGATCCCACCAATTAACCAGTGAGCTCATGAACCATTGGGCCATTGGAAGTGGAAGAACGACCTGGGAGACGTTCAATCGGCTCCATCCTACTAATGAACCAGTGAAACCAGGACAACACTTTCAGGCTGATAGTAATTCATGATACATCTTTCAGGATGGCAGTGCCTCATATCAGAGAGCCATGCATTTGCAAGACTGTTGTTACAATTAGAGGACTGGAGGCACAAGCAGCCAACCTATGGTTTAAGTAACAAAACAAGCAGCAGGGTGTTACACCATCACCGAGCCCACAGGTACTCAACCCACCAATGAAAGCATTCTGCAACTTTTTAATTTCCCACAAAAAACATAAACACCTCGTAAACAAATTTCTCCACAGGTACTGATGGGCCTTCACTGTACAGCACGAGCACAGGTCCACACATCCTACTGTACAAGGGCAATGCAAGAAATCACAGACAAAGCAACGAGCAGTCGTTAACCACCATCCATCGAATGCGGCTCAAAAGTTAATACTGTACAAAGAACACAAGGAAAGGAGTGAATGCGCCATCGGAGCGATCGTGTCCATGTAATGAAACGTGTTCAAGCAGCAAATATTCCTTCCACACAGACAGACACTTGTTTAAAACTTGTCTAACCGGAACAAAGTAACAGCCCGTCGGACATCCACGGTTCAACGGAAAAAAAAACCAAATAAAACATCCCGCGCAATAATATTTTGTCTTACGCTTTGTGCAACGGAACCGCCACAACAACATTCATCCTCACCGGAAGGCGCGGCTCCCGATTTCGACTGTGACCGGGAAGTGAATTCTGTTCGTGACGTCACGCGTACGTGCGTTGTTGTCGTTGTTTATTGGGTGGGTAATGCAGTCGCGGGGACGGCGCGACCGTCTGTGGTCGGACTCGGTGATGTTTTGAGGAATCAGGCATTTTTTTCAAATCTTATCGCATAACGTGAGTTCTGAGCATTTGAGGAAAAAAAAATTTAGCGATGCTTAAATGAGGTGATTTTTTTTTTTTAAGGAGAAGGGCATTTGGCCCATCATGGCAGTACCGTACCATCATCCGTACACCACACTCATTCTTGCTGAAGCCGGAAGTGGTATCATCGGAGTAATTTAGCGCTTTGTTGGCATCCTATGGCCGGAGTTCAACGAGATGCATTGCCTCTCCGAACTAGGATTTGCCATTTGTTTCAGATAATTTATTTTAGCAGGAGGGTGTGTTCCGCAAGTAAGCAGCTTGCTACCGCTTGCCAAGCGGCTTTCTTGATTAAAAGCGCTCAAGCAAGCTGCTATCTCGGGTTCCCACCAGACTCCACGGAATTTCAGGTCGTCGCACACGGATAACTCCGTGACGCGGTGGGGCCTTAACCAACCGTGAACGCCAATAACTCGACCACGTGACTTAGAGTCCCCCGTCTAGTTTATCCGGTTACCTAAAAAATGATCACGTGATCTAATTACCGGGGGACACACCCTCGGTACGTCTTGTTCCTGGATTGGATGCAGCCGAGCGACACTGCCAAGAACGTACCGGCTAAAAGGAACGGATTGTTGGGGATAAAGTCCCGGCTAAGTTAGGATACGGACCATGCTGGATCAATGAAAGAAAAGACAAAAACGAGCTTGGAACATTTCTACAAAAGGATTTATTACAGGCAGGTGAAGAAAAATATGTGGCACAATAAACTGGGTGTTGTTCTGTGTGACTAGAGATAGAAAGAAAAGTGAGTGGTGTGACAAATAAACAAGCAACTTATGAAAGCAAACACAGAGCAGACTTATCCCGATATACCTTCTGCAATCTTAACTTCAGCAAGGACAGGCGCCATGACACACACACACACACACACACACACACACACACACACACACACACACAGATGAAGAAGAGTTAATGAGGAGAAAAGGGAGAGAAGATTTCGGCTAACAGTCTCGCAATACCTTGCATGATTGACCAACCACACCACCAGTATGTTTGGGGGAGATGCTCCCCTGGATGATCCCTCCTTGACAGCTGGCACGTCGTCTCTTGCTTCATGCAGCTAAGCGTCGATCTCGAGAATTGGGCGCGACCGACAGGTGTGAAGGAGGGACTTTGGGTGGAGTCAGAAGCAGGTGGGTGGAGAAAGGCAGAGTCAGAAGCAGGTTGGGTGGATTGGCAGCAGCAGGCAGGTGCGAAGATGGATCCCAGGCCAGGACGAGCAGACAGGAACCATGAGCAGGAACGGAAAACACCAGCAGATAGGGAATGAACAGACGGCCTCGCGACCCATCCTTTTATGGACCCTGTGGTTCAGCGCAGGGGCGATGACCCAAAGTGATGTGTCGTCACCCGAAACGGGCGCTCTGATTGGGCCCTGGCCAGCACACGGCCCAGCTGTGATGGCCGTAAGCGGCTCCACTTTACATCCGGCAACATGATTCCGAGCTGCGGAATCGTCTCGCTCCAAACACCGTGACACGAATCGCCCTGCACCAAACTCCCGGGCCGTGCCCCGGTGACTGGCGGTCAGCGCCGGTCAATGGGGTGCCTGTCCGCACGCCATGTGGCCCGAGCCGTACAGCGCGCCTCTGCCTGGCAGCAGCCTCGCCGGGCGGAGGGCGAGAAGATGTCCGCCGTCTGCAGGAGACACCAGCGGCGGCAGTGGTCAGCGAAGACCGACGGTAAGATGCTGTGGTAAACCCACGCGCAGACCTGAACACGATGTGTGCTACTCGTGCCCCGCTCTGTGTATGATAATGAATCATCATGGGGCTGCGTGTAGGTCTGCCGCCAATGAGCATGCTGTTATTTATCAAAGGCGGTGGTGTGCGCGGTGCCAGCCCTGATCTGTGTCAGCAATTGAAGGAAAAGTTTGGATATAATTATTAGATGTACGTTTGGGTTGAAAAGAGTATACTGTAGGTACAATTATTAGATTCAGAAATGGATTGAAAAGAACGCGCCTGAACGGCGTGGCGTTTGGGTGTTTTCTTCCTATATTCTTCTGCACAGTGGATGGAGATTATCGCTGCGCTGCACTACTCTGGTGGTGCAGCGTTGGCGTTTATTGTTGGCTTCTACTGCTGGCCTTGGTCTGCTGGGAGGACGCATTCTTACGTGAAGGGTGTGGCCGCGGCTTTTACAGGAGGCCGCTGCTTGGATTTACCTCAGGAATAGAGAAAAAAAATGAGTCGGAATGAAGTTGGAGATATAATCGGACCTAACTATAAGATCCACACAACGCACTGTCCTGTTTGACCCATTAGAAAAGGGGGAAGGGACTATCTGTTTGTATATTAATTAAATAACTGACTGGGGACCACTGTATGATGGATGCCATTGCTCTGGAGGGAGGCGGTTCCCAGAACCGCAACAATATAATGAGTATAAACTGTGCATAACATGGCTGTGTTCACTGTACAGTGACCAAGTTTCTTGTAGAGCACTCGCCAAGTGGCTTAAGCACCCAAGCAAGCACTCCATTTGAAATCGTTGATAAGGAACGGCTGGCTTGGTGAGCTCCAGCTTGTGCTTTGTAACTGAACACTCCCCAGAAATATTGTTGTGGTGCCGGGTTCGGTGGCGAGGACGACCGCGAGACGGAGCAGTTGGGCCGTCTCCCACCGAACACCGGAATTGAAAGGTCGTAACCTTCGGATAACTCCGAAGGTCATGGGTCCCTTAGTGGACCATGGACGCCAATATTTCGACGGCGTGGGGTACGGTTAATTGTCTAATTCCAATTTACCTCAGTACCCACGCCATCTAACTACCGGGGAAGCCACAACCTTGGCCAACTTTGTCCCAACCGATTCGCTGTTACCGACTCGGATCCGGCGTAACCGAGCGGAAATTACCAAAGCGCCGCCAGACCAAATATCAATTTACGGCACAAACGGCCTCCCTAACTCTCAAGCCCACACCGTGCTGGGTCAATGGTAGAAACGACAGGCAATGAGCTGGTACATTTAACAGGGGTTTATTTACAATAATCGGGAAGGGAGACACAGAGCAGACTTCATCACGAATATGCAGGAAAATTTACAAGGGAATCACTTAAACAGTTCTACTTACAGACCGGCCACAGGTAGACACACACACACCCAAAAAGAAATGGACCTCGTGGGTCTTTATTCGGCCCTTCAGCCGAGGAGGATAGTTCAGCTGGGGGTCAGGATCTGGCCCGGTACCTGGCCGCCTCGTGCGGTTTCACCGACTCCAACCCACCACGGTGGGACTCGAACCCACGACCCGGAATCCAACGAGCCCCAGATCCTGGCCGCCATGAATGACGATACGAGCACCACAGTCCTGGCTGCCATGACCACCACCACCACGAGGAACCCCGAGAAAAGACCGCAGACCAAAGACCAAAGAGCGCAGATGACGACTGCAAACCAACGAGCAAAAAGCCAAGAGCAAAAAGCAAAGAGCGACGACTGCAGACCAACGAGCGACCCCACCCCCGATACGACCACCTTTCTTATCCTCCCCCCCCCCCCCCACACGGGTGGAGGGATCTGCTCTGAGGTAACTCTCCTCCGGATTGGTTGGGGAGGGGGGCGTCGGGCGATCGGTATCCTCCCCTCATTGGACGAGGCGAACATCCCATCTGGCTGGGGCGGGGGTTGGCCCTGAGGTGATCTCTTCCCCGATTGGATGCAGGGAACCCACATCTGGCTGGGGCGGAGTCGGCCCTGAGGCGAGGGGGCTCCGCCCACGTCCGTAGCCTTGAACACGTGGGTTATGGCACCGTGGTGTGGAGTGAATTGATATAGAAAACTAACTAAAAAATAACTCGCAGCGCACACAAGAAATTCCCATTAGACACCGGACGGGACCCTAACTATAAACACATACTTATCGAAATAACTGAACTGCGGGGACTCCGGCTGTTGTGTGCAAATGGCTGCCAGATTCGTAACAATATGCTTCTGAACATTTCATCGGTTGTACTGCTGTGTCATTTTAAATCCGAATATGGTGGCCATTTTTGCGAACATAACAAAGCGCTCATTTGTTCCTCTTTTTTCCTTGCTGTGAATCAAGTTCCACATCCTCTTCAACTTCATTCTTCCCTCCAGGTCTTCAAGATGGCTCAAGTTCACCACCATCTCAGATCATCCCCAATCCAAAACCATGATCTTTTCTCCCCTCATTAACCCCACCCAAATGTTCTAGTTTTTCCTCCTCGGAGCTTCCTTCTCCATGCATGCATGTTCTGCGTCCTGTTTTTCTCTGTTACGTCCTGATCCGTTCAGTGTGCTCGCTCTTCCACGAGCCTCGACTATGTGTGCAAAAAACAAACCTCCCTTGATCCCTTGATCGCTTGCTCCTCTTGCCAAGCGACTTGCAAAGCGGTGGATTCGGAATAGTGAAAGAAGCACTACCTCGTAAACACAACTCATTTTACTGTAAGGGAGTTCACCTCCTTTTGCGTGACGTATCGATGTAAGTAGACCTGCGTTTCATTAAATTTCCCCAAGTCGAAGACAGACAAGATCCGCTAACAGTATTGTACCAAGTTTTGTATCGATTCAAACATGGTGATTCAGACAGATGAATTGCTCATTGATTGGAAAATGCACTTTATGTTACAAAACAATTTGGCTTGCATTGTTGACTTTGCTGACCACATTGGTGGTGGTAGATTTGTCCCTTTTCACCTGTGGGTATGGATCTCAGGTTGTTCTTGAATTTTGACACATCTGATGCAGATACGGTGTTCTCTGGTGGGCTGTTCCAGGGTGTCACCATTCTATTATTAAATAAATATTTACTTTAATCATATTGTTGCGAATTTGGAAGCTTACTGCACATAACAGCCAGGTCCTATAGAGTATAGATCAGCTATATCGGTAAGTATGTGTTTCTAGTTAGGGTCCTGTCCTATGTTTAATGGGTGATTAATTGTACGTGCGCTGTGAGTTATTTTATAGTTAGGATTTTTACATTTTAAACTTCAACAACAACAACAACAACGCCCATCTTCGCTTCTTCACCATCGGCCTTTCCCACGCGGATGCGTATCAAGCACAGCCGTGGGCGGAGTCCAATGTGCCAGGCGGGGTTTCTTTGGACGTTGGCGTCTTGGATGTTGCTCCAAATACGGGCATGGCGCCCCTCTCAGCCAATCGGAGGGGTGCAAGCACGTCTGCCGCTTCTCGGCCAATGGGGAGCCAACGCAACATATTGCTGCTCGACTTCGTGGTCGAGGGGTGGAGACATGAGCACCCTTCCCGACCAATCTCGAACAGCCGGGAGATCACCCGACATGCCTATCAAATGAGGAGGGGAATGACACGAGACGGATCCCTCCCACCTGTCAAGAAAAAGGGATAATTGTGTGGGGACGACCGGTGAGAGAGTCTTCCCGCCATGAATCGCCTTCCTGCAAGCCGGAGGAGAATTGCTTGCCTGCCTGCCTAGCTGACTTGCTTTGCCTGCCTCGTCGCCTGTTTTTCCGGTGGAGCGTGCCAGCGCCCGACGCTACCCTCCGTACCTGGTGCTTGGAGCGGCATCGTGTTGCTGGTTTGAGTCCCGCCGGGCCAGATCGTAGAGAATCGCACAAAGCGGAAAGGTCCAAGCCAGGCTCTTACCTCCAGCTCACCTTCCCTCCGAGCTGGGGGTATCAGTAAAGGCCGCGGCCACCATTTCTTTTTGGGGGGTGTGTGTCTGTGTGGGCCCGTCTTTTAAGTAGAAACGTTTAAGTGTCGTGTGTGTAAATTGCATTCCTTTTATTCAGTTAACTCTGCCTTCTTGCCTCTGCCCTACCCATTATAAATAAATATCCCTTTTATTAAATGTTCCAGCTCGTTTCTGTGTTTCTTTCATTGGCTTGGCACGGTGTATGCTGAGAGATAGCGAGGCCGTAAATTGTTCATTTGGTCCGACGGGCCTTGGTAATCTCTGTTCGGGTTACACACGGTTCGGGCACGGTAACGGCTCATTCCGCTCGAGATCCGTTGAGGGTGTGAATTCCCCGGTAGCTTTGTCCGCGTGGGTACTTGGATATATTGAAGTTTGGCAATTGACCCGATTCCCACGCGGTCGAATTATTGGCGATTCATGGTCCAGTAAGGGACCCGTGCCTTTCGGACTTATCCAAAAGGCACGACCTCAATTCCAGTGTGTTCGGTGGAGCCGACTCTACTGCTCCCTCTCGCGGTGGTGCTCCCCACCGATACCCGGCCCCGCAACAATATATACTTCTTCCTTTCGTTAGCTCTTGGGAGTGACCCTGAAGAACTCGGTTGGGTTTAGAGAAAAGATCATTCCAATCTGTTCGGTAATCACCATGGTATGCAAATACTTGAAAGTCTCTATCAAATCCGTCTTGTTCCTCCTGGATTCGAGGGATTCCGATTCAACTTCTCCTCGAGCATGTTTCAAGCACTTTCTTTGGATTTTCTCTAACTTTGAGATGTCTTTTCCTAACCAGGGATTCCATACCGCAGAAGCATATTCCAACACAGGACGTAGCCCACAGAGGTATATAGAACAGTAAGTTTGCACTTAGAAAAAAAACCACTAAAACATCTTTTTAACATTCCATTTTCCTGGTATGCTTTCTTGACAAGCACATCGATATGTTTATATGGTTTCAAGTCATTTGAAATTAGTATTGCTGGATCTCTCTGTTCTTAAAGCACCAAAAGATAAGTTCCATTTTAAGGAGTATCTGTACTGGATTGCTGCATTGATCTTCAGCATGACACATTTATCAGCATTGAAGTTTAAAAGCCACAGGTGAGACCAGAGGGCCAAGGCATTTAGATCCTCTTGTAGTTGCTCTGTGATGGGTTGCTCTGAAAATATAACGCGGTCACTGTGGAAATGATGGACTTCAAATAATCAATGAAAATAAAGTGGTTGTTATGGAAATGCATGATGGTTTTTGGAAGATTGGTCACGATGACGCCATCGGTGGGAACGAAGCATGATCTAAACACCACCATTAAAACTTCCACCTTCAGCAACTATCGGGAATGCTGTGTATCTCTGTTTGTTTGTCACTTTCTGTCTCTGTCTGTCTGTCTGTCTGTCACTCTCTGTCTCTCTCTCTCTCTCTCTCTCTCTCTCTCTCTCTCTCTCTCTCTCTCTCTCTCTCTCTCTCTCTCTCTCTCTCTCTCTCTCTCTCTCTCTCTCTCTCTCTCTCTCTCTCTCTCTCTCTCTCTCTCTCTCTGTGCAATCGTCTGGCCATGTACTTTTGTGTCCACGATATTTCAAAAACCGTTGAACATTTAAATTCCATATTGCAAATATCTCATGACATTATCTCAACCTGATTAGATCAAGACTGTGATTGGCTGAATATCGTTGCCATGGCAACCGTCTCGGTCACTTGGCTCGTGCATGCGATATTTCAAAAACCCCTTCATGATTTAGCTTTCACACGACACAGATCTCTTCCTCATACTACTCAAAAAGTGTGGGACCGAGAGTGTCAGCTCCTTGTTGTCTTTCTGTCTCTCTCGTGGCACTGGCTTTACAAAGGCAGGGGTACTCCATCTTGGATGTGGGGGATCTCTGGGTCGCTCCTGGGAGATCAACCAGCCGTCTCCCTGCCGCGAGTCTGTTCGAGAGAGCTGTCCTTGTCGTTTGTGGCTCTGTTTTTTTTTTGGGGGGGGGGGATAAATTTATCCCTCTCCTCCCCTCTCAGATCGAGGGCCAGAGGGCACAGACTGAAAATGAGGGCATACCACTGTAGAACCAGACTAAAGGAGAATGCATTTTCAGTCAGAAGCATCAACAACTGGAACTCAGTTCCTGAAAGAGCAGTCAACGCAAAAACAGTCAACCAGTTCAAGTCAGCATTGGAAGTGGACTGGGCAAATCGTCCATTGAAGTACCAACCCCACCAGAGGAATACACGTATCAGCGCAGTCACGAGGGGCGAATAATCATCGCTTCAAGAGGAAGAAGAGGAAGAAGAGGATGAAGAGGAAGAAGAGGAAGAAGAAGAAGAAGAACCATTGGCGTAACATATAGACCGATGTAGATCTGTGCGTGGTAAAATTTCCTCGAAAGTTTTTTTTTTACAATCCCGCACTGAATACCATTGAAAATCTAAGTCAGGATTGATCTACTTTATATTTATAATTAAGGATAAAGGACATAAGTACGCACTCCAACGTGGATTAAAAAGAACAAAATATTATTGATTCCCTTTCAAGCATGAAATGTGAATAAAAAGGTCGATTTTGTATTTTTCCCCAACATCATTTCGGAAGTTTATTTTTAACCTCTGTTCAGGTGCGATAAACGCCACGATCAATTAAAAGTTGATTGTACATTGTTGTTGTTGTTTTTTTTCCCTCCATTGAGGTAAATTGTGAACGTTTACACGGACGTGACGCGTTATGACGACTTCCGGTGTAGGTGATGGTGCTCCCTGAGCGCCAAACAGGCGACCATGCTGAGGCACCTGCTTCACGCGTTGATGCACCAGACGAAATTGGTGGAAAGGTTGTCCGAGACGTGGCTGATTCGCCGGGCCGCGCAGCTCACCGTGTACGCCGTGAACAAGGCCCGACTGTCCGTAAAAGGCCTCGAAACTCGATTGAGAGACATTCCAGACAAACATCGAGACCACCCGCCCGCCATGAAACCCAAAGGCAAAGGTGGTGGTCACGGGCACACGTAACCAGGTGAGTGGGGTTGCCTTACACCTCTGCCGCACTACGTTCGACCTCAAACCCCAGAAAATGCAAACCGTGACCTTGAACCGTGACATTACATACACGTGTGTACATTGTCGAGGCTCATGGAAGGGAACACGAACAATGGAGTACAGGTGAGATTAAGGTGAGAGGGAGGAATGGGAATGGGGTCATTTTGGGGTAGAAGGGATCACGAGTATGGATAACCCGAGGTCATGGTGAACAGCTGACAGAACAGCTTGAAGCCCTCAAGAGAAGAATGACGGTGAACAGACTGGGAAAGTTGGTTCCACAGGTGAGAGAAAACAGGTGAGCAGTGAGCCTGGATTTTGGGAATTTAACAACAAGGGAATTAACCGACAGACCATGTACACCCTGCAGAAACCTGAGAGGGACGTAACCAATAGAGGGACAGAGTTTGCAAGACGAAAAATGAGGCAGTAGGATACAGAGAGGCTGCCAATCTGTCTGCGATGTGAGAGTGATAGGCCTAGACACTCAGCTTGTAACGGAAGATCCGATGATTGAGGGCCTAACTTCGCACGGCATCAACAAGGGCAAGGTGTGGTGAGGCAGGTGCACCATTCCAAAGGGGAGAGCAGTACTCCATCAACCTGCGAATGAAGGCCTTGAAGGTTGTCAAGAGTTCAGATTGGCCAAGGAAAGACCTTGCACAATGGAAGATGTCCAGTTGGCAGCTATCTTGGGAATACGGTCTGCCCAAGAATGATGGCTGTTAGTGAGGCCCAAATGTTTGAGCGACTAAACCTCTTCAAGTGCTTTGTTTATGAAATACATGGGAGGGTTTTCCAGATCTGGTCTCACCCCACTGCTCTGTCTGCAATATGTCCCCTCCCCCCCCCCAATCCCATATTTCCGCAAGGTGCTCAAGGTCCGCCAGCAAAACTACCAAAATCACTACTCGGTACTCACCTTCACCTTTGGAATAAACTCCCACACTCTCTTCCCTCCAGGTCTTCAAAACAGCTGTCCACCACCACCTCTTATCTTCCCCCATCCAAAACCACAATCTTTTCTACACCCCTCAATCCACCCCAAACCCATTTTAAAATTCCCTTCCTTCCTTCCTTCCTTCCTGAAAGTTCCCCGTCATGTAAGGTCCTGAAAGTCCCTGTGGTGTCCATCTTGTGCACCCCATGTCCCCTGTCCCATCCCTCTCCCTTCCACAGATTTCCTCATGTCTCTGTTCCCCACTGTTTTGTCCTTCCCTCTACCACCCCCCCTTGTGCGTCGTGTGTTAGCACTCTTACAAGCCTCGACAATGGACACAAAAAAAATAAAAGATGGTGTTTGAGAGACTGTCTATGATTTGTCAGGTCTGAAAGACATTTCCAAGTGTTGGACCAGCTCCTAGTTACATATATCAAGGTCTGCAGAGAGCGAAGAGACTGCTGTCTGCCTGTCTGAAGGATGAGAAATGACACGGCAGAGGGTGGAATCATCAGCAAAGGAAGACAGGATTTTCCAGGGAATCAGAGATTTTTTACTTATCCGTATGCAACCTCTGGCTGCTTAGCTGCATCATTTTCTGGGAGTGCAGCTGATGCAGTGCCTCCTGTTTACCAGTAAGCTGGTACTCATTTTGCCGACCTCAGAAGGATGATAGGCCGAGTCAACCAACTTGGTGTTAATTCAACGTATGATGCTAAGTTTCAAATTTTTCCAATCAGCGGTTTGAGATACTGTATAATGCTAAAAAAAAAAATTTGCGTTTAATCCAATATGACTATCATATCACGTGACAATTTGATGTCATAATTGCAATTAAAATATCCTCCAGGGTGAGGGGGGTGAAGGAGGTCACTCCTCTGAAAATTGTCAATTGGACAAATGGTTGTTGAGAAAAAAAAAAAAAAGAGTAAAAAGGGTCAAACAATAATAAGCTATACTAATAATAATCATAATCATGAAAATTATTTCAACAAAATGGTTAATTTGTCTTTTCTATATTCTCATTATAAAGCTTTGTTGAAAATTTGCTTACAAAAGCTCAAATGGTGGTAATTTATGGCCCGGACAGATTGATAGCAGAAAACAGAAGTGATTGCAAAAGCCCGTCTCCCGCTGCGCGGGGAACGGTCTCATAATGGACGCATGTACAGATGTCTGAGAAACATAATGCCTCCAACCTTCGGCTGAGGATGCATTAAAAAAAAACATGAACCACGTACACAATATAACGGAACAAGAACATTGCGTAGCTAGAAGAGAGCTGGAGGATCACTAGTGACCGTTTGCTTTTTAAACTAACCCTTTGGAGAGAAATGTAGAGACGACCTACCGCTACTGCTGCTTCTGATACTACTACAATTATTCCCACCTTCTTGCGGGGTCAGCTGGAGATCGTTTTTGACCCAAGTCTTTCACAAACCTTCAGGCCAGGCCTGACATTCAAGTATAGTTGATTTGGGCAGTATTTTGTACAGGATGCGAGTGATAACTCACCGACTTCACAAAAGACTCCGTGGGATATTTACCATTCACCAACTATTACTAGCAGACGAGACACCATAAGATACCGAGCTTAACATCGGATTAAGGGATTGAACACTTTTGTTAGTGCAACCACCTGCCATCGAAACACCATTCCAAGTTTATAGTCAGGTCGGGGATGAAACTTAGGTGAGACAGCTCAAAGGTAAGTGCATGACCTCTGCATCATCCTGTGGGACTATGCTGCCCAGTCATCAGGGTAGCTCCCGAAGCTCTGCAATGTGCACGGCTTCATGTTCGCACAAAAGACCAATTTCAGACTACAGGAGTTCAGAATAAGGAACCAGAGAAAATGTTTTGGGGCACAAGTGTACATGGAAATACTTCCACAGAAATAACATTGAAAACAATTTCCATTTTGCATGCAATGTGGAACATGTGCCTCAGACAGGATGGTGCAGAGGCAAGTTGTCCAGTGTGGGTTCGATCCCCGATCTGACTGTAAACTATCGGACGGGTGTTTCATCACAAAGTACACCACCGCCCTTTGGATGGACGTTAAGCTGGGTATCACAGCTGCTCGGATTAGTTGATGGGCATTAATGATCCCACATTGTTTTTTGTTAAGAGCAGGCGAGTCATCATCAGCACCCTCAACAACTTACAAGTTCCTGCTCTGATTTCCCGTATCTTAGTGGTGACCTTTCCAGGGTTGTAAACCTAGCCAGGAATCTGCTTCAGCAAAACCATCACTTTGTGTAGAGCACGCATGGTACATTAATTATTAAATTCTTGAACAGTAAGTATGCAATGTATCGGACTGAGTATTCCACCCCCCCCGCCCCATTGTCTCCCTCCTCTTGCGGTCCCCACGGGATTCAATTTGCAGATCGTATGTGCCTGTGCGGAACGGACTCTGAAGGAAAGTCTGCTGAGGTCTACAGGATTCCTCTCGATTGCGGTGCAAACGTCCTGGGACTTGCTGGGAGGCACAAGGATCTTCTTTGTTGCAGAATCTCAGTGTACATTAGCAGAAACTTGACACAAAAAATGAAATCAGCAAGTTGTTTATTAACATCTCCAAAGTTAATCATTTGTCCAGAAATGGCCAGCCTCAGACACAATTGACCACTTTGATAATTATTTAAACACTGTGGATTAATCAAGGGACACAAGTGTACATGAGTAGACACAAGTGTACAAGTAATCAAGGAAAGAGTAGCTGCTGTACTTGTGGCACTCGACATCCCTGCACTCTCGATACTGGACATACAGCATACCATACGCATCTACCTTTACATGTATCGGGTTATGATGGACGTTTTACAAACGCTTTAGAAAGTTCAAACAGCATTGTATCATGAATATGTTGCCAATCAATATAAAAAATGTCCATAACAGCTGAACTGTGCAAAGATCGTCCTTCCACGTGTGAGATTGCCTCTTCTGTACTTCAAATGATTTCTCTAAAGTGTGGTTTCTATTCCACCCTGCTATCTTTTCCACATTCTTAAACTCTATTAATGCATCTTTCCTTGTGTCTCTTCAAAAAGTCCCTTCATGCAAGATGAGGGAGGGAATGGGGGTGGGGGGGGGGGGGAGAAGACTTTATGTAACAGTCACATGAAACTTGCTTCATCAGTTTGGCTATCTCACAGCTATGACCCCAAGTGTGATAATGGGGAATGGATTTACCCGAATAGACGAAGTTCTCCCAGTTTACTCGAAGTTAGCAATACAAGGTACTTCCAGCTGAATCACCAATTTTTGCCATTTCTGGCAAGATAGTTCCGAACCATCCTTGGATGCTACGTCGTGTTAATCATTGCCCTCTAATGGTTGATGGGTGAGACAACCCTTGCCATTTGGGTGATGAGTGCCAATGATTTATGGTTGTTATTGTGGCTGCAGAAACGTTTCCTTTTTGTTCAGTTGCACAATATTATTGGAGAGGTCCGTACTTTTAATAAGCAATCGCCAATTGATGTCTTCCTTCACTTGGATTGCGGGTTTGAATTCAACATTGCAGTTACATCCTGTCCTTCTCAGAGTACATTCCACCGAGACAAAAAACTAAGCATATTTTGGCAATCTGCTGCACTGGACTGTTGGAACAAAGTAGAAATAACAGGAACCAAGAAAAAAAAATTTAACATGACATGATATTGAGGCACGAGCATGTCACATCATTACCTCCGCCACCGAAGGTGAAGGAGGTTGTTGTTTTCACCCCTTTCTGTCTATCTGTTTGTCTGTTATGCCTCATGTTGGCATAATGCTGAGTGGTGGGCTTGGTATCGTAGGATCCCAATTTCAAATCCCGCTCGGCAGTTGAATCAATACCAGGTGGGATTGACTCTGCATGTAATCCTTCCAAGGTCGACAAAATGAGTGCTAGCATGCTGGTATCCTGTGTCAGAGTGGCGACCCATCCAGGATTGTGCCCAATAGCCCAGGAGACTGCTTAGGCAACACCAACGGTCTGCACAGAGTATGGTCCCAATGGATAGATGGAAGTTTTGTCTGTGTGCAGGATATTTCAAAAAGTTGTGGGCGGATTCTGATGACACATTGGGTGTGTGACGAGGAAGAATCGATTAAATTTTGGTGAAGATCTGAATCTGGATACATGCGAGAATTATTTAATTTTTAAGTGATTCTTCACCATTGAGAGATGGGGCCAAAAATGATATATGGCATGATATTTCAAAAATGTATTGGGCCTGATATGTTCTTGTGGATCAGGCATTGTGGGGCGGAGGTATGTGCTCTTCCGAGTGCCCTTCGAGTTTGGAATGTTTCTAAATGCCGCATTTCGGTTGAAGAAAAGTGAAGAGGTGATCGCACCTCCTCAAAGCAGTGACATTAATGCAACACAAATCATCATTAAGTGAGTTTTGGTAACATTTCTTCTCCAAGTGCCGACAAATATATTCACAGTTCATTGTGCTTCAGACCTGTAGTCGTGAGGCGACTGCTCAGACTCTGCAAATGCTTCTTTGCCTGAATGGTTAAAAAGGCAAATGAAACACGTCACAAGATCATCGTAGATTTCCTGTCCAAATTTGGTTTTTCGAAGTCAAGCATAAAGTTCAATTCAAACGACCTTGGCGGTTAACTTGTGGATAGGAAGTGTGCACAATTCCAACACTATTTCTGTTTTGCGTTTGTAAAGAATTTGCAATTCTTGCAGCCTTACCTTGTAAGCCAAGTCTCGTGTCTGTTCAAGAAGAGTCATGTGCTTCTCCTGCAAGATAGCAGCCGATTCGCTTTGCTGGCTCATTCGCAGCTTCTCGCCAGTGAGCTGAAGCCGCTGCACCATGTGGCTTCGTTTATCCATTAGATTCTCCAGTTTGGATAACTCGTTCTAAAAGCCACAAAGAGAGAAAAAGTATTTCAATTTAAGTCCCACAGTATCTGTATGCCACTTCAATTCCTCATCATCATCATCGTTTTACAGCCGTTTCCATGCTTGCATGTGTAAGCTGTGGTTCACCTAATGGCTGCTTTCCAGGCTGCAATCCCTTGCTCGCCCTCTTATTGGGCCTTTAACTCCAAGATCATCTCTCAGCAACACATCACATGTTTTCCTCGGACGGCTTCGAGCTCTCCTTCCATTCACATTCATATTTATACACCTCTTCACACAACTACCCACCCACATCCTTTCCACATGTCCAAACCATCTCAACCTACCCCTGTGGATAACCTCACTAATGCTTACTATAACTAACCTATCTCTTAATTCCACATTTGGTTTCCTATCCTTCAGTGTCACATTACACATCCACCTCACCATTCTCATTTCATTTCGTTCATACCTCCGTTCATCCTCCTTTTTGATCGCCCATGTTTCACTGCCATACAACATCACACTGCTAAAGCAAGCTGCATTACGTTTTCCCTTTAATCGGCGAGAGGTCCCTTTTGATATCAATAGGGGTAACAACTCCCTAAACTTCCTCCAGCCACTTCTAATTCTTGCATTCACTGCAATTCAATCTGAGCATATTCTTAGGTGGGACATTAAACTTGATCAACCATCCATCTGAACCATTAACCCCAAACTCTAATGATTATGGAGACAAAGCAAAGAGACTTCTTTATTCGCTGTATTTTAAAAACATGGTGCAGGTCAGGTGGGAGATGCAGAAGGTACATGGAATGGAAGGAGGCCTTTTGGGAAGCATGGGCTGAAGATGAGTATGGAGAAGACTGAGGTGATGTGGGTCAGGCCGCAGGGAAAAGAAATGAAAATCAGGTTAGAGGGGAGGGGGATCAGACAGGGAAATAGGTTTGAGGATCTGGGGAGAAGTGACCAGGGATGGTAAGTCTGAGGCAGAGGTACGGAGAAGGATTCAGGTGGGTGTGAATGCATGTTCGAGGGTGGAGGGAGTAATGGTAGATAGATAAAGATATTATGGCCCAGGGTTCGAGGTTCACCATGAAGGGAAGCACTCGAGTTCCTCCCGAACTCCCAGTCCTGAGGCCACCAGCCATTGATAACTCTGCAGCCCAGTGGGTTGTGAAGCAACCATGACCGCCAATTGGTACTACTAATCCTGGCAGGGTGTCACTACTTCGCCTGGGTACCTTACCTTTCGACGGCCGCACCAAGCGAACTTTGTGCCCTCAACACACACTCAGATTACTGCGGAGCAATACAGGCTAACGAGCAAATCATGTGGGGTCGAACTTCCTGGTTAACGCTATGTGCGGACTACACTGGACCAATGGAATGAAAACACTACGAACTGGGTATTCACAATAATAAGCAAGTTTATTTTCAGCAAGGGTGAGGAAAGGTATGTGGGTAAGAAGCAAGGGATTTATTAAAGCAAGGATTGGTGAGGTGCGGCAAAAGAAATACAAACACAAGAGACAGTGCAGAGTTACCCCAATCCTCAAACTTCTACAATCTCAATTACATTAACAAAACAGGCATCAGAATTATTCCCAGAAGAAATTAGAAAGTAAGAAGAAAGAGAAAATATGAGGTGGTTTGGCAACCTCTGTTTAGCAGGCACGGTCGACGGAGCAATGCAAACACAGTTGCTGAGGAGGGAGAAAGGGGGAGGAAAAATGAGGGTCTCTTTGGTGCGTAATCAGGGGAAGTGCGGTAAGTGGTGCAGTGAATGGCAAGTGATGCACAGAGAGGAAGGTGTCAAGATGTGGATCAAGGGGGGGTTAGAAATAAAAGAACGTGTGAGAATATAAAACACATACAGACCTCTTTACACTTGACTTTGGGACTGTCGAAACTGCGCCCGGTCTGGCGTCTGGCTCATGCTTGTTCCGCTCCATGGGCTCCATTCCACCCACTCAGTTGTTCATCTTCCCATGACCCAAATAATGCGCCGCCAGAGAACTGAGCCCTTCTTTATAATCCCATGGTGGAGGTGGTGCTTGGGAGTGGATCATGCAGAGCGATGGGTGTTTTCCAGTGCTCTCAGTGGTGTACAAGACAATTAACTCGGCGCTAGCTCCGCACATGCGAAGATTCGGCAGCGGAAATGGCCTCAGTCGTTCTGCGCTCTGCCACGCAATCCATCTCCAACATTAACATGGTGCTGGGGTATTTAGTTGAGCTATCCTGTCATGAACGAGCTGGACACCCAATGAGGGCCATAATTGGGCAGAGAGCTTGGGCTATCCACATGACCTCAAACAGATTCTTGCACCCCAAATTAGACACTGGATCATCCAGACCCGAGTATCCACTATGGTGCGTTGGGCTCCCTCGTCTCTTGCCAGTCCAGAGGGAGGTGGTGAACGTTGATGGTGATGGTGGTTAAGTGATGGCAGTGCCGGTGCAGCATAGTGGTTGTAGTGTGGCAATTTGTGATGGAGGTCGTTGGTCATTCGTTATGGCTGTTAATGGTGAAGGTAAGTGAGCTTGGGTTGTGGTCTGATGGTGTGGTTATTTTTCTAAAAGTGTTGTGGTGGTATATGAAATGCCACCACGCTGGCGTTTGAGTCCGGTGAGATCTGACATGTAACGTCTGTGGGATAATGGCACGCGATTTGTATGGGAAAAAATGGCACGCATATGCAACTGACTTGCCTCTGTTGCTACGGTCCTTGGTGTGCATACATTCCTGAAGGAAGGAGAGGTTCGTGTGTGTGCCGCAAAGCAAAATAATGTAAAGAATAAAAGGGTGAACAATGGAAAGAAAAACACTACCTGAAGCCCACACAGTGCATATTGTCCCATTAAGCCGGATTACACATAAGGGAAGGGCTATCTACAATGAATACTAATTAAATAACTGTCTCGGGAACTGCTACATGTTGTGTGCCATTGCCTTGGGGGAGTGCCAGTTTCGCAGAACTGTAACAGTATTAAGGATATTGAAAGAGAAGGTTCTAATGTGTGTAATGCCAGCCGACCTTTACAATCTGGAAAGTGTCACTGACGGCGAGACAACAACAGAGGCTGCAGGTTTGCGAGAACAACTGGGTCAGGAGGATTGTGGGAGGAAAGAGCGTGTATAGAAGGAGAATGGTGTACAGATGAGTTTGACGGGGAGATTGGTGAAATGCCGGCTGAGATGGGCTGGGCACCTGATGCGGATGGGGGAAGAAAGAATGGCAAAGAGAGTGGATAGTTTGAGGGAACAAGGTAGGAGGAAAAGAGATAGACCGCAGTTAGGAGGGGAGGATTGTGTGAGGAGGGATATCATTAAGATGGGGATGGTCGGAGAGTGGAGGGAGTTGGCTGAGGACAGAGGGAAGTGGAGGAGTGTCATGGTCAAGGCAGGGCAGAAGCTTGGTGTCATTATCACTCACACCTCACCCCTTATAAAAGGAAGAGGAGGAGAAGAAGAAGGAGGAGCAGGCCGAGAGCTTGAGAAACCCAGGTGCTCTGAAAAGGGAAGGTGTGGATTGGGGGATCCTCTGGCCTTTTGCATGCAGTTGCGTGCATGGAAATAAAAATAAATATTCACATACCGCACATATTCAAGTTTTAGCTATTTTGACGACCACCCAAGACCCTTGTTGTAATTGAATACCCTCTCCTTATATTCCTTTAATGCGACAAATTTCTTCACAAGCAGGGGTATAGTGCTGCCGGAGTGTACCAAAGTGCCACTCCGGCACCTCAATCCATCTGAAGTGGAGCTGTTTTAATCACCTATTCTTCACGAAGGACATCGTGGGATCTTTAACATTCACCAACTTATGCCGGCAGACGGGACAAAAAACTGGGACGCCCAGTTTAACATCCACCCGAGGGACCGCACACACTGATGCTTCACCCTGCCTGCGAGACACCAGGATGACAGTATATAGCTGGGTCGAGATTCAAACCCAGGCTCGATGACTCAGAAGCATGCGTATGTGCCTCGAGGCCATCCTGCCAGCCACCATTGTCAAGTTGACTGTGAAGACCACCACTTTAAAACAGTCTTCTGTTATTTGGCAGCTAAACAAAAGTATGTGCAACTCATGAAAAAAGGCAAAAATTACTTATTGTAAACTAATAAACTCAAATGACATCACACGTTTCACAGCCTTTTTCACTTTGGCCATGCAATGCACAAACAACAAACACTTGAGGAATCAAATCCGAAAAGGCATCAAATTGTTTCCCTGCTTTTGAAATCAAATTTTAAAAAATTACCCCCGTGTGGGGGTGACGGTCATCTCTTTTATGTTTTTTACTATCATAATCGATGAACCGTTGCCAGATATCTCCTAAAATGACAGACTAGATAGGTTTTGAAAATGGCAACTTTCACAACTTTCGTGACCTCGTGACCTTGACCCTGACCTCGAATCCGGGGAAAAAAATATGTCGTTGGGTATCACTCATCGACCTCTACCCACATACCAAATTTCATCAAGATCGGAAGTAAAAAGTTTACTTTGTACCGGGAGGTGTTTTTGACAATCTTCCAGGTTACGTGGCGGCCAAACGGGACGGAAATTCAAAAATCTGTCCAGTTAGATACATGATAATATTTTTTACTATCATAATCAATAAACAGTTGCCGAATATCTTGTAGAATGGCAGACTGGATAGGTTTTGAAAATGGCGATTTTTATAACTTACGTGACCTCGTGACCTTGACCCTGACCTTAAACCTGGACAAAAGTTATATCGTTGTGCAACACTCATCAACCTCTACCCACATACTAAATTTAATCAAGATAGGAAAGAAAAATTGTTGACGGACGGACGGACATTTGGTCCGGCTTTATTAGGTCATCTCGGTGGAGATGCTCTAAAAATGGAAACATCCCAGTTTTGCAAGTTTCGATATTCTGAGTCAGGCTGCTAGCATTCTATTATATTAAAGTTCCAATAACCTCAGGTTACTGAACGGCATAAAACTAGACAAACACTTTCACCTCAAAAGCTTGCAGGTCAGGTAATGAGAGGTTCATTATTTGGGCCTTCATCCACAGCTCGCGAACACTCGGCTCACGGAACTCTATGGCAAAAAGAGAAACGAAGAACCACCAGCAAGTTCACACATATATATATATATATATATATATATATATATATATATATATATATATATATATATATATATATATATATATATATACATACATATATTGGGATTCGCAAGATATCCGTTATTGTCGGGTTTTCCGTGTGTGTGTGTGTGTGTGTGCGTGCGTGCGTGCGTGCGTGCGTGCGTGCGTGCGTGCATGCTTGCGTGCAACGCGAGGCTCCACAGCACAAACCAGCAAACCAATTTCGATGAAACTTGGCGAACAGGTGCCATATGGATGGGAGTGTGCGCGTTTGAGTTTCGTTGCTAAGCAACCACCCATTGCTATGCAGCGGCCGAAAAACCGCGTTTTAAGAACCCAAACGGTACTGACGTAGCGCGGCTTCTATGATAGGTAGAGCGACCGGACCAACTCCTGCCTATTCCTTGCATCCCCATCTAGTTATCGCGACAGCATAACGTTCCTCTATCTCTCATAGTTTCTGAATGGCAGCCCTCCGAATGCGGAAAGGTGGTGAACCAGGGAATATGTTAAGTGACCTTGACCTCGGAAACCGTCGACGGCGGAACGTTCAAATTCGGTGTATGGATAGAGTTTAATAACTACTACAAAATTGAACCGCAGCATTTTTCCAGATTCTATCACCAAGGGTGTCGGGGCTGAAATACGCAAAATTCGAAAAAATACTTTTTCTCGACCTACGTTCACTATTTTCAATACTTGTCCTACAGTTTTGAATGTGGAGAAACGAGACTTCGGAATTAAACACGTCGAGATATTTAGAAAATTTTACTCGAACCGATTTTTGATTTAGGTTTTATTTTTCAAATGGTAGTCCTGTGAGGAGTGCCAGTTGGCAAAATATGCAATAGGAAATATCTTGCCAGGCAGAGGAACAATTGTATGTGAACCAATACGTCTTGGCAATGAATCTTCGTCGGTGGATCGGTCAGAATGAAAAGCATCGTATCCAGCGCTTCGATCCTAGCGGATCCCTCGCCGCCTACCGGCTTGTGTGTATGTGTGTATGTGTGTATGTGTGTATGTGTGTATGTGTGTGTGTGTGTGTGTGTGTGTGTGTGTGTGTGTGTGTGTGTGTGTGTGTGTGTGTGTGTGTGTGTGTGTGTGTGTGTGTGTGTGTGTACATAACAGATATCCAAGACTAAGTAACCACACCGCTCCAAATTTACTCACTGTTGTCCTTTGTGTAGCCGAGAAATACAAGTTTCCCAAGTCGGGAAAGTCCCTCCTCAACATCATGATTTCTCTGCTGCAATTCCTCCTGCAGAGCCAGGTAGTTGGGAGACACCGTCTGCTCTCCTGATTCCAGCACATTCAAAGGAGCATCTAAGAGAAAGCAAACATACAACATTGAACATAAAACAACAATATCATCAGAGCTTGTGATCAAAATGCAGGTTGTAACTCCAGCAAACTGTACAATACTACTTCAAGCCAGTGAACAAAAGTTACTTCAAAACAACACGATGCATTATGACTGATCTCGCGTCGCGCCATGAAATCCAGAGCAATTGAACAATCTGTGTAACATGGCCTCATTCAACATTGTTATCAAGATTTGGGGGGGAGGGGTTGAGTTGTGAGCAATTTTATAGCCAGTCCACTGCTGTGCACATATTTCCATCCACTTTTGGCAACAACTGGCAGTGTTATCGGTGCTGTGGCCTCTCGTCACCAGGACATATCCAAATACAGTTTATCCAATGCGTTGCAAATTGTTTGCTTGGGGCAAAGGCTAAGTGCACATCACCTGGTCTGAGGCAATAAGACAAGGGAAAAAGAACTGGGTTATATTTATCAGACCCAAGCATACAACACAGATATACAGGCTGTGGAGTGTACGAGGTGCAGCACCTGCACGACATTACCAATTTCAAAAGATTGACAAGGCAGTTTCAGTGAGAATCTGTTTTGTTACAATTTCACAAAAGGTGGTAATGGTGTGCTACAATGACTTGATAACCCTGGATCCTTAACAAGAAAAAGAAAAAAGATGTGCATATCATGTGAATGAACGAGGACTGGGAAATGTACAGGAAGTAAGTACCTTGTGCGAGGCCAGAGAAACCTACAAAGAGGTACCGAGTTAAAACACACTGTTTGCCCGGTGATGTTCTCATCCTGTTGGCATCTTGCAAAATCAAATTTTGTTGTTTTTTTTTTCTATTTTTTTGGTGGCGACCTAAAACACGTTCCTACACCCACAAAGGAATGGGATCAGGGGTTATGTAACGTAACCTTTCACGTTGCTACAAAGACTTAGGCACACTCGAGAGATTAAAAAACAAATTTTTTATTTCAAACATTTCAAAACATTTTTTGGCTGAAACACCCCACGACACTCACTGACGAACTTCTAAAAGTTTGACAAAGATCCGTTTGACCATCTCTGAGAAAAATGGTGACAGACACACAGACAAACATCTCTCTTAAAGTATACATAAACCCCACCAGGTAAAAGGTGTGAAAAAAAAATGCAAAACTAAATGGTGACCACTGACCACATGATCTCTGCCTGCAAGCTGATTGGTTACACTTGTATTTTCTGTTGTAGTTTGCCATATTATAAATGTTTTTTAACAAACAACATGTCGACCACAATTTCGATGGAAATGAGGCCCAACCTTCTCGGATGAAACAATATACCAGCCATGCAAAAGTCTTATTACCTTGGACATCATGATGTCTGTCAGCCTTAACCGAAATAAAATGAACAAAGAGAAGTCCAGAAGAAAAGGGCAAGACATCCAAAGCATAACAAAAGGTCCAATGTCAACACCGTAACAACTTTACGGTGCAGGTTTACCATTCATGTGGGACAGAAACCGTGACAAGGAGCGAAGTTCATCCATCTTCTGCTGCTGGTGCTCAAACTCTTTTCTCAGCCAGTTGAGCTCTTCATGGTCAAATCGATGAGAGTTATGAGCCTAGACAAACATGCCAATTCGTGGGGAAAAACACACACACAATAAACAGATTTTAAAGTATTGTATAATGCAAATACCAACCGCAGCAGTCAACAATAAAAAAATAAAATATACAACACAATCTAAAACCTATAACAGGCCCCATGGTGCTGCAAAAAGAAGCACCGTATACGATTCTTGATGGGATTCCAGTTCATCATTCTCGTATTGATAAGCTACTTGTACCTGTGGTTGTACGTAAACCAAGTCCCGATATCTGAACTGCAGATTACACGAGATTAATTTAAAACCCCTGCAATACTGATACACATCGATGGTAACCCAAAAATAGTTGATTCAACGCTAACACACTACTTACTGTATAATCTAGCCCAACGACCAGCTCAAATAAAACTTTAGAGGTTGGGTTCGTGCATTAAACAATTGCAAAACTGTGTGAAAACACTTCACGAAGACTGTCAAGACCCAAGACTATCAACAACGATGCTCCATGAGGAATAAAGGATGTTATTGTACTATGATGAGTATCTCATTCATAAAACATTTTTAACATCCCTTTTACTTTTTGAAAAAAAAAGGAAATATAAATAAAAACCCAACTCCAATTGAGATTCCTCAATGAGGCACCTATCATTTCAGAAAGACCATTAACATGTCACAATGCTTCCATTGATCACAACGTGTGTGTGTGTGTGTATATATATATATATGTGGAAGGACCTACCCACAAAGAAACTTGGTGGGGGAGACTGTTTCGTCGCCAAGGTACCTGTAGCAAGTCACAGATCTAATCTGTCCACCTCCCTGAGTTAATACTTGGTGGAAGCACCTTTGACAGAAATTACACATGTGAGTCTGTCGGGATAAGTCTCAACAAACTCTGTATACTTTAATTGGGCAATATTTTCCCATTCTTCTGTACAAAACTGTTCAAGCTCAGTCAGGTTGTGTGTGGAGCATTGATGGACAGCAATCATCGTCAAGCCACAGATTTTCCATTGGATTTAGGTTGTGGCTCTGACTGGGCCACTCAAGGACATTTATCTTTTTGTTCCTTAGCCACTCCAGTGTAGCTTTAGCTGTGTGCTTCAGGACATTGTCATGCTTAAAGGTGAACTTCCATCCCAATTTCAACTTTCTTTCAGAGGGCAGCAGGTTTTCCTCTAGGATTTTTCTGTATTTTGCTCCATCCATTTTCCCTTCTATCCTGATAAGTGCCCCAGTCCCTGCTGATGAGAAACATTCCGATAACATGATGCTACCATCACCCTGCTTCACAGTAGTGATGGTGTTCTTTGGGTGATGTGCTGTGTTTGGATTGGCACCAACATAACGTTTTGGATTTAGCCCAAAAAGTTTCATCTTGGTTTCATCAGACAACAAAACATTTTGCCACATGGCTTCAGAATCTCCAGAATGTTTTTTTGCATACCTCAAACAGGACTCAAGGTGGGCTTTTTTGAGTTATGGCTTCCTTTTTGCCACCCTACTGTACAGGCCAGACTTGTGGAGTGCTTGGGATATTGTTGTCACATGTACACAGTGATCAGTCTTTGCCATAAAAGCATGTAGCTCTTCCAAAGTTGCCATTGGCCACTCTGACCAGTCTCCTCCTGCTTGGTCGTCCATTTTGGAGGGAGGGCCTATCTAGGTAGGATCTTAGTGGTACCATATGCCTTCCACTTCTTAATGATTGTCTTGACTGTGCTCTAAGGGATATTCAAGGCCTTTGAAATATTTTTATCCCCATCCCCTGATCTGTGCCTGTCCACAACTTTATCCTTAAGGTCTTTTGAAAGCTCCTTGGTGCTCATGGTTGAGTCTCTGTTGTGAAATGCACTACCCAGTGGAGTAGTCCATGGGCTCAGGCATATATCGGTACCATCTGGGAAACCAAACTTTAGGGCTACTAAGTTATTGGTAGGGACTATATGATTATTTCAATATGTGATAACCATTCCAGAAGAGCAGCTTAGTGAATGTATTTTGCATTTTTACCATTTTACCATTCTGAGATATTGATGTTTTGGGGGAAAATCACACAATGGACTATTGACACATCCCATGAAGGAAATATCATTCAATAACAGCTCAGGATATCCAGATTTGTTTGCCTTTTCACTTTCATTATGCGGAGGGTGGGTACATTCCAGAGATGATAACTACCAATAAGCTGCCAGTTTGCAATGGTTATCACATCAAAATATGATCTATATACATACACCAATTCAAAAATCATAACTAGGATTGGTTTCCTTAGATGGTACCGACAAGTGGAATTTCTGGCCTGGCCCATGGACTAGAGGAAACCTACAGGAACAGCTGATTTTATTCTGAATTCATCAGAATCATTACAATTTAACACAAGTAAGGCCAATTAACTTGGTGTGTTTTTGTGAAGGTGATTGGTTACACTTGAACTAAATTTACAATTGCTATTATAAGGGGGTGGACACTTATCCAACCAAGATATTCTAGCTTTGTATTTTTAATTAATTTTCCGAAATTTGTAGAATCTGTTTTTCATTTGGAAGTTGTGGGTTACAATGTGTAAATAAAGATGGAAAAAGTCTGATTTAATGCAATTTAATTCTAGGCTCTAATGCAACAAAGCGTGAAAATTTTGAAAAGGGTGTAGACTTTCTACAGGCAATGTATATACAGTGAAACCCTCTTAATTGGCGGTCGTTTTAACCAGGAAATCGGCTAATCCACGGGTCCACCATGGACCACAAAATTTAAACATGAAATAGTAGTATTTTTTGGGTGGAATGTGGGTCTTTGATCTCAACCGCGGTCTGAACCGTTGTACAAGTGTGAATACGCGGATGTTGGTGTAAAACACACAATGGCTTGTCAAATCATTGACATATGTTGGCTAACCGCCAACACCTGCTATAATCCACCGTTTAACCCAACAATTGAGTCCTTTTTGACACGCGGTGAGCGAATCTGAGGTGGCGGGGTGTCATAAACTCGCTCTCACCTCTTCTGTATAAAACCTCAGGCCAAATCCATCTCAATCATAACCTTAGACTACTTACTACAGACCACACATTGATTATCCGCGATTCTACGACCATTCTACAGCTTTCTCCATCCTTTTCAAACATTGAAGCTAGCTTCTTCTTCATCTCCCCCCCCCCCCCCGACATTGCTGTGACGTCATCGATCAACATGCCGGGGGAAAAGAGGAAGCACACGCACATCCAGAACTGTTTCCGAAAATTTTTTGTTGGTGGACAGGATTGTTTCTGGGAAGGAGAGTAAAGCTAAGATATCCAGGGAAACTGGGGTACAAGAGAGTACCTTGAGAGGATGGGTGAAGGAGGAGGCCAACCTTCGCTCCTTCGTGCAGGACCTCGACGAGGAGAGCGGGCTGAGCCGCAAGAGAGCCAGGAAGGCTCAGGATCCAGCGTTTTTTTAATTTTATTTTATTAATATTATTGACGGATCTGCGGATCGTCTAAACGCGGATTTTTATTTTATGGACCCCAATGGCCGCGATTTAAGTTTTACTGTATGTATGTATATATATATATATATATATATATATATATATATATATATATATATATATATATATATATATATATATATATATATATATATATATATATATATATATATATATATATGTATATATATATATATATATATATATATATATATATATATATATATATGTATATATATATATATATATATATATATATATATATATATATATATATATATATATATATATATATATATATATATGTACGTGATTTGTGTTGTAGCCCATGCAAAAGCCTTAGGCCATGTTTAAAAAAAAGGCAAGACCACCAAACTATTGATAATCTCTAAAAGTGTGAAGACCATATTATAATTTATTGAATAATTGTCTGGAAAGACCATCTGTCTCTCAATAGAAAAGCAGTGTCCTGTTTCTGAGCAAAAGCAAAACTTTTTGAGAAAAACTAACAAATCAATTGGAACATTCAAACAGGCGAACTGATGTTGCATTATAGTTGGAACAGACAGGCCAGCTGATGTTGCATTCCCACATGAGTGGTAAACAAAATGGAATGACCATTTATTGTATAACTGCATTATAGTTAGTGGTGACCACCTTCAAATTTCATACGATTGGTCATGCATAAAGATATGAAACTTATAATTAACCAGAAATAGTGGAAAAATTACGCTTATTTATTTGAGACGATGAAGAGGCCATGAGCCAAGTTTCAACTTTGAGGGGTTCCATCTCAACAACAGACACAAAGCACATGCTTCTCAAGGGTATAAAACAGTTTGACAAACTTTGTAAAAAGTGTTTTTCTCTGAAAAATTGGTGAGTACATAACTATACAGCAATGACTCTTCCTTGGCATATTTGATGTTTGAGTGGAAACAAACAAACAAATAAAAAACTTTAATTTGCCACGTCCATTCATGAAATTGTCGTTAGAATGAAAAGAAAAATAACCTTCATCCAGAGCTTTTCTAGCTTTGGATCGGCAAAGACGATTTCGCCTTCTGTGGAGTCATCCCAATTGTCCGTAACTCTGTTTGTAAAGATCTCTGCATCACGCTTCCGTCCATCCAGCCCATACCGGCCAAGAATGGCTGCCAGGTGGGGGAGAGAAACAGAAATCCCCAACTCTGAAAGAGCTGTTGCAAATCCACCATAGTTTTGACAAATTCTAAAACTATTGTGAGACTATATTTTATAGATCAACATACAATGTTCCAATATATGGTGAAACAAACTTTTATAGCATCTTGAAAAACACATGCTGATCCACAATTCATGAGTCTATAACTTTAAAAGAACAATGCAAAAGCTTTTTGTTCCTTATGGATAGGCGATCACACCTGTAACGTTTCGCCTCAATCTGTTCAGCTGTTTCGGAGATTTTTGATGGTTTTTGTGTTTAAAAATAATATGGCTGCCAAACCACATGACTGGTGACGTCACCATCAAAGAATCACTTGCAAAATTCTCAGATCCGGATCCGGATTTGGATCTTCACAAAAATTTAACCAATTCATCCTTATCACCCTCCCGACCTGTTCACAAAATTTTGTCCAAATCAATCCATAACTTTTTGAGATATCCTGCTCACAGACCAGGAGTGAAAACATAATCATCGTCTACCTTCGGTGGCAGGGATAATTATTCCTCCGAAGTTTGGCAGCTATGCGGAGCAGTGAGAGAGGCAGACAGAGAGAGATAGGAAACCGGATAGAAAGACACTGTCGTATTATTAATGTAGATATTTACCTCCGTCACCAAAGGAGCATGGTGGTTATGTTTTCACCCCTATTTATCTGTCTGTCTGTGAGCAGGATATCTCAAAAAGTTATGGATGGATTAAGACAAAACGTGGTGGACAGTTGGTGTGTGACAAGGACCAATTTGATTTGATTATGGTGAAGAACTGGATCTGGTTCCAGATACATTAATTATATAATTTTTTCTGTCTTTTTCTGTTTGTTAATTGCCAGAATCCTTCGGATTTCGGTAATTATGTTGGTCGGTTGTGTGTGTCATTCTGTGTGTCTGTCGTCTGTTTGTTTACCCTGAAGCAGCCACACCGTTTCAGCCATCATGACCAAACTGGGTACAGACGTTGGCCGTGGTCCAACTTAGACACTTGTCGTTTTTGGTGTGGACAGGTTTGATGTGTGACAAGAACGAACTGATTAGATTTTGGTGAAGATCCGGATCTGGATCTGACTACGACAATTATTTAAGTGATTCTTCACCATTGAGCGATGGGGCCAAAAATGATAAATAGCACGATATCTCAAAAAAGTGGACGGATTCGGATGAAACTTGGTGGACAGGTTGGGTGTGTGACAAGGACGAATTGGTTTGATTTTGGTGAAGATCCAGATCTGGCTGGATACGAGAATTATTTAATTTTTAAAGTGATTCTTCACCATTGAGAGATAGGGCCAAAAACAATATCCAGCCTGATATCTCAAACAGTTATGGATGGATTTGGACAAAACTTGGTGGATGATTTGGGTAAGTGACAAGAACAAACCGAGAACATCGCTAAGGTTAAGTAACATAATGCAAAATTCCGACTATGATCAGTTGAGGTTGCTAACAAGGAGAATTTGTTTTGATGAGAAATGTTTGAAGCAAAATACTTTGAAAACATATCCTCTCTTACAAATAAACTTTCAGATACACCTTCAATATATATTTAGTTGTTCTTTGTTCGATTTCTGAAAGGTTTTCCTGTGTGCCCATAATTTTGAGAACTTGTATTCAGTATACCATTCCTTGCCAGTTTATAACAAGCCAAGAATGATGAACTAGTCTTACTGGTGAAGGCTGGTGTCGACATGCGGTCGGTGGACATGTAGAACAATGGATGCAATCAACAGGATGTTTAAGCAATGTTGTATTGATTTCATCCATTACAACAAGCCTGAGCCTGCCTTCTAAAGTGCAGAACAGCTTTTCAACTGCACTAACAGAGACAATTTAAAGAGCCAAAACAAATTCACCAAAGTATCAGCATGAACACAGTGACCCAACAAGCATCCAAAGCCAACTGACCGAACGGTTTCATCCTTGTTGGGTCATTGTCAGGATAAACGTAGACACAAGAGCCCAGCCAGGCCAAAAATATTTAATGATACTTTGGAGAATTCAGAGTGGAGGCAAGGTCCCTTCCCGATTGATAAAGTCAATGTCCCTAATGTCTCTTACCAATTGACTTTGTGCGTGACCTTCTCTCATCCCTTCCACAATTTGCAGCAAAATGTTTACTTTCCTCAATTTAAACATTGTGGATTGCTCGCACAAGTAAACGAAGAAATAACATTTCTACGAGACATGTAAACCTGGTTTGGATGAATACAAGCGTCATTTCCAAAGAACATTTCCAAAGCAAGAAAGAGAAATGCAGGAACATAATTTCTCACTGAACAACATGTCATCACCAGGGCAACACTAAGTTCCTGAGCTTTCTCACTTCAAAATGAAACATCTGATTATTTATCAACTAGGATCAAGGATCACTCCGGTGTGTCAAGGTCCGTGTCCTGCGATTCTGGCTGCAAATGAGTTGCTTTTTGCGTACTCCTGCGAAGATTTTACCGTGGAGTTTGAAATCAGGGCTTGGCTTTTCTTCAAGCTCGGCACTGTGTTTCCACGCCAAGTGCTCGACCTCGTAGAGACGCAGGTCGGCATGCAGCTCGGCCAGGCGCACAGGGGACAGACCCATCTGCGTACAATACGGATAGAAGAAAAACTCGACACACTTTCAAACATCGTGCGGAATATGGTAATTTTCCCCATCGTTCTCTCAAAACGGAAAGTTGAAACACCACATATGCCACCATCAGCTTTGGTTTGGTGGTGGCCTAGTGGTAAAGATATTTGTCTGGCATTCCAAAGCACAAATCTGGTTGATGGTGGTAGCAGGTTTAAGGATTTGCATTTCTCGTCTCAGGAGAAGAACCACATCAACGGAATCATTCCATCACTTGGTAAAAACTCAGATAGTCCACTTGTGGTCATCAGGATTGGCGTGTCTGTCATTCTCAGTTTAACCAAACTTGAGAGCGTAATGATTAGACGAGAGCATCTGCTCTGAGTCTGGGAGATCAGCGATTCAAACCATACCTCGGCCGAGTTACACAATAAAACTAAAATGATGTGTGCTTCTTCCTTGCTTTACACTCAGTATTTAAAAAGGATCGAGCACAGACAAATATCTCGAGGTTGGCAACCATTACACAGGCTTTATGGGCCAAATTACCTCCTCCTGCATTGAAGTTCTTGGTAAAGTTACCTCCAGATTTTAGGTGTGGCACCAGTCCACCCACCACCTCGTGTCCAACTCATAAACACACTGAAAATAACTGAGAATGGTCAAAAAGTAAAAACATAAACGACACCTCTAAAAGCAGGACACCAATTCCACATCGAAATACAAAATTAAACGAGAAAAAGAGCAATCACAGATTGCAGACCCTCGCGAGGAATTGTTTTATGTGGTGTTTGTGTAGTTTTGTGTGGGGTATTTTGTGTGGTGTTTGTGAACTGGTGCGTTCCGCAATTAATAAGGGACACGACTATAACTGCCACTTTATAACTGCTGTTAGTGATGACAGGTTACCAAGACATCCCGCTTTGATCGGACACCTGGCCCCGACCCATGACATTTATGATTATTCAGTTGAATTTGGAATGGGATTAAAATTCATTCAATTCAAATCAAATGGAAGACCAAATAGGACCAGTCCTGCATTGGAGTAATCAGAAGGATCCCGAACAAGCAAAAAGCAAAGATGAAGTCATCAAGAGGAACCTGGATAGGATTCACATTTCAACTGTGACTCCTCTAGCCTCAAACCCATCTCGTTACAAAATATATACACATATAATAAAAAAAAAAATCAAAGAAAACCTTGACCAGAAAAAAATAAACAGTTCTGGCTTCCAGACCATGCATCTGATCAGCCTCAAATTTAAAACATATATACATATGTGTATATATATATATATATATATATATATATATATATATATATATATATATATATATATATATATATATATATTCCCCATCACTACTGGATCATAATTGTGAACTTTCATGTCGATTGATTAAGCAGTTCAAGAGAAAGAATTTTTTTAAGATCTTCGCTCAATCCAATATGGCTGCCAAACCATGTGACCGATGACATCAGATGTGAACCTTTGTTCCTCATGGATAGGCGGTCATGCGTGTAAAGTTTCGCCTCGATCTGTTCTACCACTTCAGAGAAGATTTTTGAAGGTTTTAAAAAAAACCAAAAAAAAAACCATATGGCTGCTGAATCACGTGACCGATGAAGTCATCATTTTTATTTTCTCTGTGGACCATTTTATCCCTAAATGACCCTGAACAATTTTCATACTGATTAGATGTCACGTTCTACATATGCAATTATGACGTAATAACGAAGGCACCTATGACATCATTAAAAACAAGAGTGCAAGTGAGCACAATGTATGCCCAAACAAGAAGGTATATACAGAATTGTGCTACTACATGGAAAACAGCATCCTGGTTGCCATGGCAACCACTTTAGATGACGAACGTATGTCGCGACACACCGTCTCCACAATCTGTACCTGTGTACCAAATATGAAACGTTAAAGTTGAAAACTTTGGGAGTTAGAGTGCGGACAGGAACGGACGGACAGACGACCGGTATCACATAATACGCCCCGATATATATATATATATATATATATATATATATATATATATATATATATATATATATATATATATATATGTATATATATATATATATATGTATATATATGTATATATATATATATATATATATATATATATATATATATATATATATATATATATATATATATATATATATATATATATATATATATATATATATATATATATATATATATATATATGTATCGGGCGTATAAAAATCATACTTATTCCCCATTATGAGTACTTGTCGTGTGCCAAGTTTCAATTTTTTCCTTGTTGCAGCTTCAGAGAAACAGAGGTCCAAAGTTTTTCCGTTTTTCCAACATGGCTGCCACACCATGTGACCAATGACATCATAATTCTTAATAAAAACATTATACATGAGTAATCGCTCCTCTGATGAAAATTTCGTCTCAATCCGACAAGCGGTTGCAGAGAAAGACACCTATGTTCTGTCCGGACAGACAAACAAACAAATGAAAACTTACTCAAAGAGCGACACTTGGTAAAACATCACAAAGTAGAATGGCACTCGGTAGAGCGCATACCTCTCCCAGGTTGAACATTTCATGTTTTGTATCCCACTGGAGGGTGGGCTCAATCTGAACTAAAGTCTAACCCACTTGTTTACTAATATGCAAATGTTCTTCAAATTTAAAATCAATCGGATGAAAATTGACAATTTTACAAACAATATTAGAAATTCGCCCTATGTTGACCTCAAAAATAATTGGTGGTTGATTTCAGTGACCTGGAATGTAAATCCGTCCAAATTTCAAGTCAATCAGATGAAAATTGAGGATTTTAGAAAATATGGCGCAAATTGGCCTTTTGCCATATTTTGACCTTTTGGCCTATGTTTACCTGAATTCAGTGACCTGGTAGGCAAATGCTCTTTAAATATCAAGTCAATTGGATGAAAATTGAGGATTTTAGAAAATATGGCCCAAATTGGCCTTTTGCCATATTTTGACCTTTTGGCCTATGTTTACCTGAATTCAGCGACCTGGTAGGCAAATGCTCTTTAAATATCAAGTCAATTGGATGAAAATTGAGGATTTTAGAAAAGTTGGCCCAAATTGGCCACCTCTCCAATTCTGACCTTTTGGCCTATGTTTACCTCAAAATTAATAGGTGGTTGAATTCAGCGACATGATATGCAAATGGTCTTCAAATTTCACCACGTCACTTATGACATCATAATTATCATTGAAACATTATACATGAGTCGTTGCACTTTTGGTGAAAATTTAATCTCAATCCGACGAGTGGTTGCGAAGAAAAACATGAAAGTTCTGTGCGGACAAACAGACACACGGACCCAAATGCAATACCCTGTCCTCTGGCGAGGATAACGACAATGACCTCAGCTCACAAGTTCATTCTGAACAAAAATACAATCGTAAACTGAACACGCCACTATTATGGCCCGTATGCCCGTATCATCCATGCACCCTACTATGTCACATAGTTTGCTGTCACGGTTGATGAACGTCATTAATTTTTAAAACTTCACTCACATCAGGTCATAGATAAGATGTAACAAGTGTCAGATTTTTGGATAAACATTTCAATTCAACCAATTATAGCTGGAATACCACTTCACCGATGGCATCATCATTATCACCCTATATAACCCCGTGGAGAGTTTATGACATGTGCAAAGTTTAAATTTTTGTTGTTGAGCGATTTTGGAGCAAATGATGTCCAATGTTTTTTCCTTTTATCCAACATGGCTGCCATACCATGTGACCTATGATGTCAGAGTTAGCAATAAAATATTCCCCCAAGGGGAGTTTCTCATATGTTTCGAGCTTTGCATCGATCGGACAAGCGGTTTCAGAGAAAAACATTTTTCAAGCGAAAATATATGGACACACAAACAGACAAACACACGGACAAGGGCATTGCAACTGTCTCGCATCGCCTTTGAGGCGAGACACACAAAAAAACAAAAAAAAATGACACGTTTTTTACTGTGAACTTCGTGTATTTGCTTTGTGTAGTTACAATAAATCTACAATTTCTACATGTATATCATATTACGCTTGTCAGTCTGTCTGTCCCTCCGTCACATATCGCGAGATCATGGATTTAACGTTGTTTCGTCATTCCTTCATTTTAACATTGTGCATAAGTACATCAAAGTCTAGTGTTGGCTTAACGGTTAATGTGGTTGTCTGAAGCTCTTAGGGTCTTGAGTTTGAACCCGTCGTGCCGTGACATAGCATCAGGTGGGTTGACTCAGCCCGTCATCCTTCCAATGTTGGCAAAATGAAAACCGGCTTACTGGAAAAAAAAATGAGCCATTTGAGTATCCTGCGGCGGAGTGACGACAAGTCCAGGATTGTGATCCCCAGCCAACGAAAAAACTGCTCCGGCAGCACTATGTGAAATAGGTGGTTCTTCTTCTTTTGTAATACAGTAATGTATACATATATACATAGGCCTGGCAGATTGCCGAGCACACTCACCTCTGAGCTGTCTTACATGAGTTTGAATACTGACCCAGCTATAACCTGTCATCCCCGTGTTCCACAGTCAGGGTGATTCATCAGTGTGTGTGCCATCCCTCGATGGATGTTAAACTGCACAGCTCGTCTATCAGCTTTAGTTGGAGGACGTTAATGACCTCACGGTGTTCTTAGTGAAGAGAAGGCGAGCTATTGTCAGCACCCTGAACAAATGACAAATAAATTCCTGCTCTAACTATTGCTGGGAAGACAATGGCAAACCACCCGGTGTAATCCTTGCCAAGAAACTGCTTTGGCAGCACCGACGGTCTGTAACAGAGTATGGTACATCAGAATCAGAATGCAGTTCATGCATCACAAAGAAAATACTGCACTGCAATTAAATCAGCCGAGGCCGATGAAGTGAGGTCATTTATTACTGATATGTGAAACACCTTGCAACCCATCCCTACAGAAACTCATCCCAACATAAACCCATCCCAACAGAAATCCATCCCTACATAAACTCATCTCTACAGAAATCCATCCCTACAGGAACCCATCCCTACAGAAACTCATCCCAACATAAACCCATCCCAACAGAAATCCATCCCTACATAAACTCATCTCTACAGAAATCCATCCCTACAGGAACCCATCCCTACAGAAACTCATCCCAACATAAACCCATCCCAACAGAAATCCATCCCTACAGAAACCCATCCCTACAGAAATCCATCCCGACATAAACCCATCCCTACAGGAACCCATCCCTACAGGAACCCATCCCTACAGAAACTCATCCCAACATAAACCCATCCCAACATAAACCCATCCCAACAGAAAATTCTCCAGAAGTAATAGTGCCCCGAGGTTGAAAGATTCTTGTCGAACCACTCCCAGACCCTCCCTCCCATCCACCCACATCACACCCACATCCACACCCCTCTCAGACCAATCTTCCCCCCCCCTCCTCCCAGACCAATCTCCCCTCCCTCCTCTCCAAATCTCTCCCCTCTCCCAATCTCTCCCCCTCACCTCCTCTCCCAATCTCTTCCTCTCCCAATCTCTCCCCTCCCTCCTCTCCCTCCCATCCACCAACATCCACCCCCTTCCAGACCAGTCTCTCCCCTCCCCTCCTCTTCCAATCTCTCCCTCCCCTCCTCTCCCAATCCCTCCCTCCCATCCACCAACATCCATCCCCCCTTCCAGACCAGTCTCTCCCCTCTCCTCCTCTCCCAATCTCTCCCTTCTCCTCCTCTCCCAATCTCTCCCTCCCATCCACCCACATCCACCCCCTTCCAGACCAGTCTCTCCCTCCCCTCCTCTCCCAATCTCTCTCCTCCGCTCCTCTCCCAGTCTCTCCCTCCCATCCACCCACATCCACCCCCTCCAGACCAATCTCTCCCTCCCCTCCTCTCCCAATCTCTCCCCTCCGCTCCTCTCCCAGTCTCTCCCTCCCATCCACCCACATCCACCCCCTCCAGACCAGTCTCTCCCCTCCTCCTCTCCCAATCTCTCCCCTCCGCTCCTCTCCCAGTCTCTCCCTCCCATCCACCCCCTCCAGACCAGTCTCTCCCCTCCCTCCTCTCCCAATCTCTCCCCTCCCTCCTCTCCCAATCTCTCCCCTCCGCTCCTCTCCCAGTCTCTCCCTCCCATCCACCCCCTTCCAGACCAGTCTCTCCCCTCCGCTCCTCTCCCAATCCCTCCCTCCCATCCACCAACATCCATCCCCCCTTCCAGACCAGTCTCTCCCCTCTCCTCCTCTCCCAGTCTCTCCCCTCCGCTCCTCTCCCAATCTCTCCCTCCCATTAACCCACATCCACCCCCTTCCAGACCAATCTCTCCCCTCCCCTCCTCTCCCAGTCTCTCCCTCCCATCCACCCCCCCTTCCAGACCAGTCTCTCCCCTCCGCTCCTCTCCCAATCTCTCCCTCCCATTAACCCACATCCACCCCCTTCCAGATCAATCTCTCCCCTCCTCTGCCCCACTCCCCCCCCCCCGAGGTTGATCACTATATACATGGTTTTCATGGTGAAACTGCTGATGTACAACAATTAATGAATCAAGGACACAACACCATCTCACCCGATGTGCCTTTGTCCAGATCTGTTCCAACTTGGCGATTCTGAACTCGCGATGAGATCCCGCCGAAGGGATCTTGGCCTCGTTCGCGGACTGGGAATACCGTCCATTGTCACTGTAACAAGGTCCGACCAGCACAGCCAACATGACCGACATCACCCAAATCAAAAGAATGTTTTCTGTGACCATTGCGACGAGTAAAGTCCTGAATAACTCCACAACCGGGAAACACAGGTCGTTCGAGTCACACAACAGGACCGAACCAGTCTCCAAAGGAATTCGTATCGCGCATGGAGCGACGAATTACAACTCACCGATTCGCCACGATGTTGAAAGAGGTGGAAAATGTACGTCGAATTACGAAGTCCGAATTCGTCACATCATCCTACTCCGTTCATTCGTTGGAAAATTCTAGCGAGGGGTCCATCGATTTATAACATACTTACCTAAACCCAGAGGAGAAAGTGAGAAAAAGTGTGTGTGTGTGTGTGTGTGTGTGTGTGTGTGTGTGTGTGTGTGTGTGTGTGTGTGTGTGTGTGTGTGTGTGTGTGTGTATGTGTGTGTGTATGTGTGTGTGTTTGTGTGTGTGTTTGTGTGTGTGTGTGTGTGTGTGTGTGTGTGTGTGTGTGTGTGTGTGTGTGTGTGTGTGTGTGTGTGTGTGTGTGTGTGTGTGTGTGTGTGTGTGTGTGTGTGTGTGTGTGTGTGTGTGTGTGTGTGTGTGTGTATTTTCTACCAGTCTGTCTTCAAAACTACTTCTCAGGAAATAACAACAGGCTTCACCAGTCACCATGCCATTCTTACCGGGCTCGTTGTCTCGGGAATCCAAGACCACCCACCATCATTCACAACAAGGTTTCCAATTTCCTCCATTTGCACACTTCAAGTGTTGCTGTAGCGACAGAAGGCCATTTGGTCCACCATTGCCGCGTTGCACTCCCGAATTGATTTTTGCGGCAGGTTTAAAAAAGTACATTTATTAAAAGGCTCTTTCTCTCCCCCCCCCCCTCCAACCCATTCTCTCTCCAACAACCAAGTATCCCTCGTTGTTGGCCCTCCACCCTGTTGTTCATGTGTTGTTCCCTATCTTCCACTTTGTTCATATATTTATGGCTTAATTGCTTCTTTATTAATTCCTTAATCTTCACGATTCTAAAAACAATCTTCATGATTTACAAAAGTCTGAAATAATCCGACCTTGATTGGGTTATCCCGAATGTATTTTAATAGATGTTTCCCATTATTCGAAAATATAACATAAATTAAAAATATTGATGATGTCACAGAAGGATCGTGACCTCACCTGCTATTGTAACCATGGTCACGAAAACGTCACAGTCAGTTTGTCATTGTGGGGTTCGCAGCTTAAAGAGCAGACGCACTTCGTTCGTCTCCTGTTTTGCTTGTGAATTAAATTGCGCGAATTAAGAGCAATGGCTTGGAATTCTGGAGAGGAGCATCAGTGGAGCTCGGGGAGCAATTCTTCATCTCCATTACTTTCCGAATCGGATTCGGAGAACTTCCCATCTCCATTACTTTCCGAATCGATATTGGAGAACGTCCCATCTCCATTACTTTCCGAATCGATATTGGAGAACGTGCCATCTCCATTACTTTTCGTATCGATATTGGAGAACGTCCCATCTCCATTACTTTTCGAATCGGATTTGGAGAACGTCTCATCTCCATTACTTTCCGAATCGATATTGGAGAACGTCCCATCTCCATTACTTCACGAATCGAGATTGGAGAACGTCCCATCTCCATTACTTCACGAATCGATATTGGAGAACGTCCCATCTCCATCAGTTTTCGTATCAATATTGGAGAACGTCTCATCTCCATTACTTCACGAATCGATCTTGGAGAACGTCCCATCTCCATTACTTCACGAATCAAGATTGGAGAACGTCCCATCTCCATCAGTTTTCGTATCAATATTGGAGAACGTCTCATCTCCATTACTTCACGAATCGATCTTGGAGAACGTCCCATCTCCATTACTTCACGAATCGAGATTGGAGAACGTCCCATCTCCATTACTTCACGAATCGATATTGGAGAACGCCCCATCTCCATTACTTCACGAATCGAGATTGGAGAACGTCCCATCTCCATTACTTCACGAATCGATATTGGAGAACGTCCCATCTCCATTACTTCACGAATCGATATTGGAGAACGTCCCATCTCCATTGCTTCACGAATCGAGATTGCAGAACGTCCCATCTCCATTATCTTCGGATTTGAGCTTGGAGAGCAATTCCTCATCTTCAACGCCTTTGGCTCTACCTTTCAGGGTTTGTGAGACTTTGTTTATAGGCTAAGCGCATGTAAGTGGTTACCACTCTTTTTCAAAAATGTCACAAAATGAAGTTTGTTCCATTGCCTTCTCACTATATTTTCCTGAAAGTGTAAGTCTAACTGAGTTCAGAACAAAAAACCGTATCGCTTAATTACATATATATACCGAAATATGATACTTTGAAGAAGGGGTACCTATTCTGATGGTTTTGCAATTTTTCAATGAAATTACCTAATTTTTCTTTTTTTTATTTTTTGGCAAAATAAATGAAGGTCATAGTTTGTAACTTATTCTAGCAACTAATCTAATAATCAAAATACCAATTTCTGGGATTATTAAGAAATAATACAGATCTTTTTTTTTATTACTGCTCTATTCAGTGACTGTCAGATGCTGAAAAGCACCAAAAGAGAGAAGATTTATCGAACAAATTCTTGGACGTAAATTTTCAATTCAATCAATTCTGGGAGTAACAAAAAGCTCTCCAAATTCTCCAAAACTGTTTTAACTGCCTTCGAAATAAATAAAATATTTTTTAAATATCTGGAAAAATTTATTTTTTAATTTTAAGAAAATTAATTTTTTAATCAAATTCAAAAAAGTGTGACGTGCAGTCGGACAAAAAATACAAAATTACTCGAAACCAAAGCCATGCATGTTTTCAATTTTTTTATACTATTATATCCATATCACTGTGCCCCATTTGTGAATAAATTTTAGTGAAAATAATCTGATGCACAGAAGAATAAAAGGTTTTTTTTTAAAAACGTGACGTGCAGTCGGACATTTGGGTTGGAAAGTTCGGTCAAGCTGCTGTAATTAAGTATCTACCGGGATCATCTCAATTTTTTTTTACATTGATTATTGGTAATAAGTTAAATAATTTAAGACATGTAAATATGAGTTATTGATAAACTCGTCATTTTGTTTGGGGATTGCATAATCCAAGGCTCGAAAAGGGCAATATAACAAGAAAAAAATAAAAATATGCCAGAATGTGCACATATCATGCGAATCCACCACTGACCGACACAAATGCTGATTTTCTCAGACGGTGGGTGATAACCTTTTGATTAGACGAGAAATTTCATATAGAATGTTTTATATGTTGTATTTTTGCATGGTCTAATATATATCATATTTTAAGGTGAAACAAGAAAAAAGGCCAATACTGGACATGTATATTCAATAAAAATCCTGTGGATTCAGTAATATACATCATAGACCCATGAACCTATATATTTTAAGGTCCGATGGAACACTGTCTGTGCAACAAACCGAATTTCATGACCAGTGGTAGTCTTTGTGACTTTCAAAAATTCCACTCAAGTCAGGGTATGCCCTAAAATAGGGGTGGTAACCTCTTACATGCGCTTAGCCTATAGTTCCATATTTTACACGTTTTTATTCATGCAATAATATTGGTGTTGGCTAAAGGTTTAAGATGACTTGTTTAATATCTTAGTGCCTGAAGTTCGAGCCCCTGTTGTGCTGTGAAATAACATCAGGTGGGTTGAATCATCCTGTCATCCCTCCCAGGTTGGCAAAATGAGTACCAGATTACTGGTAACAGGGGGCACTGCATCAGCGGCACAGCCGTGTTCCCAGAAATGATGTAACAAGCAGCTTCAAGCTGCATACGTAATAATAATGATAATAATAATAAAAATAAACACAGGGGCAATAAACCTGGGTGCTCATCTGGTATAATAATGCTACTGAGGAGGAAGTCAATGTGGGATGGAATCACGAAAATGTACAAATCAACCAATGCTGTGGCAAATACCTATTTTGGGGGGCAACCCCCACCCCCCAATAGTTCCCCGAAAACTCCAATTTTTAATATCGTGGACAAACTTTGGTAATTCACAGGTGATGAAGGTTGTGGTCAAGTTTCAATGAAATTGTGTGTGGTTGTTTTGCAGAAGAAAGCAAATGGATATTTTGGGGTCAACCCCTGCAGACCCACTTTGGGCTCGATTTTTTGTAATGTTTTTTGTTATGCCATGAACAAACTTTGGTACATACAGGATGTTGAAGGTTGTGGAAAATTTTCATCAAAATCGTGTGTGTAGTTTCAGAGAAGTTCCAAATATTTGTGAATGGATAGACGGACAGACGATGTGCCATCCCACAAGCTCCGGGAATTACGTTCCATGGAACTAATGATAAACTCCTGCAAAAGAGATTTGAATGTTAAGGTTTAAAAAAAAAAATCTTCCATCGCCGAAGAACATTTATCCATGTGGAATGGAAATGATCCTGTCTGTGAACTCATTCACAAAAACCTGAGAGTAAAACGAGGAAGAACTTTCTCACTGTCATCCTCAAACTGCAAAAGTAACAAGACCACATTTTTTATTTTGTATTATCGAAACTCACCAGGGTGTGGATAGATTACAGTGCATCTGAGAATGAACGATCTATGTTCACACACACACACACACACACACACACACACACACACACACACACACACACACACACACACACACACACACACACACACACACACACACACACACACACTTGAAGAAATATCGAAAATTTGGGAATATCGAGCAACTTGACAAAAAGGCCTCAGGCCTGTCTCTAACTGATTCGAAAGAAAAGCTGAAGATTTTGGAATCTTTGTGATGGATCTTGGCAACACCGATGTAAATACACAAAATGTTTTCGATCAATGAAAATATCGAACGGACAAGCACAAAATGCGGCGAAATGACCCCGAGCACCAAACCTCAACTCGCCATTGGGGATCATCAGATCATCGATCTGTATTTTACTAAAACTCTCATATTGTATGTATGTATGTATGTATGTATATATGTATGTATGTATATATGAATGTATGTATGTATATATGTATGTATGTATGTATAAATGTATGTATGTATGTATGTATGTATATATGTATGTATGTATGTATAAATGTATGTATGTATGTATGTATATATGTATGTATGTATGTATGTATGTATATATGTATGTATGTACATATGTATGTCTGTATATATGTATGTATGTATGTATGTATGTATGTATATATGTATGAATGTATATATGTATGTATGTATGTATGTATGTATGTATATATGTATGTATGTATATATGTATGTATGTATATATGTATGTATGTATGTATGTATATATGTATGTATGTATATATGTATGTATGTACGTATATATGTATGTATGTATATATGTATGTATGTATGTATATATGTATGTATGTATATATGTATGTATGTATGTATGTATGTATATATGTATGTATGTATATATGTATGTATATATGTATGTATGTATGTATGTGTATATGTTTGTATGTATGTATATATGTATGTATGTATGAATGTATATATGTATGTATGTATGTATGTATATATGCATGTATGTATGTATATATGTATGTTTGTATATACGTATATATGTATATTTGTATGTATATATGTATGTATGTATATATGTATATTTGTAAGTGTGTATGTATGTATATATATGTATGTATGTATGTATGTATATAGGTATGTATGTATGTATATATGAATGTATGTATGTATGTATGTATGTATGTATGTGTGTGTATGTATGTATGTTCCTGAAATACAGCCAAAACAGTACACGATAGCACAAAAATTTTAGGGCCACCTTACTCACCATTCTCCTACAGTGTGCAGTATCAAGTTCGGTTCAAATCGGGCAACGAAAAAAA
>NC_140971.1:31944374-31949374 GCF_056783735.1 Eptatretus burgeri
GTCACGAAAACGTCACAGTCAGTTTGTCATTGTGTGGTTCGCAGCTTAAAGAGCAGACGCACTTTGTTCGTCTCCTGTTTTGCTTGTGAATTAAATTGCGCGAATTAAGAGCAATGGCCTGGAATTCTGGAGAGGAACATCAGTGGAGCTCGGGGAGCAATTCTTCATCTCCATTACTTTCCGAATCGATATTGGAGAACGTCCCATCTCCATTACTTCACGAATCGAGATTGGAGAACGTCCCATCTCCATTACTTCACGAATCGATATTGGAGAACGTCCCATCTCCATCACTTTTCGTATCGATATTGGAGAACGTCTCATCTCCATTACTTCATGAATCGAGATTGGAGAACGTCCCATCTCCATTACTTCACGAATCGATATTGGAGAACGTCCCATCTCCATCACTTTTCGTATCGATATTGGAGAACGTCTCATCTCAATTACTTCATGAATCGAGATTGGAGAACGTCCCATCTCCATTACTTTTCGAACCGATATTGGAGAACGTCCCATCTTCATTACTTCACGAATCGATATTGGAGAACGTCCCATCTCCATTACTTCACGAATCGAGATTGGAGAACGTCCCATCTCCATCACTTTTCGTATCGATATTGGAGAACGTCTCATCTCCATTACTTCACGAATCGAGATTGGAGAACGTCCCATCTCCATTACTTTTCGAACCGATATTGGAGAACGTCCCATCTCCATTGCTTCACGAATCGAGATTGCAGAACGTCCCATCTCCATTACCTTCGGATTTGAGCTTGGAGAACAATTCCTCATCTTCAACGCCTTTGGTTCTACCTTTCAGGGTTTGTGAGACTTTATTTATAGGCTAAGCGCATGTAAGTGGTGACCACTCTTTTTCAAAAATGTCACAAAATGAAGTTTGTTCCATTGCCTTCTCACTATATTTTCCTGAAAGTGAAAGTCTAACTGAGTTCAGAACAAAAAACCGTATCGCTTAATTACATAAATATATATATATATATATATATATATATATATATATATATATATATATATACCGAAATATGATACTTTGAAGAAGGGGTACCTATTCTGATGGTTTTGCAATTTTTCAATGAAATTACCTAATTTTTTTTTTTTTTTTTTTGGCAAAATAAATGAAGGTCATAGTTTGTAGCTTATTGTAGCAACTAATCTAATGATCAAAATACCAATTTCTGGGATTATTAAGAAATAATACAGATCTTTTTTTTATTACTGCTCTATTCAGTGACTGTCAGATGCTGAAAAGCACCAAAAGAGAGAAGATTTATCGAACAAATTCTTGGACGTAAATTTTCAATTCAATCAATTCTGGGAGTAACAAAAAGCTCTCCAAATTCTCCAAGACTGTTTTAACTGCCTTCGAAATAAATAAAATATTTTTTAAATATCTGGAAAAAATTTTTTTTTAATTTTAAGAAAATTAATTTTTTAATCAAATTCAAAAAAGTGTGACGTGCAGTCGGACAAAAAATACAAAATTACTCGAAACCAAAGCCATGCATGTTTTCAATTTTTTTATACTATTATATCCATATCACTGTGCTCCATTTGTGAATAAATTTTAGTGAAAATAATCTGATGCACAGAAGAATAAAAGGTTTTTTTTAAAAAACGTGACGTGCAGTCGGACATTTGGGTTGGAAAGTTCGGTCAAGCTGCTGTAATTAAGTATCCACCGGGATCATCTCAATTTTTTTTACATTGATTATTGGTAATAAGTTAAATAATTTAAGACATGTAAATATGAGTTATTGATAAACTCGTCATTTTGTTTGGGGATTGCATAATCCAAGGCTCGAAAAGGGCAATATAACAAGAAAAAAATAAAAATATGCCAGAATGTGCACATATCATGCGAATCCACCACTGACCGACACAAATGCTGATTTTCTCAGACGGTGGGTGATAACCTTTTGATTAGACGAGAAATTTCATATAGAATGTTTTATATGTTGTATTTTTGCATGGTCTAATATATGTCATATTTTAAGGTGAAACAAGAAAAAAAGGCCAATACTGGACATGTATATTCAATAAAAATCCTGTGGATTCAGTAATATACATCATAGACCCATGAACCTATATATTTTAAGGTCCGATGGAACACTGTCTGTGCAACAAACCGAATTTCATGACCAGTGGTAGTCTTTGTGACTTTCAAAAATTCCACTCAAGTCAGGGTATGCCCCAAAATAGGGGTGGTAACCTCTTACATGCGCTTAGCCTATAATTCCATATTTTACACGTTTTTATTCATGCAATAATATTGGTGTTGGCTAAAGGTTTAAGATGACTTGTTTAATATCTTAGTGCCTGAAGTTCGAGCCCCTGTTGTGCTGTGAAATAACATCAGGTGGGTTGAATCATCCTGTCATCCCTCCCAGGTTGGCAAAATGAGTACCAGATTACTGGTAACAGGGGGCACTGCATCAGCGGCACAGCCGTGTTCCCAGAAATGATGCAACAAGCAGCTTCAAGCTGCATACGTAATAATAATGATAATAATAATAAAAATAAACACAGGGGCAATAAACCTGGGTGCTCATCTGGTATAATAATGCTACTGAGGAGGAAGTCAATGTGGGATGGAATCACGAAAATGTACAAATCAACCAATGCTGTGGCAAATACCTATTTTGGGGGGCAACCCCCACCCCCCAATAGTTCCCCGAAAACTCCAATTTTTAATATCGTGGACAAACTTTGGTAATTCACAGGTGATGAAGGTTGTGGTCAAGTTTCAATGAAATTGTGTGTGGTTGTTTTGCAGAAGAAAGCAAATGGATATTTTGGGGTCAACCCCTGTAGACCCACTTTGGGCTCGATTTTTTGTAATGTTTTTTGTTATGCCATGAACAAACTTTGGTACATACAGGATGTTGAAGGTTGTGGAAAATTTTCATCAAAATCGTGTGTGTAGTTTCAGAGAAGTTCCAAATATTTGTGAATGGACTGACGGACAGACGATGTGCCATCCCACAAGCTCTGGGAATTACGTTCCATGGAACTAATGATAAACTCCTGCAAAAGAGATTTGAATGTTAAGGTTTAAAAAAAAAATCTTCCATAGCCGAAGAACATTTATCCATGTGGAATGGAAATGATCCTGTCTGTGAACTCATTCACAAAAACCTGAGAGTAAAACGAGGAAGAACTTTCTCACTGTCATCTTCAAACTGCAAAAGTAACAAGACCACATTTTTTATTTTGTATTATCGAAACTCACCAGGGTGTGGATAGATTACAGTGCATCTGAGAATGAACGATCTATGTTCACACACACACACACACACACACACACACACACACACACACACACACACACACACACACACACACACACACACACACACACACACACACTTGAAGAAATATCGAAAATTTGGGAATATCGAGCAACTTGACAAAAAGGCCTCAGGCCTGTCTCTAACTGATTCGAAAGAAAAGCTGAAGATTTTGGAATCTTTGTGATGGATCTTGGCAACACCGATGTAAATACACAAAATGTTTTCGATCAATGAAAATATCGAACGGACAAGCACAAAATGCGGCGAAATGACCCCGAGCACCAAACCTCAACTCGCCATTGGGGATCATCAGATCATCGATCTGTATTTTACTAAAACTCTCATATTGTATGTATGTATGTATGTATGTGTATATGAATGTATGTATGTATATATGTATGTATGTATGTATAAATGTATGTATGTATGTATGTATATATGCATGTATGTATATATGTATGTATGTATATATGTATGTATGTATGTATGTACGTATATATGTCTTCTTCTTCTTCTTTCGGCTGCTCCCGTTCGGGGTCGCCACAGCGGATCATCCGTATGATCCGCATAGTGATTTGGCACATGTTTTTACGCCGGATGCCCTTCCTGACGCAACCCTGGTCGCCTCTTATGACACAGGGATATGGTACACCTATTTTAACCGGGGTATACACCGGCCCAGTATACTGGTACTCATTTCGCCGACCTCGGAAGGATGACAGGCTGAGTCAACCCCCTGGTGTATTAATTCAGTGGCCCAACGGGGCTTGAACTCAGGACCTTTTGGATCCCAAGCCGCTGCCCTAACCACTGCGCCAACACCAGGCTGTATATATGTATGTATGTATGAATGTATGTATGTATGTATGTATGTATGTATGTATGTATGTATGTATGTATGTATGTATGTATATGCATGTATGTATGTATATATGTATGTTTGTATATACGTATATATGTATATTTGTATGTATATATGTATGTATGTAGAAATGTATATTTGTAAGTGTGTATGTATGTATATATATGTATGTATGTATATATGAATGTATGTATGTATATATGTGTGTATGTATGTATGTATGTATGTATGTGTGTGTATGTATGTATGTATGTTCCTGAAATACAGCCAAAACGGTACACGATAGCACAAAAATTTTAGGGCCACCTTCCTCACCATTCACCAACAGTGTGCAGTATCAAGTTAGGTTCAAATCGGGCAACGAAAAAAATTATATAAAAATCAATTCCCGATTCAGTCAAGTACTCTTCGGGAGTATTTGATCAATGCAAACAACCTCAGCAGTATTGTTCACTGGAGCAAATTAATTGTTTTCTTGAAATGATTTTTTGTCATCAACCGCTGTCACAACGGGAACCTATTTAATTATTATAATAATGGATGATGTAGCCACTGAAACCTTGAATTACCTGGTGAAACCGTTCAGGATTGTACTGCGCTTTGCTGGAAGACACGATCCCGAAAATGTTGCCTTTCTCTCCGGAGCCAAAACTAAACAATGAATCGCATGGATGAATACAGAACCAGCAGAGAAAAGTATCGCGACTTGGATGAATTACCGAGTGAAAGCAAATGACGTGCGATCGCTGATTGTCCGTGAACCCCCCAACCCCTCCGTTGGACAGGGTGCTTTCTTAATGTGTGTGCCGTCCCTCCGATGGATA
>NC_140971.1:31951874-31986874 GCF_056783735.1 Eptatretus burgeri
TGGAGAACGTCCCATCTCCATTACTTTTCGAACCGATATTGGAGAACGTCCCATCTCCATTACTTCACGAATCGAGATTGGAGAACGTCCCATCTCCATTACTTCACGAATCGATATTGGAGAACGTCCCATCTCCATTACTTCACGAATCGAGATTGGAGAACGTCCCATCTCCATTACTTTTCGAACCAATATTGGAGAACGTCCCATCTCCATTGCTTCACGAATCGAGATTGCAGAATGTCCCATCTCCATTACCTTCGGATTTGAGCTTGGAGAGCAATTCCTCATCTTCAACGCCTTTGGTTCTACCTTTCAGGGTTTGTGAGACTTTATTTATAGGCTAAGCGCATGTAAGTGGTGACCACTCTTTTTCAAAAATGTCACAAAATGAAGTTTGTTCCATTGCCTTCTCACTATATTTTCCTGAAAGTGTAAGTCTAACTGTGTTCAGAACAAAAAACCGTATGGCTTAATTACATATATATACCGAAATATGATACTTTGAAGAAGGGGTACCTATTCTGATGGTTTTGCGAGTATTCAATGAAATTACCTAATTTATCTTTTTTTTATTTTTTGGCAAAATAAATGAAGGTCATAGTTTGTAACTTATTCTAGCAACTAATCTAATCATCAAAATACTAATTTCTGGTATTATTAAGAAATAATACATACCTTTTTTTTATTACTGCTCTATTCAGTGACTGTCAGATGCTGAAAAGCACCAAAAGAGAGAAGATTTATCGAACAAATTCTTGGACGTAAATTTTCAATTCAATCCATTCTGGGAGTAACAAAAAGCTCTCCAAATTCTCCAAAACTGTTTTAACTGTCTTCTAAATTAAAAAAAATATTTTTTAAATACCTGGAAAAATTATTTTTTTTAATTTTCAGAAAATTAATTTTTTAATCAAATTCAAAAAAGTGTCACGTGCAGTCGGACAAAAATGCAAAATTACTCAAATCCAAAGCCATGCATGTTTTCAATTTTTTAATACTATTATATCCATATCACTGTGCCCCATTTGTCAATAAATTTTGGTGAAAATAATCTGATGCACAGAAGAATAAAAGCTTTTTTTTTAAAACGTGACGTGCAGTCGGACATTTGGGTTGGAAAGTTCGGTCAAGCTGCTGTAATTAAGTATCCACCCGGATCATCTCAATTCTTGTTACATTGATTATTGGTAATAAGTTAAATAATTTAAGACATGTAAATATGAGTTATTGATAAACTTGTCATTTTGTAAGGGGATTTCATCATCCAAGGCTCTAAAAGGGCAATATAACAAGAAAAAATAAAAATATGCCAGAATGTACATATATCATGCGAATCCACCACTGACCGACACAAATGCTGATTTTCTCAGACGGTGGGTGATAACCTTTTGATTCGACGAGAAATTTCATATTGAATGTTTTATGTGTTGTATTTTTGCATGGTCTAATATATATCATATTTTAAGATGAAACAAGAAAAAAGGCCAATACTGGACATGTATATTCAATAAAAATCCTGTGGATTCAGTAATATACATCATAGACCCATGAACCTATATATTTTAAGGTCCGATGGAACACTGTCTGTGCAATGAACCGAATTTCATGACCAGTGGTAGTCTTTGTGACTTTCAAAAATTCCACTCAAGTCAGGGAATGCCCTAAAATAGGGGTGGTAACCTCTTACATGTGCTTAGCCTATAGTTCCATATTTTACACGTTTTTATTCATGCAATAATATTGGTGTTGGCTAAAGGTTTAAGATGACTTGTTTAATATCTTAGGGCCTGAAGTTCGAGCCCCTGTTGTGCTGTGAAATAACATCAGGTGGGTTGAATTATCCTGTCATCCCTCCCAGGTTGGCAAAATGAGTACCAGCTTACTGGTAACAGGGGGCACTGCATCAGTGGCACAGCCATGTTCCCAGAAATGATGCAACGAGCAGCTTCAAGCTGCATACATAATAATAATGATAATAATAATAAACAAAAATAAACACAGGGGCAATAAACCTGGGTGCTCATCTGGTATAATAATGGTACTGAGGAAGAAGTCAATGTGGGATGGAATCACGAAAATGTACAAATCAACCAATGCTGAAGCAAATACCTATTTTGGGGGGCAACCCCCCCCCCAATAGTTCCCCTAAAACTCCAATCTTTAATACTGTGGACAAACTTTGGTAATTCACAGGTGATGAAGGTTGTGGTCAAGTTTCAATGAAATTGTGTGTAGTTGTTTTGCAGAAGAAAGCAAATGGATATTTTGGGGTCAACTCCTGTAGACCCACTTTGGGCTCGATTTTTTGTTATTTTTTTGTTATGCCATGTACAAACTTTGGTACATACAGGATGTTGAAGGTTGTGGAAAATTTTTCATCAAAATCGTGTGTGTAGTTTCAGAGAAGTTACAAATATTTGTGAATGGACTGACGGACAGACGATGTGCCATCCCACAAGCTCTGGGAATTACATTCCAGGGAACTAATGATAAACTCCTGCAAAAGAGATTTGAATGTTAAGGTTTAAAAAAAAAAATCTTCGATCGCCGAAGAACATGTATTCATGTAGAATGGAAATGATCCTGTATGTGAATTCATTCACGAAAACCTGAGAGTAAAACGAGGAAGAACTTTTTCACTGTCATCCTCAAACTGCAAAAGTAACAAGACCACATTTTTTATTTAATATTATCGAAACTCACCAGGGTGTGGATAGATTACAGTACATCTGAGAATGAACGATCTATGTTCACACACACACACACACACACACACACACACACACACACACACACACACACACACACACACACACACACACACACACACACACACACACACACACGACGAAATATCGAAAATTTGGGAATATCGAGAAACTTGACAAAAAGGCCTCAGGCCTGTCTCTAACTGATTCGAAAGAAAAGCTGAAGATTTTGGAATCTTTGTGATGGATCTTTGCAACACCGATGTAAATACACAAAATGTTTTCGATCAATGAAAATATCGAACGGACAAGCACAAAATGCGGCGAAATGACCCCGAGCACCAAACCTCAACTCGCCATTGTTGATCATCAGATCATCTATCTGTATTTTACTAAAACTCTCATCTTGTATGTATGTATGTATGTATGTATGTATGTATGTGTATATGTATGTATGTATGTATAAATGTATATATGTATGTATGTATATATGTATGTTTGTATGTATATATGTATGTATTTATATCTGTATGTATGTATATCTGTATGTTTGTATGTATATATGTATGTATGTATGTATATATGTATGTCTGTATGTATAGCTGTATATATGTATGCATGTATGTATGAATATATGTATGTATGTATGTATGTATGTATGTATGTATGTATATATGTGTGTATGTATCTATGTATGTATATATGTATGTATGTATGTGTATATGTATGCATGTATGTATATATGTATGTATGTATGAATGTATATATGTATGTATGTATATATGTATGTATGTATATCTGTATGTTTGTATGTATATATGTATGTCTGTATGTATAGATGTATATATGTATGTATGTATGTATGAATATATGTATGTATGTATGTATGTATGTATATATGTGTGTATGTATCTATGTATGTATATATGGATGTATGTATGTATGTGTATATGTATGTATGTATGTATATATGTATGTATGTATGAATGTATATATGTATGTATGTATATATGCATGTATGTATGTATATATGCATGTATGTATGTATATATGTATGTATTGTGTATATATGTATATATTTAAGTCTGTTTGTATGTATATATGTATAGTTGTAAGTGTGTATGTATGTATATATGTATGTATGTATGTATATATATATATATATATATATATATATATATATATATATATATATATATATAAATATATATATATGCATGTATGTATGTATGTATGTATGTTCCTGAAATACAGCCAAAACGGTACACGATAGCGCAAAATTTTAGGGCCACCTTCCTCACCATTCTCCTACAGTGTGCAGTATCAAGTGAGGTTCAAATCGGGCAACGAAAAAAATTATATAAAAATCAATTTCCGATTCAGTCAAGTACTCTTCGGGAGTATTTGATCAATGCAAACAACCTCAGCAGTATTGTTCACTGGAACTAACTTAATTTTTTTTCTTGAAATGATTTTTTGTCATCAACCGCTGTCACAACGGGAACCTATTTAATTATTATAATAATGGATGATGTTGCCACTGAAACCTTGAATTACCTGGTGAAACCGTTCAGGATTGTACTGCGCTTTGCTGGAAGACACGATCCCGAAAATGTTGCCTTTCTCTACGGAGCCAAAACTAAACAATGAGTCGCATGGATGAATACAGAACCAGCAGAGAAAAGTATCGCGACTCGGATGAATTACCGAGTGAAAGCAAATGACGTGCGATCGCTGATTGTCCGTGAACCCCCCAACCCCTCCGTTGGACAGGGTGCTTTCTCAATGTGTGTGCCGTCCCTCCGATGGATATTAAACTGGGTATCCCATCACCAACAATGGTTGGTGGACGTTAGAGATCCCACAGTGTCCTTCGTGAAGAGTCGGCAAGCTATTGCCAACACCCTGGACAAATTACAAATTCCTGTCCGAACCTTTGTCGAACGTCATGTTTGACCAGCTGGTTCGTGAAAGATTTGAGCCAAACTTAGCCCAGCCAACCCGGCAAGAACGTGGGATTTCAAACAAAGCATGAGATAATGTTTCACCAGCCACGAATCTTCAATAATGTTCGGATGAGGAAGTGAGGCGAGCCAATGAAGGATTTCACTCTGCAGTACTGTTAAAAAAACAAAAATTACAGGAGAAGGTCAGGGTCCTCAATGGACCCCAGGGCAGTGACCCACCTTTACCACCACCCCCTCACCCCCTCATCGGCTCAGGTATCACCCACCATCAGTCTCAATCACAGTCCCACTGGCTTCCCTACAATCAGTGGTGTTTTGTTCACAGTAATTGTCGTTGGGTCTGCAGAGTTGTCAGCCACCGACATGGGAAGGCTGATTTGCCTCTGATTAAATCATACAGCTCAAGCTCATGGTGGCTGAACATGGATCTCATGAAAGAAATTATGAATAATCACTTTTTAATTGTGGAAGCTCAGACTGTGTTATTTTGCCCTGGTTTGGTAGTTTGTGAAGTTAATTGCAAAATATTCTGCCCCACTGTTGCAACGAGACTTCTTGGAAGACGTCGTCATGAGACACACTCCAACATGGCCCCCAAAAATTCTGTGCTGAACACCAACATGTCCGTTCTAATGTGTGTATATATATATATATATGTACCTGGTTGTTCCATCTCCTGAAATCCATCAATGAGTAGATCTTTGTCAACAACAACTTACATGCACACACCAACACGTGTGTGTGTGTGTGTGTGTGTGTGTGTGTGTATGTGTGTGTTTGTGTTTGTGTGTGTGTGTGTTTGTGTGTGTGTGTGTGTGTGTTTGTGTGTGTGTGTGTTTGTGTTTGTGTGTGTGTGTGTTTGTGTGTGTGTGTGTGTGTGTTTTTGTGTGTGTATGTGTTTGTGTGTGTGTTTGTGTCTCTGTGTGTGTGTGTGTGTGTGTGTGTGTGTGTGTGTGTGTGTGTGTGTGTGTGTGTGTGTGTGTGTGTGTGTGTGTGTGTGTGTATATTTTCCACCAGTCTGTCTTCAAAACTACTTCTCAGAAAATCACAACAGGCTTTACCAGTCACCATGCCATTCTTACCGGGCTCGTTGTCTCGGGAATCCAAGACCACCCACCATCATTCACACCACGCTTTCCAATTTCCTCCATTTGCACAGTTCATGTGTTTCTATAGCGACAGAAGGCCATTTGGTCCATCATTGCCGCGTTGCACCCCGAGTTAATTTTTGCTGCAGGTTTAAAAAAGTACATTTATTAAAAGGCTCTTTCTCTCCCCCCCCCCCCTCCTCCAACCCATTCAATCTCCAACAACCAAGTATCCCTCGTTGTTCGCCCTCCACCCTGCTGTTGATGTGTTGTTCCCTCTTTTCCACTTTGTTCATATATTTATGGCTTAATTGCTTATTTATTAATTTATTAATCTTCACGATTCTAAAAACAATCTTCTTCATGATTTACAAAAGTCTGAAATAATCCGACCTTGATTGCGTTATCCCGTATGTATTTTAAAAGACGTTTCCAGTTATTCCAAAATATAACATAAATTAAAAATATTGATGATGTCACAGTGGGATTGTGATCTCACCTGCTATTGTAACCATGGTCACGAGAACGTCACAGTCAGTTTGTCATTGTGTGGTTCGCAGCTTAAAGAGCAGACGCACTTTGTTTGTCTCCTGTTTTGCTTGTGATTGAAATTGCGCGAATTAAGAGCAATGGCTTGGAATTCTGGAGAGGAACATCAGTGGAGCTCGGGGAGCAATTCTTCCTCTCCGTCACTTTCAGAATCGACCTTGGATAACTTCTCATCTCCGTCACTTTCAGAATCGACCATGGATAACGTCTCATCTCCGTCACTTTCAGAATCGACCATGGATAACTTCTCATCTCCGTCACTTTCAGAATCGACCATGGATAGCTTCTCATCTCCATCACTTTCAGAATCGACCATGGATAACGTCTCATCTCCGTCACTTTCAGAATCGACCATGGATAACGTCTCATCTCCGTCACTTTCAGAATCGACCATGGATAGCTTCTCATCTCCGTCACTTTCAGAATCGACCATGGATAACGTCTCATCTCCGTCACTTTCAGAATCGACCATGGATAACGTCTCATCTCCGTCACTTTCAGAATCGACCATGGATAACGTCTCATCTCCGTCACTTTCAGAATCGACCATGGATAGCTTCTCATCTCCGTCACTTTCAGAATCGACCATGGATAACGTCTCATCTCCGTCACTTTCAGAATCGACCATGGATAACGTCTCAATTCCGTCACTTTCAGAATCGTCCATGGATAACGTCTCATCTCCGTCACTTTCAGAATCGACCATGGATATCTTCTCATCTCCATCACTTTCAGAATCGACTATGGATAACGTCTCATCTCCGTCACTTTCAGAATCGACCATGGATAACGTCTCATCTCAGTCACTTGCAGAATCGATCTGGGGGAGAATCTCATCTCCATTACTTCCCGGATCGAGATTGGAGAACGTCTCATCTCCATTACCTCCAGAATTGAGATTGGGGAACGTCTCATCTCAGTCACTTGCAGAATCGAACTGGGGGAGAATCTCATCTCCATTACTTCCCGGATCGAGATTGGAGAACGTCTCATCTCCATTACCTCCAGAATTGAGATTGGGGAACGTCTCATCTCCATTACTTCCCGAATCGAGATTGGAGAACGTCTCATCTCCATTACTTCCCGAATCGAGATTTGAGAACGTCTCATCTCCATTACCTCCAGAATTGAGATTGGGGAACATCTCATCTCCATTACCTCCAGAATTGAGATTGGGGAACGTCTCATCTCCATTACTTCCCGAATCGAGATTTGAGAACGTCTCGTCTCCATTACCTCCAGAATTGAGATTGGGGAACAATTGCCCACCTCCCCGTCCTCTGGATTTGAGCTTGGAGAACAATCCCTCATCTTCAACGCCTTTGGCTCTACCTTTCAGGGTTTGTGAGAGTGTTTATAGTTACATATTTTACACGTTTTTACTCATGCAATAATATTGGTGTTGGCTTAAGGTTTAAGATGATTGGTTTAATATCTCAGGGCATGAAGTCCGAGCCCCTGTTGTGCTGTAAAATATCATCAGGTGGGTTGAATCATCCTGTCATCCCTCTGAGATTGGCAAAATGAGTACCACTTCACTGGTAACAGGGGGCACTGCATCAGCGGCACAGCCGTGCTCCCAGCAATGATGCAACGAGAGCTCCAAGCTGCATATGTAATAATAATGATAATAATAATGAAAAATAAATACAGGGGCAATAAACCTGGGTACTCACCTGGTAAAATAATGGTATTGAGGAGGAAGTCAATGTGGGATGGAATCACGAAAATGTACCACTCAACCAATGCTGTAGCAAATACCTATTTTGGGGGGCAACCCCCCCAATAGTTCCCTAAAACTCCAATTTTTAATGCTGTGTACAAACTTTTAATGCTGTGTAATATCGTGGACAAACTTTGGTAATTCACAGGTGATGAAGGTTGTGGTCAAGTTTCAATGAAATTGTGTGTTGTTGTTTTGCAGAAGAAAGCAAATCCATATGTTGGGGTCAACCCCTGTAGACCCACTTTGGGTTCGATTTTTTGTAATGTTTTTTGTTATGCCATGAACAAACTTTGGTACATACAGGATGTTGAAGGTTGTGGCAAAGTTTCATCAAAATCGTGTGTGTAGTTTCAGAGAAGTTCCCAATATTTGTGAACGGACGGACGAACAGACGGACAGACGATTCACCATCCCACAAGCTCCCGGAATTACGTTCCAGGGAACTGATGATAAAATCCTGAAAAAAAGATTTGTTTGTTAAGGTTAAAAAAAAAAAATCTTCGATCGCCGAAGAACATGTATTCATGTGGAATGGAAATGATCCTGTCTGTGAACTCATTCAGGAAAACCTGAGAGTAAAACGAGGAATAACTTTCTCACTGCATCCTCAAACTGCAAAAGTAACAAGACCACATTTTTTATTTAATATTATCGAAACTCACCAGGGTGTGGATAGATTACAGTGCATCTGAGAATGAAGGATCTATGTTCACACACACACACACACACACACACACACACACACACACACACACACACACACACACACACACACACACACACACACACACACACACACACGTGTTGGTGTGTGCAAGTAAGTTGTTGTTGACTAAGATCTCCACACATTGGTGGATTTCAGGAGATGGAACAACCAGGTATATATATATATACACACATTAGAACGGACATGTTGGTGTTCAGCACAGAATTTTTGGGGGCCATGTTGGAGTGTGTCTGCTGACGACGTCTTCCAAGAAGTCTCGTTGCAACAGTGGGGTAGAATGTTTTGCAATTAACTTCACAAACTACCAAACCAGGGCAAAATAACACAGTCTGAGCTTCCACAATTAAGAAGTGATTATTCATAATTTCTTTCATGAGATCCATGTTCAGCCACCATGAGCTTGAGCTGTATGATTTAATCAGAGGCAAATCAGCCTTCCCATGTCGGTGGCTGACAACTCTGCAGACCCAACGACAATTATTGTCAACAAAACACCACTGATTGTATGGAAGCCAGTGGGACTGTGATTGAGACTGATGGTGGGTGATACCTGAGCCGATGACGGGGGTGAGGGGGGTGGTGGTAAAGGTGGGTCACTGCCCTGGGGTTCATTGAGGACCCTGACCTTCTCCTGTAATTTGTGTTTTTTTTAACAGTACTGTAGAGTGAAATCCTTCATCGGCTCGTCCTTCCTTCCTCATCCTTACATAATTGAAGATTCGTGGCTGGTGAAACATTATCTCATGCTTTGTTTGAAATCCCACGTTCTTGCCGGGTTGGCTGGGCTAAGTTTGGCTCAAATCTTTCACGAACCAGCTGGTCAATCATGACGTTCGACAGAGGTTCGGACAGGCATTTGTAATTTGTCCAGGGTGTTGGCAATAGCTTGCCGACTCTTCACGAAGGACACTGTGGGATCTTTAATGTCCACCAACCATTGTCGGTGATGGGATACCCAGTTTAATATCCATCGGAGGGATGGCACACACATTGAGAAAGCACCCTGTCCAACGGGGGGTTGGGGGGGTTCACGGACAATCAGCGATCGCACGTCATTTGCTTTCACTCGGTAATTCATCCGAGCCGCGATAATTTTCTCTGCTGGTTCCGTATTCATCCCTGCGAGTCATTGTTTAGTTATGGCTCCGTAGAGAAAGGCAACATTTTCAGGATCGTGTCCTCCAGCAAAGCGCAGTACAATCCTGAACGGTTTCTCCCGGTAATTCAAGTTTTCAGTGGCTACATCTTTCTTTATTATTATAATAAACAAAACGAGCCGTGAACCCGTTGGGTTCCCGTTGTGACAGCGGTTGATGACAAAAAATTATTTCAAGAAAAAAAAAAGACAGCTCTAGTGAACTATACCGCTGAGGTTGTTTGCATTGATCAAATACTCCAGAAGAGTACTTGACTGAATCGGGAATTGATTTTTTAATAATTTTTTCGTTGCCCAATTTGAACGAAACTTGATACTGCACACTGTAGGAGAATGGTGAGTAAGCTGGCCCTAAAACTTTTGTGCTATTGTGTACCGTTTTGGTTGGCTGTATTTCAGGAGCATACATACATGCATACATACATGCATACAAGATGAGAGTTTTAGTAATATATAGATAGATGATCCCCAATGGCGAGTTTAGGTTTTGTGCTTGGGGTCATTTCGCCGCATTTTGTGCTTGTCCCTTTGATATTTTCATTGATCCGAAACATTTTGTGTATTTACATCAGTGTTGTAACGATCCATCACAAATATTCCAAAATCTTCAGCTTTTCTTTGGAATCACTGGGTGATAGGCCTGAGGCCTTTTTGTCAAGTAGCTCGATATTCCCAAATTTTCCTGTGGAGAATGTAAATTTATGGTTGGACACTGCGAGCTGTGGATAGATTAACCGGTTTTTCCTCGACCATTACATTGACTGGAGTAAGGCTTGGTGGTATATCTCACAATATGAGAACATCCTTAATCTCAAGTGAACCCCACCCCCTCCCCCTAAAAAAATTTCTGGATCCGCCCCTGCTGTCTATAAAACACCGGAATGATAGTTTATAGCTGGTTCGGGATTCGAACACAGGCTAGCGAAGCAAAAGCAGCATCGAAAGCGGCGGCCAACGCACAGACAGACACGCACTTCAAGTTATATAATAGATGTGTTAATACTTTATTTATTTACTTTTCGACGCATACTGTGAGCTAAAAAGGCTACTGCTGTGATTTTGCTTTGTTTATGACCTTATTGCTGTTCAAATTTAGGATCTTCATTAAAAAAAAAAATTCAAAAAGTTGCAAAAGAAAGAGAAAGGAGTGAAAACCCTGCTCGGTGCAGTGGTTCTAATCAGAGGCCATGGTTGCCTCGCAACCCGTCAGACCGCAGAGTTATCTGTGCCTGGCGGCTTCGGGACCGGAGGTCGGGTAGAGGTCGGAGGAGCTCTCTCGTGATAAACCCAGACTCTGGATCCATTACAATATAATGTAAGATTAAAAGGGCCATTACAAAATGGGTTGCAATGTCCGTCCGTCTGTTAACATTTCAGCTTTTTTGCCTCTTCTCCCTTATTACTGGCCAGATTATTTTGATACTAACCATCAGAGCCACTCGGATCCATTTTTTAACGAGCAATTTGATGGCTTTCCCATCAAAATATATGTAGAGAACATAATGAGCATTGTGGAGCACTCCGTTGATATCCAGTGGGCCATGAGTGGAGTATTCACGTGGAATTCGTTCACGAAGGATAGCAGGTGAAATTTGACACAAATACTCCATGGGTTACCTATCTGATATCAAGAGGAGTACACAACGTCAGTTCGGGTTTATATTTATGCCATGATCGCTAAAATTCGATCTTTTTTGGATGGAAAACATCTTGGATCTTCAGCACAAAACTTGCCCAATCAGTGACATCACAGTAGCAATTAGGCACTCCAATATGGCTACCGTGAGTTTCACATTCCACTGTAGGAAATGACCAGCATGTCCGTTCTATTAAATACTGTTGGACCCCGTTATTCATGGATTGGCTATTCACGGACCTGTGTATTCGCCGGTCATAAAGTGTGACCTTTTTTGACATTCGTGGGGTTTTTTATTTATTTATTTATTTTCACACTTCAGGAATGCTGGTCTCCAAACCCTAACCCCCTGAAGATCCTTCTGGAAAATTGGAAATCAGCCAACATAACAGCATTTCATAAAAAGGAGCAAAAGTGTATCCCCTTAACTACAGCCCAATTAGCTTACTGTCCTTCCAATTATCAGCAGAGTAATGGAATCCATCATCGCAATTCACATAAAATCATTCATTTTCTCCAACAGCCTCATCTTATGTCATCAATTGGGATTCAGACCGAGTCACTTTACCTTTAACGTGCTGCTTCTACTCTCCCAACAATGGCAGAAGATCTCAATGTCAGACATGAGATGAGGACTGTCTCTCTGGACATATTTCTCTGGACATACAGTATGGCATCCTTCCTTGCTCTGCAAACTGTCTGCCCTAGATGTTTGTGAAGTTTGTGAAGTAGTTTGTGAAGCAATCCAAGGCCAACTCCACTCTTGGATGACTGACTTCCTCCACTCTCACAGTCATGTTGTGGCTTTCAACGAAACCCTTTCTTCTCCTCTCCCTCTTAAGGCAGGATTACCCAAGGCAGTGCTCTCAGCCCCATCTTATTCCTAATCTTCATCAATGATCTCTCTGACTCTAAAAAAATCCTCTTTATCTCTTTGCTGATGACTCCATTCTCAGCCATGACATCTCTCATCCTTCTGACAGATAGGCAGCAGCCTCTTCCCTTTCCTCAGACCTTGACAAAATCACAAACTGGTCAAACACAATTTTGTTTGTGTATTCATATTGTCCACTCTTTGCATTTACCTTTACCCCTCATCATTACCTGCATCCCTTGTTTGTCTGTGTACGTCCTCCCTCCGCCATGCTTGTGTTTTCTCCTTTCTCCTGCTGTTCCCTTTGTTATGTTGTGTCCTGATTTTTTCTGTGTAATCGCTCTTTGACGAACCTAGACCATATATTTCAAAAAAATTTAATGTTAGTACACCCCCCAAGTACAAGTCTTCCTTTTGGTGATGGACAAGACAAACTATCAGTAGTAATGGCAGCTCAAAGAGTGTGAAAGGGGTAATCAGATCATATGTTTAATAAAGGTTTACCACGTTGGCCCACTAATACCTCATTATTGTCGATAACCGCCTCGACAATCCGATATAATCATTCGATCATGTCCCCTACCGTTGGAGTCTTAGATGTGACCAAATCATTTGATTTATAAAGTTTATCTGTGGAATATTTACAAGGTTTCTTTCAATATAACAACTGGATTATTTAAGGTGATATGATATTGAGAAATATGTATTTTTAAAAAGATTGTGAACATACTCTTTATCTCGTGTTTTACTGAAACATGACGTTTTCTTACGCTTTGTGTTTAGATCCAGAATTATGAGCTCACCAAGAAGCTCGGGCAAGGAGGCTTTGGAGCCGTTTACCAAGCAAGGAATATCTGCTCCAACGATGAGGTATGGAAAAGTGACGAGTAGTGCTTTGAAGTGTAAAGGTGGTTCGTGTTCATGAAGGTTTAAACAAAAATCTACTCTGCCTGTACCTGTAAATTCATTCATTATCCCACGCACACACAAAAAAGCGGGGTTAAACAATGCTTCACTTCTCTGTTTGTGTTTATATCTACAAATGTCTGTTTACGATTGAAGAACAACTTTATCTCAATTGAATATTATAATTTAAACATGAATCAGAAGACCAACCTGCAGTTTTACAGGATTTACTTTAGCTTTGAATTCATCCCAATCACGCGCATGCGCAGAGATGAGGGACATCAATTTTAAGCGGTGAAGCCCTTCGATATTTGGCTATGTCCTTCCTTCCGTCCATCTGTTGGTCAAAAAAGAAGAAGAAGAACCTCTCAAACCCACCATGTTTAATTCTAAAGGGTAATTATAAAGGGTAATTATAAAGGGTAATTCTAAAAGGTAATTCCAAAGTGTAATTCTAAAGAGTAATTCTAAAGGGTAATTTGAAAGGGTTATTTTCAAGGGTAAGTCTGAAGTATAATTCTAAAGGGTAATTCCAAAGGGTAATTCTAAAGGGTAAGTTTAAAGTGTAATTCTAAAGCGTAATTCTAAAGGGTAATTCAAAAGTGTAATTCTAAAGGGTAATTCTAAAGGGTAATTCTAAAGTGTAATTCCAAAGGGTGTTTCTAAAAGGTAATTCTGAAGTGTAATTCTAAAGGGTAACTCTAAAGGGTAATTCAAAAGGGTAATTTTCAAGGGTAATTCTAAAGTGTAATTCTAAGGGATAATTCTAAAGGCTAATTCTAAAGGGTAATTCTAAAAGGTAATTCTAAAGGGTAATTCTAAAATGTAATTCTAAAGTGTAATTCTAAAGGCTAATTCTAAAGGGTAATTCTAAAAGGTAATTCTGAAGGGTAATTCTAAAGGGTAATTCTCAAGGTAATTAATTCTCAAGGGTAATTCAAAAGGCTAATTCTAAAGTGTAATTCTAAAAGGTAATTCTGAAGTGTAATTCTAAAGTGTAATTCTAAAAGGTAATTCTGAAAGGTAATTCTAAAAGGTAATTCTAAAAGGTAATTCTGAAGGGTAATTCTAAAAGGTAATTCTAAAGGGTAATTCTAAAAGGTAATTCTAAAGGGTAATTCTAAAGGGTAATTCTGAAGGGTAATTCTAAAAGGTAATTCTAAAGGGTAATTCTAAAGGGTAATTCTAAAGGGTAATTCTAAAGGGTAATTCTAAAAGGTAATTCTGAAGGGTAATTCTAAAGGGTAATTCTAAAGGGTAATTCTAAAGGGTAATTTTCAAGGGTAATTCTAAAACGTATTTCTCAAGGGTAATTCTAAAGGATAATTCGAAAGGGTAATTCTTAAGGGTAACTCTGAAGGATAATTATATGGGGTAATTATAAAGGGTTGTTCTTAATGGCAATTCTTAAGGGTATCTCTCAAAGATAATTCTATGAGGTTCAAAAAGGTAATTCTTAAAGATTTGAAAGGGTAATTCAAAAGGTTAATTCTCGAGGGATCTGAAAGGTAATGATAAAGGGTAATTCTAAGGGCTAATTCTAAAGAGAGATTCTAAACTTTAGAATTAGATCCTCTAAACTTTAGATCCCCAAACTTTGGAATCTGAAGGGTTCCATTTGTTTCCAGGCTTTGCCTATTTCATATTAAAAATGCTAAACTAAACCACTTCCTTCAGACATGGGTATGATTTATTTATTTATTTATTTATTATACTTTGCCTGTCTGGCAGTCAAACAAAATTAAAAATCATTTCAAACAGGAAACATTGTTTTTAAGGACGTCATAAAGTACACAAACAGACACGAAGAAATAATGTAATGTATTAAATAAGGTGGTGTAAAAGATGCTGCATCAATGGCGGTAAATTTCCAAAAAAAATTTTTCCTGGAGAACTCTTTCACCTTTTTCACCTGCCAACAAATCACCTTTTTGGAACTTTCAAAGCCATTCCATTTACCGGAAGTTGTACAAAATATTACGGCATTTTACATCATCAAGACCAATCAAATTTGCTGCTCACAGACCCTGTCCATGTCTTTTTTTTTTCTCTCAAGACTGTGGGGGTGAGGGGATGGTGGATGGGCAATGTTTATCATGAGCTTACCACTTTGCCATCAAGTCCTTCCTTTAATTTTCTGTGAAGTGCATTTAAATGAGTGTAAATGTGGCAAAGTTCATCTCAATTTTTTATTTTTTTTTGATAAACCTTCGTGCATTTACAAACTCATCTCTTTTTACTAATTTTTTACTGTACCTTTTGTTGATAGAGCCTAATGCCTTGTTTGACTGTTACCATAGATAAACATGTTATCATGTTTTGCTGATTTAGCAAGGTGTGCACGATACTTGTGAGAAGTCAATTGTTGTAAATAACACCCCTCAAAGCTTTGTACCTATTAATGACAAGCTTTTACTTGTCTGTCTCTTCCAGTTTGCTGTGAAAGTTTCGCTCAACGATGACTGGAACAAAGTGAGTCTATTTCATGATGTATTGGGTTAGAGTGTATATCACAGTATCATATGACTTGATACCTAACTTACGTTCATGATTTGCACCTACCTGTAGGTGGAAAATAAATGTATTCCCAAAGCTGATCTCATGTTTGTGGCACTAATTAAAATGTCATCTTCTCCTTCAGTATCACACAAAGATAAACATTTCTGACAAAGAACGGTACTTAGACAAACTCTTCTCATGTTCCATATTCAAAGGAGAGTAAACGGTTCCATGTAATATACTCGTGGGGTTAATATCTCAGGTGTGGGGACTGGCTTGACAGCCGAGACTCCAGAGGTATGTGCACTCACCTCTGAGCTATTAAGTCTAGGTTCGAGTCTCATTCCAACCAAAAACTGTCATCCCAGTGCCTCACATGCAGGACGAGGAATCAATGTGTGCACCGTCCATTGGAAGGACGTTGTCCCATCTGCCAGCAGTAGTTGTTGGTGGACGTTGATGATCCCACAGTGTTTTCGTGAAGAGATGAATTATCACTGGCCTGCATTATCACCTGAATGCCGGACTATAGTAATTCAGATGATAATGCAGGACTATAGGAATAGTCCTGCATTAACACCTGAACAAATTACAAACTCCTCTCACCTTGAGCAGAACGTCAGGCTTGACCATCCGGTTCGAGAAAGTCTTGGTCCAAAAACTTCCCCTTGCTGACCCTGCAATGAGATGGGATTAATTGGGGAAGTTGTAGTTATGGGAGTCTAGTCATTCAATTGTGTCTTTAAAAAACAAAATCGCTGGTTTCTCACACAAAGTAGGATCAAGAGTCCATTCCACTCAGCAAATTCTCCCATTATATTTGGTCTGACACCCCATTGAGTCATTCCAACAACTTTATGTGAACACCGTGCATAAAACTCGAGGAAAGCTGATACACAAGGATGTGGGATATCAGATGAGTTCATTTCATTTCACATGATGTTACTTTATTACAAACATTGCTCTCTCTTTCTCTTTTTTGCAGTTTTCAAATGAAGCCTCAATCATGTCATCATTAAATCATCCAAACATCAGTAAGTGAAGGTTTCATTCCAATGGACAAACTGTAATAATCAATGTGGTGATGTTATGCTTGTGTCATCACTGGTGGTCACTGACAAGTGGACTTCATAACCAGTGGTCTTTGAAATGTTTTTTTTCATGAAATAATTGCAGAAAATATGGATAAAACCTTTGGTATTTCCATTCTTTTTTTGCTATATATCATCAAAAATGGCTCAACTAACGAATCTACTTCTATCCATGGTTCAGCAAACTTTTTTCTCACACAGACCAAAATGATAATGTCTCAAAGAGATTTTTTTAAACATATTTTATGAAATCATAAAGTAATAGGATTACAGAATGGTGCAGAGGTGGTTCACTTACCTTGGAGCTACCTTGTCTGGGTTTGATTCCCGACCTGATTATAAACTGTGAGAAAGATGCTTTACAGGCAGGGTGTTGCACCACAAAGTTCTCCGTCCCTGGGATACATATTATGCTCGGTGTCCCATCTACTAGCATTAGCTGAAGGATGTTAAAGACCCTTAGTATTGCCAACCTATGGCTGTTTATCCATACTTTGTCCTTTTAAGTGCTGAGTGTCAAGCAAGGAAGCAGCATGTACCATTGTTAAAGTCTTCGGTATGACTTGGACGGGTTTCAACCATCGACCTTCCAGACTCAAAGTGGACACTTTTCTTTTCTTTCTAAAAAGTCGGCCATCTTGTGTTGTACACACCTCTCAGGGGTCTTAGGACAGTTGCTCTGCACTGGGAGTGTCAAAGGATCCATGGTCTCATGATAATGATAATGACTTTGCACAGGTGTTCCAAGGACTCAGGATCACATGACAGTTACAAGAGGATGATAATTGATGATCTCATGGGTCTTAAGACATAGTTACTCTGCATCCAGTAGATCCACAGCAGGACATTTCAATACCAAGGTGCACAAGTGGCACTGATGCAAACTGCTTTCCCATTCAAAGGAATGTCCAGAACATGCATTATGTAGAACTTAATGCTGGGTATCTCAGCAGATGAGCTGTATCATTCACAGGAAAAAAAAGGGGGTGGAAGGGGGAATTTGTAGGCCTCACCATAACTTATGGTTCTTATCACAAAGTTACTGTTCACTTGACTGATGTATTCAATGTAATGTCAATTTTCAAATTGTGCATTTTGCTTATTATATAGTTTCTTTTATGCTGCACTCTGCCATCCCCACCTAGTTCGACTATATGATGTTAACAAGACGGACAAAATGATGTACATGGTAATGGAGCTTGCACGTGGAGGTATGTTACTTCATAATTCTTCAATTCTTCAGGTGTGATGTCTGTCCTAATTCACTGTGGATTATAGATAGCTTTTCACTGTATGGCTTTGCCACGTCATTTATGCAATGAGTGGACCTTTTGGTGAGTGCCAGGTCTGGTGGAGTTTGTTCAAGCATATTCTACATCAATATAAATAATACCACGATGTCTGTTTTTGTTTCCCCATCTCCTCTCTCACTCCTTCATGGATGGTCACCAATCTTCATCGGCATCAATAACAATGTCTTACAATTCTGCTTATGGCATCTTAGTTTACTTCCAACTTCTATTCCGGTCAGCCTGGCTGAAAACACACTTTTCTCAAAGTGTTTGCCATGCTGGATTATTTATTTGTATGCAGCCTCTGGCTACTTGGATGCATCATTTTCTGAGGGTACGGCTGTGCTGCTAATGCAATGCCCCCTGTTACCAATTTCACCGACTTCGGAAAGATGGCAGACTGAGTCAACCTGCCGAGTGTTAATTCAATGGAAAACAGGGGCTTTAACTCAATACCCTAAGATCTGCAGCCAGCCCCCCGAACCGTTAAGCCAACACCAGGCTTGCCATGCTGTATGACATCACGGCATTCATTGGGAAGCGCTGATGATGCCAGCCTGTCATGAGTGATGTTCTTGTTTTCCATACCATCCTTTCACCCATCACCCTGCTGTTTTTCATAACATTCCAATTGAGGCGATAAACAAACAATTATTTCATTCAATGCTGCTTGTACAATTAAACTCAAGGGAGTATTTCGTTGTCGCATTATCGGAAAGTAATAATTGCTGCACAATGTCTGCTGAAAAAACAAAAGGAGATTAAAAACCTTTTGTTCTGAGTATGAAACCCATTTTACGCAGACACACACATACACACAATTTCTGAAGGACTTGATTACACGATATTGTATTGAATCAAAAAGAATGTCCTGTCTTGTATTCCCAACGGAGCCCACGGGTCAGGATGATGTGATTCCAGGTGAAATTTCAAAGCGGCATTTTAGAGTCATGCAATATGAAACAAAACAAGAAAAAGGGCAATCAGAGATTGGCAGACCCTCACCAGAAATTATTTTGTGTGGTGTTTGTGTAGTTTTGGGTGGTGGATTTTGTATGGCGTTTGCGCACTGGTGTATTACATAATTAATAAGAAACATAATTAGAACTGCCACATTATGACTGTGATGTGATGTCAGTGATGATTGGGTACCAAGTGATGACCAAGTACCAACACGTCCCACTTTGATACAACCCTGCTTTGATCAGACACCTGACCCTGACCCATGACATTTAAAAAATTATTATTCAATTGAAATGAGAATGGGATTAAAAGTAAATTAAATTCAAATCAAATGGAAGACCAAATAGGAAGAGTCCTGCATTGGAATAATCAGAAGGAACCCAAACAAGCAAAAAGCAAAGATGAAGTCATCAGGAGGAACTTGGGTAGGATTTTCACTTCAGCTGCTACTCCTCTACCCTTCCGATGAAGTCCGATGATCACTACTAGATCATAAATTTGAAATTTCACATAGATTAATTAAGTCGTTCCAAAGAAAACGTGATTTTATATTTTGTTCAATCCAATAAGGCTGCCAAATCATATGACCTATCAATTATTCCTCAAAAGATTTGCACACATATGGCTTGCGAAACATTTTTGTGAAGTTTCCCTTCGATCTGTCCAGCTGTTCTGGAGAAGAAGATTTTTATAGGTTTTAGGGTAAATCCAATATGACTGCCAAATCATGTGACCTATGACATCCTATGTGTGAAACTTTTGTTCCTCATGGATAGGCGGGCATACGCGTAAAGTTTCGCCTTGATCTGTTCACCCACTTCAGAGAAGAAGATTTTTTAAAGGTTTTTTTTTTTTAACAACGTGGCTGTCGAATCACATGACCGATGACATCATCAAAAAATTCTGTGGACCATTTTATCCCAAGATGACCCTCAAAATTTTTCATACTGACCAGATGTAGCATTCTACATAAGCAATTTTGACATCATAATGAAGGCACCTATGACATCATAAAAGCACACATATTCCCCATGAGGAGTACTTGTTATGTGCCAAGTTTCAATTTTTTTCCTTGGTACAGTTTCAGAGATACAGAGGTCCAAAGTTTTTCCGTTTTCCAACATGGCTACTACACCACGTGACTTATGACATCATACTTATCAGTAAAATATTCTACTTGAGCAGTCATTCCAATGGTGAAACTTTTGTCTCAATCGGACAAGCGGTTGCAATGAAAAACATTAAAGTTATGTTCAGACAAACAAAAAACAGACAAACAAATGAACCCAAATGCAATACCCTCTCCATTGACGAGGGTAATAATTTTACACATTGACAAAATAATGAAGTACCCCATTTATAGCAAAGTGGTTTACTTCATCACGGAGTCAGGCAGACGAGTATCAGGAGCCATTAAAGTGGTGGCCACTTGTAACAGCTTCTATGCCCTTTGAGTGGCTACAATGTTAAAAAATAAATTATGTCTTTGCTTTGATGATACACCATGGATTGTGTGACCATCCAACCCATTCCCCCAAAACACTTTTCCCTGTTTTTGACTCAACAAGCTCTTCTCTCTCATCGGTGATCCTCCAAAATCCCGAGTGCTATACGTGATTGTTGTCGAATCTGTATATTTCACCTAATGCTTTCAGTCACTCATGGCATCTGTATGATTACCTGTACAGGTGATCTGTTTGATTATTTGGAGAATCATACACCCATGACTGAAGAACAAGTGAGACCAATTATTCATCAGGTGAGCTGAGCCTATGTTGATGGCATTCGTGATTTGTGATGTTTATCGTGTGGTTTAAAAGCAGGATATTTTAAATGAATAAAATTTGTTGGAAACTCCTATTTGCATAACCACCCATTAAGTCAGTCCTTTCTTTCCAGGTGGCAACCGTGTTAAACTTCATACACAGAAACAACATCGTGCATGGAGACATAAAGGTAAAATGAATCTGCACAAAACATGATAATCAGAGAAGGACATTGCTTAAAGACTCGGGAGAGGTTTTTATGTGGGGAAAGAGGAAAATTATTGAGAAATGATGGAAAGCTTTACTGGTATTGCTTAATGTGGGCTTCTTCGTATGATGATGTGTGTAACAAGGAGAGTGAGCACCATTAGAGGCCTTTTAAAGGTTGGTTCACGTTTACAGCTATTCACTGGACAAGCTCACGGTAATTGTCTTAAAGTGCAGTGAAACTTAGTGCAGAGGAACTCTGTTTTCTCAAACGTTTAGGGAGGAAACATTGTGTTTGTGCACCAGTATGATATCATACTATCATGTCAGACAGGCTCCGTCAACATGGGCCATCTGCGTCAGCATCTTTCGACCCGCGAATTGCTGAACTGTTTCTAATTACGACTGCGTTCACTTTAATTTACAACCTCACCGTTCCCCAAGTTCGCCCAAACAAACTGAAATTGATGGCACACGCACAGGAGGCAGATGGATGGAAGACATTTTCTTACCTTTGAAAGGGTTTATTTATTATGAATATTGGGGGAAATGTGGATGAGATGAGTAGTTCGGAACAAACCATGCGAATAAAAAGACACAATGTGGGAGAGGGGAATATGCAAACTTATATACAAATTAATAAATAAAGGGCAAATCCTAATCCACACTAGGCGACACAGATCGCACTTATACAAACATTGGAAATGCAGCCGAGGACTTTCCTTTGGCGATGCGTGGGGTGCAGGGTGATGGTGTAGCTCAGCAACAGTGTCCAAGTCTCAGAGAGCCGTGCTCCCTGAGCAATGATGAAAGGGAGCCAGTGATGAAGTGAGCCAGTGAGAGTCAGCCCAAAGACGAGGCAAAACAGAGAAAGCAGAAAGCGGCCTTTTTTGTTCTCAAAAGGTTCCACTCATGACCCTCTCTCTTGGCACTTCTCATTCACCCTCGAGTCCTCTGGCATGCAGGCAGCTCAAGTGTGCCCTTTCTCTCGACCCCTCTATGTCCTTCTGGGTGAAGTCCTCCTCCAGGCCGCCCTGCCCACAGGGTGGCCCCAATAAAATAAATGTCTTTCCCTGCTTCTGAGCCGTACAGCGCATCATGCCATCATGGCTTGCACACATTGGCTTGAAACATCGTGATGGCCCTTTGAAGCGTGTGGCACGTGTGCCTTTTTGTGATGTAAAGTCCTCACCTGGCCCCACCCACAAACAAGAGGCAATTACCCTGACTATCCTATCTATAAATTACATACACTGCCTCCTCAGCATCACATGTAACAAATCCAGTGTGACCACTCCTTGGCTTTTTTCACATGATCTTGGCTATTCGTTGTTCACCTTGGTGTCTTGGTTTTCTATAGGTTTTCTTGGCGTATAGGTTTTCTATTATCATCGCTTTTCCGAAACGTTGTGAATTCTTGGCTTTTTTCTTGGCTCACCTTGCATTAATGAAAATGAGGAGTGGTCACACTGAACAAAACAACTTACTTTCGTAGGTCCCTGATACATGGCAATATAACCTACTCGAAACACAAGGACCATGTTACACTTATCACAATCTACCTATGGACCCCCCCCTTTTTTCCATGTAACAATACTTTTTTGGTCAACTCAATTCAATAACATTTACTGATTCAACTTCAATACAGTAGAAAGCAGGTTAACAGTAACAGAAAAGCGGTACAAGTGGCAACAGAAAAGAGGCAATAGAAAAGAGGTACAATGAGTCCCAGAAAGTACATTGCTTGTGTTGGGCATGCCATAACAGACACATAATTACAAACTGGACAAGGGCCAATTTCATAACATAGGCAATAAACTTTGGTATAAAGGTAGGTAGTTTGGCAAAATCAATTTGTAATTTGAGGCAACACAGGAAGAATGGGGTAGAATGGGAGCAGCTGTACATTACGTTATGAATTGTAGCATGAGATCAAACATTTGTTCAACATATACGTGAAATTTTTCAACGAGGGGGAATATTTTAAACCATCTGTCAAATCATTCCAAAGTGTTGGGACAGAGAAGTGAAAGTTATGCTGGAAAGATACAGTTCTATGTTCAGGGAGATGAATATGAGACATTGATCTGGAAGTATATCGGTGAATGTCATAATTAAAATTGAACAAGTTACACAAATGAGAAAGGTGGTGCCCTTGCTACGAGCTGCTTCCCCGTCCTCTCTGATCACCTGTCTCTGATGTCCTCTTCTTCCTCCTCTCACTCACCCTCAGTCCATCAATCCTCAGCCTCGGGGCGTGACTTCACCCGCCGTCACCCTTGGAGACGGCACTTCTTGCCTACTTGGTCATGTTATGATAACGCAATTCTTCCATGATTTTTAATACAAAAACATAGGAAAAAGTCACAGGGGGGCAATTACATACTGTGGGAACTTATCCTTAATCCCTATCTAACTGACATCACACCACAACCCCCCCCCCCCATGTGGTGACATGTAACACATAAGCTTACAGTCTCCCTACTTAATTACATCGAGATATCTCCTACACGTCCACGAACCAAACAACTCTATTCTCAATCATAACTTTCCTATTAAATGCCTCCATCTAACCCCACAACCGCAACGCAGCCCCCCCCTCCCCGGAACTGTAGCTCCTGTAAGGTTCAATGCAGGCATTACCATTCCAGCCCTACCACTCACCGACTCACACCTAATTAGCCGATGAAATAAATGAGGAGGTACAGGTTAGTGACATGGATTCAGTGAACCTTTCCTCACACACTCATACATAAACCCATTATCAATCAATCATTCTAACCCTGCAAGACCATGGCTCAAATGTTATTACACACATGTGTGATCCTCAACTAAGCAGTTTGGAGGTACCACACAACAAAAATGGTGGGGGCGCTTCTGGTTGTGGTGCCCGTAGTCCAAAAACAAGTCACCCGACTTACGACCTCTTTGCCCCCCCCCCCTCAACTATTCTGACCTTGACAGCCAAACAGCTCTTTTGCTGTTCTCCTCACCATGTAGAGTCTCCACACATCCAGGCTCTCACAGCATTATACAGGTCGCCAGGGGTTTCCTTACCACTGTTCACCCAAATCAGACCCTCCTCTCTGACGGGTCTCCATTTCTCCACACCATCCAAGCTCTCTCACAGCCGCATACACTACCAGCTGTCAGGGACAAATGACCTCAGGGGGAGCCGCAGTCATCGCTCCTCCAAGGCTTGATCCATTCCTGCAGACCCACATATCTTCCCCACCCATACAATCCAACATCTCATTTCCTCCCCCGCTGTCATTCAATTATATCAAACATTGAAATGCAAAATGTTGATCGTGTTCCTGCACTACCATGACTTGCTTACGTGTTATAATCTGCATTCACTCTCCAAACACAATTCAATTCTTAACACATAACAGACATCAACACTACAAGACACCACAAGACAATTTCCAAACAAATCCCTTTACCAACCATTGAATCACTCTCGCCCACTCCCATACCAATTACCCATGTCCCAATTTCTAAGCAAAACTGAACCCTTGGGACAGTAACATCAAAACACTTTTCCCTCAGTGTAAGTCGTCACAGGTTGGTCGGGTCGAAGAGTGTCATCCACCCCTTCTAATTTTCTTTGCACCCTTTTAATCCACCCCTGTGGATTTGTTGCTTTCAATCTCCCTGGATCCCATACTTTCTTCATTTATTTATTTTAATTTGCCTATTATTCCAAAATCTTGTTGATCACTCTGGCTTGTGATTGGGGGTGATCGTAGACTTCAAGCACACCCTCGATGAGGTGACAAAGAATCAGATCAGCCACAAGAACTGTGTCCATAAACATTCTTGCGAGAGGCAGCAGGATCGATGCCTACACCCCCCCCCCCTCCAGGATCTGATAGACCCAAATTTCTCTCATCCACTCCCAGAAGCCTGCACCCACCTCCAGGATCTGGTAGACCTATATTTCTCACATCCTGTGTCTTGTCAGCGAAGAGTTTTTGCAATAGCTGGAGTTCTTCTACACTCTGCTGTGATTGTTCATCAAGTTCCGACTTTCTTCCCGCCGACGTCTTTTCAAGCTCTGTCATTCTCTGAGCTTCGCGCTTGAGTGACTGCAATTCAGCACGCAATGCTCTGTTCTCCTGATGTAAGCTCTCTATCAGTAGAGATTCCTTACAAAGCTCAGCACAGGTCTCATAGCCAACAAGTCCAGTATTCCAGGGACATCAGCAGAAATGGAAGGTGGACTTTAAATTGCAAAGGAAATACTTTAATTCGCTAACCTTTGGGAAACATATGTTTGTGATGTCTGGGTATCTTAAGAAATTGCTATTCTAGGTTGTGGATGTTGTGAAGCATCAACATATTGGCTGTATTAATGTAACCTTCACTTAATTGCATGGCATCCCCTCCCCCCACTTCCCTAGGTTGTGCTCATGCATTGCATGATTATGTTACGGTTTGGGGTTGTGGGGGGAGGGGGGGTGAGTTGATGTGGAACAGACATGATGGACAAATTGATGTCATATATGGAGGCATCGATTTTCACATGTCAGACATTTTTGTGTTTTAAGTTGATACTGCACATGCAATAAGTCGCATTTTTGTTAAACCATTCAGTGTTGTATTTGTATTCACCCAATGTCATCAAACCACTAGATCTTGTGGTGTGTTTATTTGCAGTTCGGGTAATGTGGCTTTTTTGGTGATTACATTTCATGTTATATAAAGTAAATAGAGAGAGTGCTTTGCAAAGGAATGGCGAGATGAGTTGAGTAAAGCAGGCATAAGATTCCTTTCTTAAAATGCAAACTTTATATCTTCCACACTTTGATCTCATCTTCGTCTGCTCCCCCCCCCCCCCCCAACAGCTCGAGAACATCATGTATAATGACCTCGGTGCCCTTAAGGTCACTGACTTCGGACTTGCACGTGCGTTTTCGCCTGACACACCGCTATTCGGAAGAACTGGAACGGTTGACTACATGGCACCAGAGGTGTTCAGAAGCGAGGGCTACAATGGTCCTGAAGTCGATGTGTGGGCCCTTGGGGTTCTCTTTCATGTGTTACTAGAGGGTTCTTTCCCGTTCGAATGGCGGATAATGAAGGTGAGTGTTCCCTCCTCACAATCATCTAAATCATCGTGATCATCTTTATAATGATGATCAAAGGGAATGTCTCTGTCTTGGTCATTCATAGTTAGGAGTATCTTCATCAGATTTAACATCAGCCCAGGTCAGTAAAATCGTTAGAATGAAAGAACAGTAACTGTTAAGAAACAATAATTTTACGGAAGAATGTCAGCATTGTAATGGAGAAAGAACAGTAGGATTGTATAATTTGTTCACTGCATGGTTTTTTTTTATCCTTGGTATATATTTAGAATGTAAAAATGATCAAATAATAAGAACAATTTTCAACAATAAAATGAGGTTTGGCGTGACCAGACTCAGAGGCATTGTGATTAGATCATCCGCTCAGAGTCTAGAAAGTCAGGCAGACTAATTCTGAACCTGGTCGTTTCATACCAAAGACTAAAAATGGTCCATCCTGATTCCTCGTTGGATGCTCAGCATATAGAGGACAGAGCAAAGATATATGCCATGGAATGACATCCCGTGGGGGAGTGTGGAATTTAGCTTTTATTACTCTGCCTACTGCGGATTTGGACAGTGGCTAATGAATTGGTGAATTAACAGATCGATCTCTTTACAGGTACTGGCATCAAACAATCATCCTTACGAGTACAAACCTCCCACTTCTGCTGGACACCAGTGTACTGCGCTTTTACAAGCCATGCTTTGCCATGACCCGGCAAAGAGAATTTCAATGACGGTGTGTGATCATAAAGCTGCTTCTGCTTTGTATATTTGATTTGAATTAACGATGGTTCAACCAAGACAGCAAAAGTTCACTTTTTGTGGAGTAAGCGGTTGTTGATCATCAAATGAGATGGTGTCTAAAGGTAATTATGCAATTTTCCGGATGTGGATATACCAAATTATTTTGCCTTGTAGGAGATCTTACAGGATCCATGGATGAAAAACGAGAGCCATGGGACGAAGAAACGTTCACATGATTTTGAAAGTGTGGATGAAACACCAAGGAAACGTATTTGTAAATGCAAAGGTACTCATTGATGCTCTGCATTGGCTGTCATTCTGCTGTTTAAAACATCATCTAATTCTTGTGCACCTCACAAGCAAGTTCCTGTTTCCAGATGCAATTTTTTGATTCATTCTGCTCGTTATTCACAGATCATTGCTTTAAAGGAATTGTCTGAAACATATTGAGCTTCTCCCCCCCCCCCCCCCACACACACACACAAAATACTTTTATGGAAGTTCATTTAATGTGGTGAAAGCACCAAGGAACAAGAAAAAGAGCAATCAGAGATTGAAAACCCTTGCCAGGACTTCTTTTGAGTGCATTTTTTAAATAGGATTCAGGGTAAATACATTATGGCTGCCAAACCATGTGACCTATGACATCATATATGTGAACCTTTTGTTCCTCATGGACAGGTGGTCGTACTTATAAAGTTTCGCCCCGATCTGTTCAGCCATTTCAGAGAAGATTTTTGAAGGTTTTTTTTTTTTTTAAACAATATGGTTGCAGAATCATGTGACCGATGACGTCAAGAACTTTTTTCTGTGGACCATTTTATCCCGAGATGACCCTCAAAATTTTTCATACTGATCAGATGTCGCATTCTATATAAGCAATTATGACGTTATATTGAAGGCACCTATGGCGTTATAAAAAGCACACATTCCCCATGAGGAGTCCTTGCTACGTACCAAGTTTCATTTTTTTTCCTTGGTGTGGTTTCAGAGATACGGAGGTCCAAATTTTTTCCCGTTTTTCCAATATGGCTGCAACACCACGTGACCTATGACGTCATTATTATCATTAAAATATTCGACATGAGTCATCACACCAATGGTGAAAATTTTGTCCCAATCCGACAAGCGGTTACGGATTAAAACATGAAAGTTCTGTGCGACCAAACAGACAAACAAATGGACCCAAATTCAATACCCTCTCTGAGTCCTTCGTCGAGGGTAAAAAGTACAAGTACTGCTGTTGGGGACAATGTTGGACCAGCTGAAGGGTATGCTGGGTCCCCAGTCTGGGGCTAAGTGGTGGCACTCCACATTGGGTGATGGGAGCAAGTTTTGAGTCACCTGTGCCTTACAGCATTAGGATTGGGCCAGCAGGTGATGCATCAGGGAGGAGCTCATGTACTTGAGTTTGTTTGTGACAGAGTTGGAAATGATGTCCACTTTCCTTGCCCTTTTGGTTTAGCATCTGCATTGCGTCACCACTGACATGCCCTGTGGATGAGTGCAAGTGCCTGTGTCACCGTTGTGAGGGTTATTACGAACCTCGCAGGCCGCAGCATTTGGCCGATCACGCGGGTGCCAAAAACTCCTTGTAAACTTGTGCTTAATCACTCTGGTGTTCCATGTTTTTCACATACACTCTTTGAGCATTCTCTTTTACCAACATTATGTGCCAAGTTACTGACACTTCCTGATAAACATCCTCAATTGATAATGACCATGCTTAGAGCCTCTTTACAGGTATTCAGTGTACCACGGTGAAGTAAAATCACCATTTTTGGTTCTTGGATCAGTTGATTTATGTTCCATGGTTGGGTATGTCAGACATTCTCGTTCTATGCATACTTTCCAAACTGTCGAGCTCATATAACACGATCACCAATCTTTAACTTGTCCAGAGATTGCAGAACTAACTCGGGCTTTCCCTTCGATTCAAACTTATATTTATTATTTGTCAAATTGTCGAAAATATAACTGACTTTTTGTGGTCACCATTTATTGCAATTTGAGTTTTACCTTGTACAAGTTTAGATAGTGATACGCTGCATTGAAATGATGGTCAGAGGAGTTGAGCTGCTCAGGGATCGGCCCAAGGCATAGGTTACATCTTCCAGTGAGAAGTGAGCTGCTTTGCAATGACTGCTTCACTGCCGGCCTTTGTCAGCTATGACCTGGAGAATGAGTTAGAAAGATAAAGTTAGGAATGAACACATGCAGGGAAAGAGTGGTCATGTACAATGCATAGACAATACCTTATAGAGAATCAGTTATTGAAAAGAACAAGTAATGAAGCAAGGCATTTGCTTGTGATTTTGAGCGTTCAACTTGTGCATCTTCCTCCCCCTCAAGGAATTGTTCAAAGCCATGAATCAGAACAGAATGACAAGAAATCAAAAGAGGAAAAGAAAGAACAGGGCGATAGCTCCTTAATTTACGGAATGGAGCAATCCTTAAAGAGAAGTGGACGGAAAGAAAAGAGAAAACGGGGAGATGAAAGGTCGAGCGAAGAGCAGAGTACCGACGAGACCAAGCCAAAAAAGGTAATGGATTTTTGAATGCTTGCGAGGTGTTTGGTCGTTTCCTGGTAGATATGTGTTTTTTGCTTCGCGCTTGTGCAAAACGGTCCCACATGATTATCCATAAGGTTGTACTTTTTAAACTGAGTGGTGCATCTTTTTCATCACATGTATACCCATCCCTCTTAACCGCAGATTAGATGCAAACAAATCAATCTCTTAGCAGTTTAGTATTCGGCAACAAACTGGAATTTGGGAAGGGTATCTGTCTGAGCAAACAATGGCCTACTCGAGATGAAAAGCACCATCATGTCCACGAGTGAGTGCTTGCAGATGCAGGCAAGCGACTTAACGTTCCCTTTGAAACAACCGCGTGTTTTACAGTGGAACCTGCGTGTGAAGCACATTTTATAAATTCGACTTTCTTCCCTCTGCAATCATGGAAATTGTAACTAAATGGTGGATCCGTTCCCTTTCTGTGCTCATATTCGTTTGCAATGCGTTAGTTTTGCCTTTGTTTGTCGTGAAAATGCATCGTGCTGAAGCCATTATCATTTTTTTTTCTTAAACAGTTTAGATTCCTTCGAGTTTAAGAAGGGAGTTGTGTGGAAACCAGATTTGGAAGCACACGGCAGAGAAGTACACGAAATAGGCAGTAATCAAGGAGTATATGATGAGGATTGGTTAGAGGACCAGAAACGAGGAATGGGAATGGATTTTTTTTCATTATTTTTTGGAAACAGCAGAGGGTTTGGAACTATTTGTTACTGGTTTGGAACTTCTAGTATCTAAAGCCATCTAAGTTGACTGATGCTGTGGTCAGTAGTGTTGCAGCTGACTCTTTTACGCAGTGGGTAGTTTTGTTTTGCTTTGAGAGTGAGGAGGGGTTCCCGCAGACTGCAACCGGGCCAGGATGACGATTTAATTTTGAGATCTATCCTGCCATCCACAACTTGAAGATCTTATAACCAACCTGGTAATGAGTGGATATGGCGGAGGCACCTTCTGTGGAACAGCAAGTGCTGGTGTGGCACAGGGGTCTATGGTCACAATTCCAGGAGGTGTGTGTGTGTGTGTGTGTTATCTCCATTATACGTGCATGCAGTTGTTCGCTGAAATCTCCACACGTGCGTGGGTTTCAGTGGATGGAACGAAAACCTACCAGGGCATCATCATTTCACGATTCTCACTGATCACAAGCGCTGATCAGTCTGTTTTGGCCGACTCGGGTGCCGTTTGACACAAGTAAATGTATATGGATAAGAAAAAGTATGCAAAGTTGGTTTGTACGAATCAGTGCACGTGTAACCTGTTGTCACACCTTACAGAGAAAATCCCCGAGAAGACGAACGTGAACCCACAGAATTGTGTCACCATTCCGAAATGACATGAATATTGAGGTAAGTAACACAAAAAGGACATCTTGTATAACAGTGCAGGGCACCAGTTCTTTTGAAATGATCTCATCCGATTCAAGTTGCACTTTGTCTGGCAAATGACAATTTGGTTTTCCACAAATTGAAAACCCCAAATTCAGACATTCACTTTTTATCTTCCAAACTTTATACTTCACGGAATAAAAAGGCTCAGTCGTATTATGCGGACATGATCCTCATTTTTATCTGATTGGGTACCAGTCTTTCTGCCCTTCCACTGTTTTGTGCATGTGTGGAATGGTGCCTTCAGCAAGATAGCTTTGTGACATCACATATCGTCCCCCGATCAACATTAATTACATCTATGAAAATGTTTTCGCGTGTATTGAGGATGTAACGATGTATGACATGTTGCACAGAAACATTGCTTTTTGCTGAGCCTCGCCATTTTGATGTGAAAAGATGAAGAATCACCGTTTTATGTATGGATGTGCAAACTTTCCCCGTTTCACACCGACACCGTGACAGCTACTCTATTTCCATTTCCGGGGTGTCTCCATCGCGGTCCCTGGTGTTGGCTTAGCAGTTAGGGTGGTGGCTTGAAATCCTAGGGTCCTGAGTTCAAGCCCCGTTTTCCGCTGAATTAATACACCAGGGGGTTGAGTCAGCCTGTCATCCTTCCGAGGTTGGCAAATTGAGTACCAACCAACTTGCTGGGATAATTGAGCCATTTGAGTATCCTGCGGCGGAGTGGCGACCCGTCCAGGATTGCACCCAATAGCCAGGAAACTGCTTCGGCAGCACCGACACTCTCTGTACAGAGGATGGTTCCACTGACAATTCCATCGCGGTCTGATGGCACGGTGGTAAGTAAAGCTGTGTGTGCATTTTGTGAGCAAATAAATGGATCGTAATCTGTCGTGGTGTCCAGATGTATTACATGGCGACGAGGATAAACATCTCGAGCACGACTTCTTTTAGCCATATCAAGGAATTTGATATCAATGAAACCACACAGAAGAGAAAGGCGACAGATCAAAGAACCGTGAAAGTGCTTGGCATGTGGACACCATGAGGGATACTCAAATGTAACGGGACTACCCAATCATCTCTAATCTGTGCATGGTACCCATACAGCTATAAACGGCAGACGACGCTTTAGCCACACTAGATGTCATTTGTCCTACCGTCCAAGGCCAAGAAACATCTCAAGACGAAGATTGACACTGGTGCCAATGCAAACACCCTTCCTCTCCGAACTATCGAGCAGATGGATGGCAATCGCTGGAAATATCAGGTGTTTCGGGTGCATATACATCATGTGCAGATATAAAAATTCAAAGTGGTCAAAAGAGAAATTCTACATTGTGGATGTATCTGTTCCAACAATAGCCAGTTTACCCATGTGCAGGAAGCTCAAGGTTTCCCCATTGAAGTCAACACATAAAAAAATCAATGATCACCTCAAGTGACACCCCACCAGAGATCACACCTGGCACCAAGCTCATCAATTAATTACATCGATGACCTCAAACAACGGTTCCAAAAACAGTTTGACACACACTCGGAAACTTCAAGACTACACCTCATCTCATCATCAAAGGGGATGCCAAACCAAGCATTGATGCTCTACACAAACATAGCATTCATCTGAATCCCAAGCTGAAAGCAGAGCTTGACAGGATGCAACAAGATGGTGCTGCACAACATGTTACACACCATACACCATAGAGATTGGTGTAGTTCCCTCACTGCATGCATCACGAAAGATGGTTCTTTGAGGATATGTCTGGACCCCATACTCAAGGATTCCGGAAGGCCAACTTCTTCTCCAAACTGGATGTGAAAGTTGGTTATTGGTTAAGTTCATCTGGATGAAGAATCACAGGACCTGACAACCTTCTGCACATCTTTTGGTCGATGTTGTTTTCAATGACTTCTCTTACGGCTATCTCTGAGTCAGGACACCTTCCAGCAGGGAATGGATAACATCATCGAACAAGTTCCTGTGTACATGGGGAATGCTGATGACATTGCTGTCTTCAGTCAAATCAATTAAGAGCATGACGTGAACCTACTATGCCTTTGAGAAACAACTGAGTGGGAAGGATTTGTTTTCAACGGCAAGAAATGCCAAATCAAAGAGAACCAAATCAACTTCTTTGGCTCGGTGTACTCCGACGCTGGCATACAACCAGACCCAGGACGATTAGAGGATATCTCTGCGATTCCAACTCCCCAAGATAAGAAAGACCTACAGAAGTTGCTTAGGCTCATGAACAACATCTCCGCATACATACCCAATTTTTTTTTCATAAAGCTGCACCTCTGCGGGAATTGCTGTGTAAGAACGTCCCATACCTGTGGCCTTAAGACCATCAAGCGGCATTCTCTGATATTATGCACTCCGTCTCCACTAAATCATGCCTGCAATAGTACAATCCAGAAAGGCTGACCACACTGGAAGTTGATAAATCTCAGAAAGGGCTTGGGGCATGTCTTCTACAAGATGAGAAAACCAGTTGCATTGCATCAAAGATGTTATCCACTACCCAAGCAAACTATTGCAACATCGAGAGGGAAACCCCAGCACTCATGTTCGGGGTTACACGGTTCCATACTTACTTGTTTGGCAGCGGCTTCCACATCGATAGAGATCACAAGCCATTACAGATGATCTGCATCAAAGTATTGATGAGCGCCCCGCCACTACTTCTAAGACTCCTAATCAAGATTCAGGGCTACAGCTTCTCCTTCAAGTACAAGCCGGGGCCTTCATCACACTCCCCAACGTCCTGTTCAGGTTGTCTAACCCAGGTGAGCGAGATGACATACACTTCGACTTTTAGGGTGACATTACCCTTAAGGATGGCTCAGATACACAGGACATAGACTTAGTCCATTTTGGGTGTAGCAAGCAAGATGTACTGCAGCAGGAGACAACACGCGATCCTGTTCTGAAAGCACTATGACAAGTAATTTATGCTGGATGGCCATAAAGCCAGAATCCATAAAGGAATTCCCACGAGACTTGCGACCATATTGGCCATACAGGTATGACCTCAGAGTTTCTTGTGATGTCATCTTCAAGGGAAGACAAGTCCTCATACCTGAGTCAATGCATGCTGACGTACTCAGCCCACTTCACCCGGGACACTTCAGAGTTGGCAAGACCAGACGTCGAGCTCGTAACTCTGTATACTGGCCAAAACTCAACAAGGACATTGTCAAGTTTGTTGGAACATGCCAAGCTTGCCAAGAAAGCCATACTCTACAGCAGAAAGAACTACTCGAGCCTCACAAAATACCAATCATCCCTTAGACGAAGCTGGGAACTGACCTGTTTGAGGTGACTGGTGAAGACTTCCTTATCACTATGGACTTCCAACCCAACCATCTGGTCGTTCACAAGTTAACTAGCCCCCCAAGTGCATCAGTTGCACAAATCACAGGATCAACATTCAGTCTTCGAGGAGTACCTGAAGAGATTGTATCTGACAATGGTCTCTAATTCATTGAGAAAGCAAGATATGTCAACTGAGGAATAAATTTCAGTTTTCTCCCCCCAAAGTAAGGACAAATGTCATAGCAATTGAGAACGGCGACGATATGTTTATTTGCTCAGGGAAATGTTCACTCGAGCGACATTGTGTCTGTTTCCAACTTTGATCACTGAATTTTTCTTTGTGGGTTTTGAACTTTTGTTGTTTGTGACATGTTTGCAGGATAAATTCTGAGAAAATTGTTTGAATGTTTTTCTGTTGCAAAGTTGGGGAATATGGATGTTTATGTTCAAAACGAGGGACGTGTAGTGAGTGATATGAAGGAACTACTTGGATGTGACTGTTACACACCTGGGGTCTGGAGCAGACTGCTTTGTGACTCTGGGGCTCCGAAGTAAACCACTCGGAGACTCTGTCTGCCGTTGTCCGTTACTATCTTATTCGCCTTAACACCTATCGCCTCAGCAATCTTATAGCCCCACGGTGAACCCTAGATATGGTGGTTATGGCCTTCCTTATATGTGGTGACCCAAACTGAAGACGATATTGCAGATGAGGCCTCACTAAATCCATGCTCAGTATTAATGGAATTGTTCAACATTGATGTGGACCATTTATCCCA
>NC_140971.1:31991874-31994374 GCF_056783735.1 Eptatretus burgeri
GCAGCCCGCACAGTAAGTTATTTCTACCCTCGCACATCCTTGAACGTGTGGCCCGTTGTTAGAGATGCAGCACATGTAAAACTATCCTGGTTATTCAAAGTGGGTCTGCTTTCTGAAGATCTTGTAGCTGCATGCTGTCATCTATTTTCTTTACATGTTTTTCATGTTGCTTTATCATTGCACCTAAAGCTCAAATCACAACGGTTACACTTCCATTTTCCATTCCTGACTCTGCAATTTTTTTTTCCGCTTCAATCCTCAAATCTCAGGACACTATCCTTCCTTTTTGATGTTGTAGTCCACAGAGCAGGCTTTGTTTGCCACCTATGTTTGCTTTCATGTTAGTGTGGTCCATGGACTTTCATTTTTCTCGATATTCTTACATCAGAGTCCCATTGTATCTTCATTCCAATCGTCTCTTCCACTGTATTAGCTTAGTGGTCCCATACAGGTTCCACTGGAGAGACTATAGGTTTGCTATCTGTCTGTGTCACCTGTGGTTTTTCAGACTCCCCCCCCCTCCAAAGCCTTTGACATATCCAACTGAAATTTGGTACATGCCTTTATTATGATATGTTACAGAACAAGTTCGAGTTTCAAGGCGTTTCATCAATTTTTCAGTTATGCCCTTTTTGGACTTAGAAAATATCACATCGGTAGGGGACATGCATTGCAAAGCAATTCTTGCTCTTGTTCTTATTATAATTCATTATTTTAACGGCAATCGGGCAAGTGGAGAATGGATATCATGTCCCCCAACCTCCTCTGCAACGCTGGTGGATAGCCTGCTTTTTCATGTGCTGCTTTGTGTTCTTAACATCACTTCAAACTAACTCTCATAAGGTTAGGACATTCTCTCCCCGTGAAACTGGATTTATTTATTTGTTTATTTTGAGTGGGAAAGGCAAACATCTCCTTTTTTAGCTCACCTGGACTTTAGTCTGATGAGCTTATGCGATCGAGCAGTCGGTCAGTCAGTGAGTCCGTAAACACTTCAATCGTTATCACTTGAAGCAAGCACAATTTTGATGAAACTTGGCCACAAACTTCATATCTAATGCCTAACGAAGGTTTATTGACCGCATCAAAATCTGAGCTCATTAGCGGGTTGAAATCGGGCCGAAATCGCCAAAAGATTCCTGCCCTAAACGACAGGGGGTGTTGCATCAGCAGCATAGCCATGCCCTCAGCCAAAAAACATTTCCTGTAACCTGTATAAACATGACCGGTAAACATGTATCACTGTCATCAGCATCGAAAGGGCTTCTATTTAACCAACCATGTGACCAGATTCTGCGTATGAACAAAATTTTGATATTTTATGACATCATTGACTGTTGCTCCTGATCCAGGTAAGCTTCAGGACCCGTGGTCCTATTTTTGTATTCCGAGACAACTTTCATCCATCAAGGAATACTCGTCGTGCAATGTAAGCTCCGTTTGCAAAAGTTGGCCAGAGCATTGCAATTGGCAAAAGAACAATGGAATTTCTCTTTTTTAGTCGAATTTGTACTGAAGAGCACCTGAGACGTTAAAGTTTCCAGTGTTTAAAACAACAAACAAAACATGGCTTGCAGAACCTGCTTTTACTAAACGTGTTGTTTAACACCGCCACCGAAGGTGGATGGAGGTTATGTTTTCACTCCGGTCTGCCTAAACAGGATATCTCAGAAAGTTGTGTTTGGTGGACAGGTTGGATGTGTGATGGATTTGGATGAAATTTGGTGGACAGGTTAGATGTGTGACAAGGAACAAAATGATCAGATTTTGGAAAACATCTGGATCCGAAAATTTCATAAGTGACTCCTCACCATTGAGTGATAGGGGTAAAAGCTATGTTCTGTACAGCACAATACCTGAAAAAGATAAGGATGGATTCGGACAAAACTTTGTTGACATGTTTGGCGTGTGACAAAAGACGAATCGATTCGATTTTGGTTCAGATTGTGGCCTGCTGGTAGGATACAAAACGTAAACTGTTCAGTCTGGCGGAGGTTGTGCGCTCTACCGGGTGCTGTTCTAGTTAGCGATGTGCTTAACGTGTGTTTATGAATGTTCATCATGTGGGTAGGATAGCTCACGTCGTGCACTCGCTTTGAGCTGTCAATGCTTGGTTTGATTCCCCACCTGATTATATAAGTCAGCTTGGTGTTTCTCAGGCAGAGTGTTGCGTGATTGTCATCCCTCAGATGGGACATTAAGCTGGCTTTCCCATCTGCTAGCATCTGTCGATGCAGTAGATTCAATGATTGTTTTTTAAAACAGTAGGCCAGTGTCTGCGAGTACCTTTGTGAAATTCTAAATTCCTACCTGAAGACACCACATCATCAGCATAGCCACACTCACACAAACGATGCACAACAGCAGCCATGTCCTGTCGATGCATGAATGAATCTGGTAGGTCTATTTGTTTGAGAGACATTTGTCAAACGTTCCTTTTATGAGTGACATCTTTGAACTGCTCATCTCTGATGTCAAGGAGGGAGCAGGTGCTTTGAGA
>NC_140971.1:31999374-32211874 GCF_056783735.1 Eptatretus burgeri
ACATACGTGCATCAAACCACGCCTCCCTAACTTCATTTGTTTACGCACATAAAATTAAGGTTGGATACTTTTTGAACACACCTCGTATATCCCTCTTTCACTTATTCCACATTACTTCTTGGCCAGATGTTTTTTTTTTACTTCCTCATCTCTCCTCATGTTCACGTGTTTCTGTCTTTACGTGTTCCTCACTTCTTACTAGCTCTTGCTTTTTGATTCTCTTTCACTGTCTATAATACACCCATACCACACACAAGCTAGCATCTGAAGTTCTTGATACATGTGTATCACTGACATTCTGAAATATGCACACAAATGGAACATATGGACTGCAGCTGTTTTTTTCCAGTAATGCCAGGGGAAGTGCGTATAATTGCATGACTGGTAATTTTGCAACATTCACAGAACACGTGCATTGGCAAACAATTAAACGTACATGAATCTTGAGTTGAAATTTGTAGCCAAGTCATGAGGTCTTCAAAAAATTATCATGTATAATTAGTCTATGAAATGTACTGTGGCCACAAATTCCCTATGCACGCAGTTAGAATTTATCTGTTTGCTTCACTCCATTCTCCACATAAATTTGAATTTTTCTCCTTGTTCTTCTGGACATCTTCTTCCATATTGAGGGTTGGAGGTCATAAAAGCAGCCCCTGACAGGTGTTTTGAGGTCTTCAACTGTCAAGAATCAGCTATCCTGTTATCTTCAGCTATCTTCAGCTATCCTGCAACAAGATGGCGAACCAGCACATTATGCTCTCGCAGTTAGAGAATATCTCGATGATGAATTCAGTGGACGATGGATTGTATATGGATCTGAGAAATTGTGGCCTCCTCGAAGTCCGGACTTAGCAACATGTGACAACTCGCTTTGGGGCATTGTGAAAGAGGAAATTTCTCATTTCCGCCTAAGAACAGTTCAGTTGGAGACCTCAAAACAGCTGTCAGGGGCTGCCTTTATGACCTCCAACCCTCAACATGGAAATGGAAGATGTCCAGAAGAACATGGAGAAAAATTCAAATTTGTGCGGAGAATGGAGGGAAGCATGCAGATAAATTCTCACTGAATTCGAATTGCATGCTTAGGGACTTTGTGGCCACTCTGAACATGTTTTCTCTCAAAGCTATGTTACCTCGACAAGATAAAACTGGAGTGGTCAATGGTGCACCATTGCAAATCTCCACACTTCCCACCTAACGCAAAGTTGAAAGATGGCAAAAAAGTTGCACCAGGAATGACCCAATATGAGTTGTAAAAAATTTCCCTGTTACGACCCCTGTGACCCGAGGTCACCGCCCCCTGGTGCATGAACCGGGGTCAAATCGAAATAGTCGTTGCATATTTCATGCGTTCCCCAAATGTTGATTGCATATACAAAGTTTCATCAAAAAGGTATTAAAATGTGCCCGTAATTACATTTGTTGGTATTTGATATTTTGACCCTGCCCCGAAGGACCGAAAGTTGGGCGAAAGTTGCCCTGTTGGGCAGTGCCAAAAGTGAAATTGCTCTTGCCCCAAAACCCTCACTTTGACCATTGGGACAGCCATAAAAATTGATGTGGTCCTTAAACTAGAATGGCACTCAACAGAGCGCATACATCTGCCAAGCTAAACAGTTTATATTTTGTTTCCCACTGTTGGCCAGATCTGGATCTGGAGCATGAGCAAAATTTAATCGGCTTGTTCTTGTCACCTAATCAACTCGCCCATCCAGTTTTGTAACAACTTGTCCACAACATTTTGAAATATCATGCTATTTATCATTTTTCACCCCATCGATCAATGGTAAAGAGTCAAACAAAGTCAAACAGACAGAGGTGAAAAGATAACCTCCGTCCACCTTCGGTGACGGATATAACTAGAATATGAGGTATTTCCACCATGGAGATTGCAGAATTGCAACATTTTTGGCCATGGCCCATGCACGGTCTCTGGTTCCCTTGCTTCAAACTCATTTTTAACCTTTCAGAGGAAGCTCCATTGTTCTGTGATTTGGCCCAACGCATTAAGCCACTCTCAACCTCAGGGCTCTTTGTGTTTATCAATAAAATGAAAAGTGAAGTTCTTGCACAATTTACTTGGAAAAGACTATTGTGTTACTTCATTAAGGATTGGTGCACTGTTTTACTTGCATTTTGAGTCAAACTTTGAAACCATCTTTGGGGTCGGTCCAATCATTTATTTGTACCATTTCAATGCAGCCTTACGTCCCATTGGGACAAATAGGATAATTAAGTAAGTCCCGTTTCAATTCGTTAAAAGCAGGAATTTAATAATGGCTATTGTCTTTTCCTCAGCGTGGCTGAGTGATCATTCACTTTGAAAAAGAGACATCTTCTTATTCCTGAGATCTATGCATCTTTGTCTTCTTCGCCTCTCAGGTGGGATGACGACGTTGTGTTCAAGAACTGCGCACGAGGTGGGCGAGATGGCTTACGGCGAGAGGGTTTTATCAATGATACTTTGCGTTCAGATTTCCACAAAAAGTTCATGGAGAAGTACATAAAGTAAAAAATCAAATTGAGATACTCTGTTGTTTGGGAGGAGTCCTTGTACAACATACCTTCATTCTCTGTACACGCTTTATATCGATACTTGTTCTCCTGTAATTCTTCACTTCAAAATAAATGTACAACTGCATCATCTGATCGCAGCCACGATGAAACGGTTGTAAAAATATCAACTCGAAGTATCTTGCCCTTTTAGCATGAGATGCAAACTGTGCTGTGGAGATGGTGACTGCTTTTTCTCAGCGTGTTTTGTGTAGCATTCTTGAGTTTAAAGGTGAAGGCTCCAAGCCTTCGGGAGTTTGTGGGGGCTTATATTTGAAATCATCCACACTGTATTTCTGCACCACGTGCAACTGTCAGTGAATATATGAAGTCGTATGAATTTTTTTTTTTTTTTTTAAACAAAAATGGACTCTTGTGGTTAGTTAGCTGAACAGTTGTATCATAATTTGAATGTTGAGTAGATTATTGTAAACCCCAAATTAGGTCTGCCAAGACGGTTTTTGGCAGGGCCTTGTCTCCCCTCCATCCCTTCGTATTTTTCGTTGTTAAATGGTCCTTATGTCTCATTAATTTATTTGATTAATACCATTTTCCCCTATCTTCTCACCGGCCTCACAACCGATGGCCCTCGAGCCACATACCACACATTTCTCATAAATCGGACCTATCAAGGATGTGATCAAGTCAGGATAACAATTGACATGCCTGATGACGTCGGGAGGGATTGGTTTGAACTGGGGTTCTGAGGAGAAAGTTCAGTTGAGAATTGGGAACCACACACATGAGGTCCTTGTCACAAATTTGAGCTGAGATTGAAGAGTGAGTACCAGAACTCCTTTCCCCCCTTCTCAGTAGCACATAGAGGAACTGGTCCTGTAAGGTGTTCCCAGACCGGCCGGAGACTCGCATCACAGCATGTCGTGTGGGTGTGGGGAAACTAAAGCCCGTTTGCCCATCGATTCGGGGCGAGTCTGCCACACTCGCCTCTACCAGGCCTTTTATCCTCCTGCATCTTCCAACCTTTTTTTTCTCCTTCTGTGTGTCTGACTATCTCTTGAGTGAATCTGTGTCATTAAGAATACAAGTTGATTACCCATCCTGTGGACGGATGGTTGAGGTGGTGGTGGGCACGTGTCTTTGTTGTCCTTCACGGTTCAGAAATCTGCAGTCGTGATTTCGTTCCTTTTTCGCGTGCCATTTTTTCCGAATGAGGTGTTGATTCCTAAGTGGCTTTTATGGGGTTGTAATTGAAGATAGTCACTGACGTAGACACCGGCTATGTTGTCACAGCATTTTTTTTTGAAAATGTCGGACAGTAACAGGTGATAATGAGCGAGTATGTACATTTTTTGCTCATGAGCTAAAAAGTATAGCGATCCAGATTTATTTTTTGAGATTGACATCAGGAGTTGGCGCAAGCGAAGATGGAAAAATGGGGTCACAATGAGAACAGTCAGCATAAGTCGAGACATGCAGACAGACAAGGGAACCGAGTAGGCTTCGACAAGGATTCTGTAAACAGATTAAAAATGCTGGGTGTATTGGAGAGGAAAGTCTGTGAATAGGAATAAGGAAACGTGCGATTGCAATGGATCGCCATTTTAAAGGAGTCAAGAGAACACAATTGGATAAGCATGGGGAGGTGATTCCACAGTTGATAGATGAGTAGTTCGCGTGGATTTGTGGTCAACAACAAGGTTTAGATTGTGAGCTGAAGGAGTGCCACTTGATTGGACTTGTGAAAGGTCGGCATGTGGGGTGATTTCAGAAATGAGGTGATAGAAAACTCTGGCCACCAAACCACTTCTATGGGAGATGAGTCAGCCTTCCACCACAGCCTCCTGTTGAGCAACTCTAAGCCTTGGGGAGCCTTAAATTCCATCGCTTCCAGGGAGAAAGGTGAGATCTGGCAGCACCAACTCTCAGAACGTAAACAAGCCGTGGCACTTTTGATCTGAGCCCTGACGTAGCTCTACGGAGGATTACAAGATTCCTTTTCTATAGCCTTAGTTTTACAATTTCAGATTCCGTAGCTCTTAGTTACAGGTTATGCTCAAACAAATACATGTTGTGGCTGAGCATAACAGCTTTGGTGGTACACATGTTTACGAGTTGAATAGTCAGTTTTAGCTCTGAGAAACAGGGTTAGACTAAAAAAAAAAATGCATCCTGGTACATTGCAGGGATCGAGAGTGTCATTATAAAGCCGAACATTCTTCACAGTGCCGATTGAGTCAGGTGTTTCATCTGCAATCAGGCAACCATTGATGTTTCTAGCAAGATAGACATTTGGGCAGGCACAGTCAATTCCTATAGGAGAAGAGGGTTGACAGGTTGGCAGAGAGGTACGCACACTCGCCTGTAATCTGTCTAGCCAAGGTTTGAATCCTGATCCAGCTATATACTGTCATCCTGGTGTTTCACAGACAGGGTGGTTCATCCATGTGTGTGACATCCCTCTACCGGCCTCCCATCTGCTAGCATTCGTTGATTGATGTTAAAGAACCCATAGTGTCCTTCAGGAAGAGTAAATGAGCTATCGCCGGCACCATGAACAAATTCCAAACTCCTGCCCTTACCAGTAGAGGGCACTGTATCAGCAGCACAGCATGTCCTCAACCATTGATGCTACCCTGTAGCCTTGTGCTGCAAACGAATGAAGAAGAAAAATAATTAATGAAATGACCCACCCACAAAAAAAAGGGTCCAAAGGTTATCCTTTGCGTACTTGCTTGGAAAGCAAGTTACAAATATAAACTTACCAGTGATAGATTTTTTTTAAAACAGCATATTTCCATTCAAGATGATTCTTTATCATTTCACAGATTAGATCAAAAACAGTTTGCATGAGAAGTTTAATGCAATTTATGTTTTAAGGCTGATAATTTTTTATTAAGCATCTTTCATGAATACAGAGTGTCATACAATGCATGATATTACGATAACTGCAACCACTACAACAATTCTAGCAATTATTCAGAAAGAAGAGAAGCAGGATATCCAAAGATACCTTTTCCACAGGATAATTAAACAGCTTTGTACTGTATGAATGCCATAATTACAAATAAATTGCAAATCAAAATACAAGGTGTAGAAATACAAGCATTACTACTATTCAGCCAAAAGAACGGGAGAGAAAGATCTGGATACTCCTTCAAATTTTGACTGCACTGTAAGACATCAGGCATTTCAGAATCCAGAAGAAGTACATGCTTTCCAGAGCAGCAGATGGTGAATGATACCGCCGAGAGGAAACGGAGGAAAGCCACAGAACAATTAATTTATGGTTTAATAACCATTTTGTTGGTGTTGGCTTAATGGTTAGAGTGGTGTGCTTGGGATCGTTGGGCCCTGGATTCAAATCCTGCTCAGCTGTTGAATTAATACCAGGTGGGGTTAACTCAGCCTGTCATCCTTCCGAATTGGCAAAATGAGCGCCAGCTTGGTGATATCCTGCGTCGGAGTGGCGATCCGTCCAGGATTGTGTCCAATAGCCAAGGAGACTGCTTAGGCAGCACCAATGCTCTGCACAGAGTATGATCCCAATGGATGGATGGAATCATGTTGGTGAGAACCTGTGATGCTATAACCTTCCTCGTGTTAACTTCAGCAATGACGTCTTGACAGACCAAGTTGAGATCCAATTGAAATGGGAGAAGCAGGTTCCATCGCATCGAAAGCCAATTACAAATTATTTCACCCAACGAAGAATACCGAGGCGTTGTGAGGGAAGGCCATTTTAAAATAAAAGTAACTCTAGCAGGAATTTTATCACAAACAAATCAAAAGAACTTGATTCAACTGATGTGATTACAAAGATTAAATACATTTTGTTAAACCGTCGCATACTCGGCGATTTGTTCCTCGGTGTCCCAGGGATTTTGCCCCAGATTTCCCCTCACCATAGAGCGTACGTCGGATGCGAGTCATTTTTTTTGTGCAAAATTTGCCCTGAAAATGTCATTGGGGAAAACCATGTTCAATCAAAATCGACGAAATGATTTACCCAAAGCCACTGATATCGCACAAGATGACAAACTGTTTCTGCACGATGGAGGGTTCCCCGAGGGTTGTCGACTGGTTTATTAGCAGCGAAGTTGCTGCCTTTAAAAATGTATACATTTTGAAACGGAAGAATTTGAAACAGAAGAAAGTGATCTCGAAAAATCCCGGCAGTGCATCCTCACTTATCTGTGAAAATCCAGTGAATGTTTAAATTGTCCCGTTAATTGTCGCCTGGCAGACGAATCGCCTCTGTACGCCTGGTTTTCGACTTGACATAAAGAAATGCTAGATTTACCAGGACTGACAGCCAAAACTAGCTGAGGAATGTTGTGCATAAACCATGAGCAATCACCATGAGGTGATAGAAAACTCTGGCCACCAAACCACTTCTATGGGTTATGGTTAAGGTTAAAACTCATGGTTAAGGGTTTTCATTCATAATCCCAAAGGAAAGACCAACAACAGCTCGGGTCTCGCATACTTGGGCATCATTAAGGCACTACGAACCGTCAACAGTTGAGTACCAAAAATGGAATCTCAACTGTATATGAGAATAATCTGAAAGCTAAAAATCAGACACCACTCAGTTTGGTGATGCTTAAAGCACTGGTACAAAGCATGTCGCCGAGGGGTTTTCTAATATCCTCAACGATTCAAGAATCAAGTCAAGTTGAACAAGTTCTTTCTCATGCATGCCCTAAACTCTTAAAGGCTTGAGGACACCCATCATGGAACTGCACAACCACATTGCTTCGCCACATGTGATGATCGAGAAGCAACTTCCTTGACACAGGACATGCAACAGGTTCCAATAACATCCAAGTGTTGAAAACCTATGCACTGACTTTTCCTCTCACCAAACTATTCCAGTCCTTGTATAATGTTGGCATTTTCTCAAAATTGTGGAAAAGTATGAAATTATGTATTATAACCAACAAACCTGGCAAGTCCAATCCAACCCAACCATCAGCAAATTGATGGGAAGGGGTTTCCAAAAGTGCCATCCAATAGTACCAAAAAAAATTCTTCAAACATGGTTCAATCACAGAACCTAGTTTTGGTTATGCTCAAACCATTCAGCCCACAACCTGGTCATGAAATGATTCCATACATCGACACAATAGTGAAATGCCAGATGAGTAAGAGTTGCTGTCCTTGACAGCAAGGTAGTATTTAATTACTTCTGGTAGCAAGAAGCTCAAGAAAACTCCCAAGGGGTTGTCTTTCCAACCTCCTTGACCAAGAGTCCTAGACATTGCTCGAATCTGTCGTGGCAATGACCATGACCTAACAATCTTCAGTTACTACAATCGCTTGCCCTGCACTGTATTAAAGTGGAGTCGGGGCCGTTTGTTGGTGATTTCATAATACCTACAAAAATGAAGCCACACAAGCCAACATGCAACTATCCTTAATACTATCGAGGCAGGGGCAGACAACCAACAGGTGTGTAGTCACCACCACCATCACCAACTGTGAGACATCTCAGCTCCTGACTCAAATATCTGCCCTGCAGTAACTTTCTTTAATGCTATTTCACTGCTTAAATTTATCAGAACAATCTGCAAGTTCACAGCCCGACACACCATCTTGGAGACCACCGTTGACATGAAGCTGGACAACAGTAGGACTCAAGACTACCAGAGTTTAAAGGCAAGACACACTGAAGTGAGAGGCCCAACTCAAGATCCCTTGAACCCTAGTCCCTGCATCAACGAAGGCCAAAAGATGGAGCGATTGCTGACTTGCATGTGTGAGGCTGAGGTTTGCCCTGAAAATTCTTTCCCAGGTGGCTTTGCCATGAAGCGTTTTATCTTTTTTTCTGAAAGCCTGGCCTGCACATCAAACCACTGGCTATCACAATGATGCCTGCAATTGGTCAAACCAATAAACCAATAAGTTGAGACTTATGTCACCACTATCACCATACTGTTTAAATATTTTTGTGCAAACCTTTTCTGGGAGAGATTGAGAGAGCACAAGTGATGGTGGCAAACATCAATTGTCAGTGAGAGAGCAGTCTCTCTCCAAACGGTCCCTAATCTATTCCGTGTTTTCTCACCTGCTCCGACAGAGACCCTACGATCAGTGGTCAATGACAGCAGAGCATAGAGGGGCAAGATTAACACGGCGTCAAGATCAATGGCGGTAAAGTAGGCACTGCTTAATTTTACATAGACACAACATTAGCAGACAATGGACAATTCACCATCATTTTTGTGTAATCAAAATGAAAGTGAACATACAAGATCTGGGTTGCTGGAAGAACAGAATGACGGAGGAAAAAAAAGATTATCATACTGACATTGAGTAGGTGAATAACAGGTAGTGAAAAAGTAGTTGGAGGAAACAATTATGAAATGAGAGAATAAAAAGCTTAAAAGAAATTGGAGGGGATGCAGAGAAGGTTAATCGTGGTAGAAAAGATGTGCTCCCCCTCCATCCTCTTCCCTCACCTCAAATAACATAACACAGCCGACTCCACTCGAGATGTAGAAGAAGGTCATAAGTCAGTGTTTGCCTCAAAAGCTAGTATACCCAAGCAATCCCTTCCTCTTGGACACAGACTTCTGTTTACCTGGGGAGTGAGATAACATTCTGGCCAGCCTTAACTCACTCTGCCTCAACTTCCACATCAGGCCCATGTACCATCAGTGCCAGTGTTCTCAAAACCCTGCTCTGCTGCGCTAGCTTATCTTCTGTTTGATCCTTGCAGCATAGTTCTGAATGGAATCCTTTCCTTTCCTCTCCCAGTGGAAGGTGGAGTGCACCAAGCCAGTGTCTTGGGCCCAGTCTTGTTCCTCCTATGCATCGATGGTCCCTCTCGTGAATCCTCCTTGCCAAGTCCACGTTATGACTTGATACTGCACCCCACCAAAAGGTTGCCAGCATCTGCTTCCCTCTCTGCTTAACTCGAAAGGATCAGATGCGGGTCTAACACTTGGAACAAGTCTTTCAATCCTGTTAAATATAATTCTCCCACAATCTATCCATCAGGTATTCAAAAGAGCCCACATAACTATTTCCAGGATCAATCATTGGGAAAGATTCAGTCCCTTAACTTCTGGGTCTCCCCATCAGCCATGACCTCTCCAAGGCAGACCATAAATCAGAGCTGGCCTCCAAATCCAGCAATTGCTGGGCATTCTCTGCCATGGCAAGTTAACCTCTCACAACCTTCAAGGTCTTTGTACGTAGCTCAATGGGGGTACTGTTCTCCCCGAAGCTGCGGAACCCACGCTTCACACCTGTCTCTTCTGGTTGCTGTGGAATCCAAAGTTCTTTACATAATTGGCATCGCCCAAAGAATCAGAAACACGGGACCTGATGCTCTATCATTAATCCCTCCATCACTTCAGGTTACACATTATTCCAGAAATCCCTCTCATGGAAAACTCCCATAATCCAGGCTTATTGCTCACTTACACCCCTCTGTTCTTCCCTTTCCTGCTTGAATAACCTCCTTCTTCAGACTGCTCAATCCCACTCTTCCATCCAGGGCTTCAAGTTGGCTGCACACTACCATCTGAGTTCATCTTCCATCCACACCCGTGATCCTTAAAAAAAATTTAAAAACTCATTCACCCTTCCCAGCAACCAAATATCCTGGCAGGTTGCAATTTCTCTCTGCTGCCCTCTTCTGTTTCTCCTCTGGATAGTTCATCTCCGTTTTGCATCTGCATATTGTCCCACTACCCCATTGTCTGTTCACTGCTTTTTACCCTCTGTCACCTCCCTTCTTCCATGAGCCGTGATATTGGATTAAAAAAAAAGTTCAAACATGAGCACAAAAAGGCCTACATCTAACAAGCCAACCCAGTCATTGTCCAAGGTTTTTAAAATTTTAACCAGATTGATAAGATAATAGTAAGAGTTATCATCCCAATAAGAATGTAATAGACAAGGCCGTGTATAAGTGACTGGTACACTAATTATATTGCAAAAAAAGTTGTAATCACGCCAAATTCTTGGAAGCAAATATGTGTGTATATATATATATATATATATATATATATATATATATATATATATATATATATATATATATATATATATATATATATATATATATATATATATATATATATATATGCATGCACACATTACATTGGGTCAAGAGATTTGAAAGTTACTCCTTTTCAAGTTTAACAAATCTCAAAGAATGATCACATCTTACAACTGTCAGAACTGGGAACACAGGTTCGGTAAAGCGTGCCCGAAACTGAAACAAACTGGCCATCGTTTCTGCATTGTAGAAGATTAGAGAGCCAAGGTTGAAGTCTAAAAACACACCAACTTTTTTCATTCCCTCTTGATGAGGCACCTGCCATTCTTTGCCATTGCTTTTCGCCATGCAGCGGGACTCTTTGTACAAGCACCAGGACAAGGCATTTTGCCCAAACCTGAACTCATTCGCAATCTTTCTGCGCGATAACGAACTGTACGCGATGCCGATGCTCCATTGATCTGCCTTGCTCACATCCACAACCCAATAATGACGTCCAGAATGAAAACCTTTGCTTGCCATCACTTGGCCCCAAAGGATGAATCGACTGGGAAGGTCTTCGTAGGGCTGCGGCAAATTAGTGGCAGTGACTGCTGTCAGATCTTCGGAATATTTCATGTTGACATGGCAGGTACTTGCAGCAATGGTGGGAGTCCTTCCATCTGCACAACGATGCCAGGCCAATGTCAACATCGTTCATATTTCACCATTTAATGTATTATAAAAAGAAAAAAAGCAAGAGACAAAAGTTAAACAGCTCATCATTTCCTTCAAACTACGACATTTACATTGATGAAACATCCTGCCTATGGAGCAACAAAACAGCGGGTTTGGTGTTAGATCCATTTTTTTTCAGAAGTACTGAGTTTTTATGCAAATTTGAGTGTGCACAATTTGTTTGTGTTGTTAAGACGAGGATGTGGATTCAATTCTGTTGTTTTTTTTTTAAATAGACCTCAACCAAGAACTAATTTGTAGGAATCACGTTAACCTGTGAACTACCCTTATAATAAAAATGATACATGTCATCTCAGATTTTGGGGACAGTGGCTTGGGTATTAGATGGTGAAAAATCTAGTGGTCTCGATAATAACATTCAGAGAGGAGGTGGTCAGCCTTCCTCACTTGGTCTGCGCTCGTGAACCTCGTCGATAATACGCAGTGGAGTCTCAAACGCCGATGGGCAACGTGACGTGGAACGAGCACCGAATACTCAAAAAGGAATCATTGTTCATCAAATAAATGACACGAGGAGCGCGAACTGGTCACGATTTATCGGCTGTTGCATGGAGCTTATATGGCATCAAAGGGCGGAGGAGCTCCTTGTGAGCCAACGGCCATCCATATCTAGTGCCCAACTGTGTCTGCGGACGTCCTCCTGCAGTTGGGTTACTTCTTATTAGGAGGTTGGTGGCAGGATTTGCACTCCGGCCACCGTAAAACCCTTCATTCCGCAAAACGCAAAAACGCAAAAAAATCTGAAAACCCACTCCGTGGGAGTACCTCCTGTGCAGCTTCCCTTCGCAGGGCAGCTCACTGGATGACGGGATTGGGGCAAAGCCTTCGGGACCCCCAATCTTTGATAGGAGGGAAACCACGGGGTAACATCCATGGGTCAGATTGCGGGAGAGTGTGTCGGAGTGGTGCTGAGGTGTCGTCCACCAGACGGCGGTCTCCTTGGGTTAACCTGAGGCGGTCCCTTCGGGTGGGTGCCTGGAATGTCCTATCCCTAAGAGAGGATGATCACCTGTCTCTGTTATCATCTGAGCTCAAGCGTTTGGACATCGGGATTGCAGCTCTCTCTGAGGTTCGGAGACCGGATTGCGGCGAGATAATGGTGGGTGGTTACACCTACTATTGGTCTGGTCGCTCTGATGGTTACCATACCCAAGGAGTTGCTGTAGCTGTGTCCAATAAGCTGACCCCAATGATAATTGAGGTAACACCGGTCAACGAGCGTATTATGAGATTAAGGATTCGTCACTCCTTAGGTGTCATTTCCCTGGTCTCTATTTATGCTCCGACTGAGGCGAGTGATCTCACCGTGAAGGACACATTCTACGCCACACTCGAGTCTGTGGTTGATCAGTGCCCCAGACGAGATACACTTCTAGTCTTGGGGGATTTCAATGCATCGACTGGAACTGATAGGGATGGTTATGGGGTGTGTGTTGGTCCCCATGGGTCAGGAACTATGAACCAGAATAGCACTAAGTTCCTTGACTTTGCAAGAAGTCATGGACTTAGGGTGGCTGGTTCATGGTTTCAGCGCCCGCAAGCTCATCGCTGGACTTGGTATTCCAACGCTGGCGGTGTGGCAAAGGAGATTGACCATGTCCTCATTGACGGTCGTTGGAGGATGATCCAGAACTGCAGGGTCTACCGGAGTGCTCAGTTCCTCAATACTGACCACAGGCTTGTAGTAGCAACTCTAAAGCTACACCTTAAATCCTGGAGAATGGTACCATCCCAGCCTAGGCTGGATGTTGCCAAGCTCAGGGATGAGAGAGTAGCTGAGGAGTTTACGAACAGGCTGAGTGGACACTTGGGGGGTCTGGGTGCTTTGGAGGGTCCTGAAGAGTTGTGGAGCACCTTCAAGACCACCGTCCTTGATGTTGCGGGTGGATTCCTTGGAGTTCACCGCAGGGCAAAGAAGAATTTTGTCTCTCAAGGGACACTGGATACCATTGACCAGAGTCGCAGGGCCAGGCTGAATGGCAGAGCTGAGCTGTTCAGGGAGCTGAGGGCGTAAAACTGTACGTGCACTGAGGGTGGACAAGGAGGCCTATGTGCGAGGAATCTGTGAGGGTGTAGAGCATCACCTGTGGACAGGTGATTCTCGTCCCGCTTACAGGGGAATTCGCGCATTACGTTCATCCAAGCCCATCCCTCGGAGCACTGCAGTTCGAGCAGAGAGTGGTAGGCTCTTGACAGAGGAGTCTGAAGTGAAGGCCCGCTGGGCCGGTTACTTTGAGCGGTTGTACCAGGCTGATCCCCCAGCTGTCGAGTTGGACGTCAAGGGTGTTACAATCCCTGTTGCTGACCCTCGAATCAACTGTGGTCCACCTTCGCTTGTGGAAACATGGGCTGCGGTGAACCAGTTGAAACGGGGCAAAGCTCCAGGGATCTGTGGCATCCATGCTGAACTTCTCAAGGCTGGTGGAAATGCTGCACTCGTGTCGTTGCATGCAGTTTTGTGCTCTGCCTGAAACATGGGCATCATCCCAACTGACTGGAAGAGGGGCCTTGTTGTCCCTCTCTGGAAAGGAAAGGGTGATCGCCAAGACTGCAACAACTACCGAGGGGTGACGCTGCTCTCAGTGCCGGGCAAGGTCTTTGCTCGGATAATTCTTGATAGGGTTCGCCACCATCTGCTTGAGCACCAGCGTCCAGAGCAGTCAGTCTTTACACCAAAGAGGTCAACGATTGACCGTATCCTTGCCCTTCGTGTCCTCACCGAACGCAGACGAGAGTTTCGGCAGGGGCTGCTTGCAGCCTATGTTGATCTCTGTAAAGCGTTCGATTCAGTGAATCGGGATGTCCTCTGGAGGATTCTTGGTCTTCGTGGGGTGCCACCGAAACTGATCGATCTGATGTCTGAACTCTACTCTGGTACTGAGAGTGCTGTGAAGTGTGGTGGTACCATCTCTGACTTATTTCCAGTTGTTACTGGAGTCCGTCAGGGATGTGTACTTGCCCCCACACTTTTCAGCACTTGTATGGACTGGATTTTTGGGAGGATGTCGGAGAGATCAAGTTGCGGTGCATCGTTTGGCAATGTCAAGATCTCGGACCTTGATTTTGCAGATGATGCAGTCATCTTTGCGGAGACTTTAGACATCCTCTTGGGGGCCCTCGAGGTGCTGAATGAGGAGTCGGAGCCGTTGGGATTACGGATTTCTTGGGTCAAAACTAAGATCCAGGCTTTCGGTGACATCTTGGATGCTGCTGTCCTGTCTGTGTCTGTTTGTGGTGAGGATGTTGAGGTCGTGGATAGATTCACTTACCTTGGCAGTGATATTCATGTCTCCGCAGGTTGTGAGCCGGAGGTCAATAGACGTCTGGGTCGGGCCTGGGGAGTCATGGATTCACTGGATCATGGGGTGTGGCGCTGCCGGTACCTGTGCGGGAGGACGAAAGTCCGAGTCTTCAGGTCCTTGGTACTTCCAGTCTTGCTCTATGGGTGCGAGACTTGGACTTTGACCAAGGATCTGAGACGGAGACTTAATTCCTTTGGTACCAGGTCTCTTCGAAGAATCCTTGGCTATCGCTGGTCGGATTTTGTGTCCAACGAGCGGTTGCTGAGAGAGACTCGGATGAGATTTGTTACCTGCATAGTCCGTGAGCGTCAGCTGCGGCTGTATGGACATGTGGCTCGTTTTGCTGACGCTGATCCTGCTCACCAGATTCTCTCAGCGAGGGAGTCTCATGAGTGGAGGAGGCCAGTGGGCCGACCACGTGCCTCATGGTTGCAGCAGGTTGACCATCATCTCAAGGAGATGGGGATGGGCCTGGCATCTGCCTGGGGGATGGCCAGACGGAGGCCCCTGGAGTACCGGCGGAAAGTGGACGCAGCGACGCGCTGTTCTGGCACATGCTCCCATACCTGACCTGACCTATATGGCATTTGTATTTTGTACGTGAAAGCAAGGCTCGGTAATTATGTCTGACAAAGGAAGGAAAGTAACGAGATGAGTGATTATGGAAATATTGTAAAGTTAACCAAAAAAAAAGTTGATGTCCTTGCACTTACACACGCATTCAAGCATTGCACCGAACAGGTTATTGCAGTAGGAATCCAGGATCGACTGCTGAGTCATGCTGGTGGATGTCTTGCACGGATCAGGATTGTTCTTCCGTGTATTTTCCACACTGCAAACATTATACATTCATCGGTACAACGTGTGAGAAATGATTGGGTGATAACCGACTGCTTGGAAGGACCCAAGTTTAAGTTTAAGTCGCAGTCAATATTCTGGTCAAACTTTACCCCAACTTGCTTCCCCCTTCCTCCAAAAATGCTGAACTCATCACTTTCTCCCCTTTCAACTCCCACAAGCCCAATAATTTTTGGGGGGTTTAAGAACATGCTCATCTGTCGCTTTTTTTTTTCCTCCGATACAAAGTTGAGGCTTATGGAAGAGCTAGAACAAAGAACAGACCAGAGCAGAAAGAACATAGTGGAAAGGGGGGACGACACACCAACAGCAGGATGAAGGGTCACAACAGATAGGGTGGGGCATGGGAAGGAACAGAGGGGCCAGGAAGGAAGGAAGGAAGCAGAAAGGGAGCAGGGCATGGGAGGAAGTGTTTTGGGGAAGCAGTGATGGAGGGGGTGTGCGAGTTGGGGGGGGGGATTGGGAGGCCTAACAAGCTGAATAGTAGAAAGGGGAGAAACACACCAACAGACGGGATGGGGGGAAGCAGAGAGGCAACGGGCCTTCCCTCTTGCTGTGATGTCATCAAAAGAAACAACTCTGTTCACACTACACACGTGGTTATATGCCCCCCCGTGAGGAATAGCTGACCCGACAAGAAAAATCAACTATTGTCGGACGAAGATGTATCGGATTCTGGAGATGATGATCATGTCTATGTGGACACCGGTGTAAAGACTTCAAGCTTTCAAGTTACCTCCCGGTAATCTGAAATCGATTTCAAGTTACCCCCGGGGGTAGCTTGAAATCGATTTCATCCTACCCTCTACGATTTCAGATTACCCCCCTCAAAACATTTATTTATGTTGGTTTATTTACAAAAAATATTAATTTAATTGATATTGAAAACTAATTAGGGAAAAACCTTTGACCACGTGACCGCCTTTAAAGAGTTTGCAATGAATTTTGATTTTATTATGAATGATTTTATTTTAATATCGTTATTAATTGAAATCGGTATTTCTCATACAGTAATAGTTTTTGCCATATTTTTTATGAAATCCTTCTTCGATGTGGTTGATGCAAATAGACATACTGGTTTATCTTTTTAACCAACTCAGACTATATTTACAATTATGGAAACAAGGCAATAAAATCAATGTATAAGAAAGGCGATGAAAACAACTTATTTTTAATTCACAATTTAGTTGTGGTGGTGGTGGTCGTATGGCAGCTTAGCTGCAGGGGTAGCTCTAATTTCTTGAAGCGTGACTGTGTCGCTGATGCAGTGCCCCTCTACCAGTACACACACTGGAACTGGTACTCATTTCGCTGACCTCAGAAGGATGACAGGCTGAGTGCGCAGCCTGGTGTTGGCTCAGTGGTTGGGGTGGCAGCTTGAGATCCTTGGGTCCTGAGTTCAAGCCCCGTCGGCCGCTGAATTAATACACCAGGGGGTTGACTCAGCCTGTCATTCGACCTTCCGAGGTCGGCGAAATGAGTACCAGTTCCAGGGTGTGTACTGGTAGAGGGGTACTGCATCAGCGACACAGTCGCGCTTCAAGAAATGATAGATACCCCGGCAGCTAAGCTGCCATACGACCACCACCACCAATACAATTAACATTTTTGTTACATTTTTTTATGTTTCCAGACTTTTAGACGAGCTGTGGTTTTAATACAACATTTTTGTGACAATTTTTTATGTTTCCAGATTTTGAGACGAGCGATCAATCTTGTATGTTTTACGTGTTCTATTCAAGAAACGTATCATGAGTTGTGGGCATAAGAATTTATCTTTTCAGCTAAATCAGGGAGGGGGGTAATGTCAAAGTGCGGGGATAATATGAAATCGGGTTCAGGCTACCCCCGGGGGTAACTTGAAATCGATTTCAGATTACCAGGAGGTAACTTGAAAAGGGGGTAGCTTGAAGTCTTTACACCGGGACAATAATTTCAGACATGTATAACCCCAAAATAGTAAGTGGGGACAGTGACAATGACAAAATACCTGGCGTGCACAACCAACAGGACAACATGGCAGGAAGACAAGACAACAGTGGTTGGTAACATCTTTTTTATTATCATTATTTTTAATATTATGGCACCAAGGTCACATGTTACATTATTTCATGCAATTGCTTTTTGGGAGGAGGGCAGGGCGAGGGAGGAACAAAATGCTCTCAAAAATCACTAGAACCTTCGACCAAAAAGTTTTTTGTTTTTTTTAATCAAGCCAGTGATTTTTAATTCAACGAGCATATAAGACCTGTCGCTTCGCTGATGGGAATAGCAATCTTTGCTGCAATGGCTAATCTATGGGGCTAGAACAACAACAACAAAAAGATTCCTGAGAGATCCTCCCCTCCGTGGATAACCAGCGTCGCAAGTTGGTGTTTGCTGTTTCACCATGTGTGCCCACGATGTACCGATACACACAAACCTTCCTTCCTTTTTTTTATGTTTTTTTTTGTCACAAAACTTCCTTTGAGTTCCCTGAATCCAGCATCGTCGGTTAAATCCGTGAATCCATTCTCAAGTTATAGCACGACAAACAAAAGAACAGACAGAAAGACAGACATGGCTCCTTTTGTAATATAGAATTTTTATGTGTGTACGTGGAGGAATTTTTGAGGTCATGTGCCTCCTTCCCTCCATGAAGCACCATGTCGTATCAGCACGCCACCCCTCTACCCTCATAGATGGAGAATACAGTGGAGTGAAAGAAGGCAATTCTGCCATTTGTTGGTTACGTAATAAATAGATGGTAGAGTGTTTTGACCGACAGGTTTTCAAAGAAAATAAATTAAAACCCAACTTTCACCCTTTAAAATTGTGCAAATAAGTTATTGAATTATCAGCTGTTTTTTTTTTATTCATATGTTTTGGGGGGTTTTTTTTGGGGGGGGAAGGGGGTTCAATTTCCATTAAAAAAAATTCTTACCTGTGATTCAAGTCGGCACCTGCTTTGTGATGTTTTAAAAGGTGATGTATAATCGGAAATACTGTTTGATAGTGTTGTTATATTATACCACTGTTGTATGTATAAAATGGAAATATTGAAAAAAAACAAAGTATTCAATATAGTAAGTGTTTTCTGAATCGAATCAACATGAAAATGGGATTGAATGAGACTCAACTTTATTAACAGTGAAGAAAAAGATGATAAAAGAGGAAGAGTCAACTATATCATACCTGCCCATATATCCTCACCTTACTCAACTATATCACACTGTTTGAAACCTGCCCATCTATCCTCACCTTACTCAACGATATCACACTGTTTGAAACCGGTCCATCCATGACCACCTTACTAAATTATATGAAACTGTTTGCAGATTGGGGGTACCGTTATTGCTTGATTAGTGGTATCCGCTAAGCCTGGTGTTGGCTTAGTGGTTAGGGTGGCGGCTTGGGATCCCAGGGTCCTGAGTTCAAGCCCCGTTGGCTGCTGAATTAACACCAGGAGGTTGACTCAGCCTGTCATCGTTCCGAGGTCGGTGAAATGAGTGCCAGTGTACTGGTCCTGGTGTATGCCCCGGTTAGAATAGGTGTACCATATCCCTGTGTGTCGTAAGAGGCGACCAGGGTTGGCGTCAGGAAGGGCATCCGGCCATAAAACATTGCCTCAAGAAAAAGCCAAACCCCTGCACAGCAGGGAAAAATGGCTGTAAAAACGGTCTTTTTTTTTTTAGTGGTATCCGCTATAGGACAATTGTTCACGGACGGATGGACGCTCGCACGAGGCATGCATGCAAGCAGGCTGAGACCAAGCTCCTTTTATATTACATTATAGATTATAGATTATAGATTTGCATTTATTGAGGTGAACATAAAGTTCTAATTCAGTGAACCTTCAAATCACACATGCTTCTGAATAAATGTGAAAAAGGAAACTCCTTTCCAAATATAATTTATCGGTTGTAAATACTGTACGCTGCAGTAAATTATAAAATTTAAATTATAAAATTAAATTAAAAAAATATATATATAAATAAAATTATAAAAATAAATTATAAAATTTAAAAACTGTACGCTGCAGTAAAAATTTTAAAAAAAACTACCATCCCCATCGTTCACATACCTGGTTAGAAATTCATCAAAATCCTGCAAGAACAAAGTAAACAAATAAATATCAAACCAATTTTAGGTGACAAGATTTCAAAGTTATGGAAATATACAAGAGTACAAAGCTCACCTTCAAAAACACAAGTGAATTTTTTTCTTCGTCATAATCTTTGAGCTTCTTCTCCATGTGGTTGAGCTCTGATAATCGACTCTGAAACACCTGACTTGCGGTCTTTACATTCCCCATGAGGATTCCTTCCAGGTGATCGAGTTCACGCACACACTCAGCTTTCTCCTCGGCCAACCTGACCGTGAGCTTTCTTTGAACATCTTCAATTTCACTCTTCACATTACCGATGGATGTCTACAACAAAAACACACATTGCATATTTTTTTCAATTATTCCTAACAGATTATTTTTTTAATTATTATTCAATTGAATTCAGAATAGGATTAAAATAAATTAAATTCAAATCAAACAGAAGACCAAATCGGTACAGTCCTGCATTGGAGTAATCAGAAAGGAACCCAAACAAGCAAAAAGAAAAGATGGTCATTTTCCCATTTTTCCAACATGGCTGCCACACCACGTGACATGTGACGTCATAATCATGATTAAACCATTCTGCACGAGTCGGCGCACCAATGGTGGAAAATTCATCTCAATCCGACAAGCAGTTGTGGAGAAAAACACGAAAGTTTTGTGCGGACAAACAAACAAACGGATCCAAACCGAATCCCCTCTCCGACTCGGACTCAGGAGAACGCATACCTCCGCCAAGCGGAACGATTTACGTTTTGTATCAACTGAGAGGGCGGATCTCAGTCCGGACCTTAATCAAAGTCTAATCGGCGTGTTCTTGTCACCTACCCAACTCATTCACCAAGTTTTGTCATAATCCATCCATAACTTTTTCAAATATCATGCTATGTGTCAGTTTTGGCCTTGTCTCTCAATGGTGAAAATCACAGTTAAAAAAATTCGTATCTGGATCAGGATCTTCACTTTTAGAGATATCCTGCTCACAGACGAGCAAACATACAGACAGGGGTGAAAACATAACCTCCGCCCACCTTCAGTGGTGGAGGAAATAACTGACAAATGACGAAACATATATCCAGGCCACTCTATCGGCTGATAGCTGTTACAGCCCTCCGTCTAGGAAAGGTTCCTCCCACCTGATCTCGAGGATAAATAGGAAATCCGCAGACAGGATGGCATCAATCAGTTCATGAGAAAAAGTAGACTTTTGTGAAAGTATTCCCAAGTGGAATCAATATCCGGAGCCGCGGCGATGGTAGCCCAATCCTTTTGTGAAAGGGCAGATTGAAGTCCCTGCCAGATCGTCCAAGCGAAGTGACGTATTCTGCATTGTTGAAGTTGTTAGCCTTGCACCAGCCAGAGAGATATGGGCTTTGGCAAGAAATTTATCAAAAAAGCCAACTGGGGCAGAAGCAGAACAAGAGACATTGGATATAAAGATAGTAATTTCTACGTCCATAAGAGAGGATGTACCAATGGTAGAAATCTAGTTTGGGAAGTTAAGATTGAGTCAAATCCATGGAACGGAAGAAGGCCTTTGTTCCAATGCCATGGTGGATTATTGTCAAGCCAACATCCAGCCAACTGGCATTGGTGACAGTTGAAATCGCCACAGATGAGAAACACAGTAAGTTGTTCCATGTTAGAGGAAATAGAGGAATATAGAAAGTTGTCATGATTCGCTAGACACGATAACACAGACATACATTAGATGGCTGCAGCGTAGTCGGAGTTATTGCAGAGGGCTTGGAGGAGTTAGTGAGGATAATGGACAATGAGCAATGGAGTTCTTGGTTCACACAGCAACACCACCTCCAGGAGGGGCTTGTCAAAGTGGGAAAGACAATAAACAAGGAGACACAGAGTATTCGGAAACATCCTGTGAAAGAAACATTCCTGTAAAACATATTGTTACGGTTGTAGAAAGCGACCCCTGGGAGTTGCATTCAACATTTATGGAATCCTGAGTTAGTTATTCCGTTTGTATATGTGTTTAGACAGGGCCCTCATTTTGTACAGGGGATGGGAGAACATGCGTTGTTTGGGTCTAGCTCGGTCTTCCCCTTCATGTAATTCCTCAACCTCTACTTCGCTTCAATCTAACTTACAATAGTCAATGCCGTGATCTACAGTGCCATCACAAGCATGCATTAACGCCCTCATCTACAATATTGCCGGCCTGCATCAACGCCCTCATCGACAACACTGCAACAAGTCCACACAAAATGACATCACACTGCAGCAAGCAGCAGCTAATGAGGTGGCCCCACGTGAGGTCAAAGACAACGTGGCGACCCTTACTCCCTGGAACTCCGCCTCCCATGAACTCTGCTCCATCGTGGCCACGTTTGGCCCGGGAGCTTAAAATGCGAGCGACTGGAGCTGTTCGTGTGTGCTGTGCTGAGCTGGGACGGACTGTGCTGTGCTGAGCTTGGACGGGCTGTGCTGGGCTGGGACGGGCTGTGCTGAGCTGGGACGGGCTGTGCTGAGCTGGGACGGGCTGTGCTGAGCTGGGACGAGCTGTGCTGAGCTGGGACGAGCTGTGCTGAGCTAGGACGGGCTGTGCTGAGCTGGGACGAGCTGTGCTGAGCTGGGACGGGCTGTGCTGAGCTGGGACGGGCTGTGCTGAGCTGGGACGGGCTGTGCTGAGCTGGGACGGGCTGTGCTGAGCTGGGACGGGCTGTGCTGAGCTGGGATGGGCTGTGCTGAGCTGGGACGGGCTGTGCTGAGCTGGGACGAGCTGTGCTGAGCTGGGATGGGCTGTGATGAGCTGGGACGGGCTGTGCTGAGCTGGGACGGGCTGTGCTGAGCTGGGACGGGCTGTGCTGAGCTGGGACGGGCTATGCTGAGCTGGGACAGGCTGTGCTGAGCTGGGACGGGCTGTGCTGAGCTGGGACAAGCTGTGCTGAGCTGGGATGGGCTGTGCTGAGCTGGGACGGGCTGTGCTGAGCTGGGACGGGCTATGCTGAGCTGGGACGAGCTGTGCTGAGCTGGGACGGGCTGTGCTGAGCTGGGACGAGCTGTGCTGAGCTGGGACGAGCTGTACTGAACTATGCTGAACTGGGACGAGCTGCCTTGGCCGAGCGGAGCTGCACTGGCCGAGCGGAGCTGCGCAGGCAAGGGGAGAGAATGAGCGACACCATGGGGTCTCCAGCATATTGCAGCTCCACACTGACTTGTACAATCTTTCTTTCTATCTCGAAGAACCCATAATCATCTACACCTGGATGCACAAAGAGAATCGATCACGAAAAGAGCTATCGATGATGAAACAGTCCCAAGTGGATGAGATACTGATAAACACCATGATCTTTCTTCGGCAAGCCACATGTCAAGTTTGGCCTCCAAAGCCAGCTGCCGACTGGGCATCTACATTGTGCAAAGTTCTTCATTGACACACCTGAACTCCTATCCACATGCAAAGCCTTCATCCGCAGCTTGATGAAGTACTGCTCTCACCACTGGGCTGGCTCCCCTGCTTCACATCTTACTCAGCATGATGCTGTGGAAACCAAGGCCTGCAAGATCACTAGAATCTTCCACAATGAAGCTGGGTCTATGGTCCTCTCACTTTGCTATCGCAGATAGTTCAGTGGTCTCTCTGTCTTCTACCACCTCCTTTCTGGTCTTACACCTTCTGCACATTCAGTGCTTTGTTTACCCCCTCCCTCCCTCCCTACCCCCCTAGGGTTCTGCAGGGTGCATGTAGTCCACCATCAACCCATTTCTAGTGAAATTCCCAAAATCCAGGATCACTGCTCACCTCCACAATTTTGTTCCCCTTTTTTCCCACCTGTGGAACCAACTTCCATATTCACTTCAATCTCATTCTTCCCTCCAGATCTTCAAGACATCTGTTCACCACCACCTCAGATCATCCCCCATCCAAAACCATGATGTTTTCTACCCTCGTTAATCCCCTTCCCACCACCTCCACCAAGTCCACCTCCTTCCAAATTTCCGTTTTTTCTTCCTGATATTTTGATCTTGTCCACCACTTGAGTCGTCCCCTACCCTTCATTCTTACCTGCATCTCTTGTTTGTCCATCTCCGTCAATTTTGCCCGGCGGCTCCACTGTTTCCCCTTCTTTCTGCTGTTGCTGTTGTACTGTTGCGTCATGAGCCTTTCATTGTTCTAGCTCTTCCATGAGCCTCGACTCTGTATCGCATAGAATAAAATGGAAAGTTGAGAAACGTGAAAGGAGAACACCCACGATAAAACAAACCGTATGAAGCCCTGAGTGACTGACACACGCTTTCTCGCTGAGGCCTTGGAGTTAGGCTAGACAGACAAATTCAGATTCGAAAATACACACCAAAAATGGGATGGATAAGATGTGGAAGTGGGTTATCAACACAATTAACAACATTGGGATGAAACTATATCAGAAGGACAGATCAGGTGTGGAAATCTTAGGTTTGGTGAGCTTCAACAAATGATGCAACGGTCAACGTTCAACAAGCGCTTCTGCTCAGGCCATCAATAGCTGCTTAAAAAATTATGCTAATAATAATAATAATAATATAAATAATAATCACCACTGGTGTGCAATTTACAATGAAGGTAATTTAAAGATAGCCGTTAAAGCATTGCGTGCAATCCCAATCAACATCTGCACAAGTTGTAGAGATGACAACGACCCCCATTACACTGCGGAGGGTTAATGCCCTTCCCATCGCAAGGTATGTTACCTGCACTTCGGTTGTTGTTCGAGACGAATGCTTCAACATGTTTGAGGTGTATTTCTTCATCCCCAGCACTTTTTTCTGCTCAGATGGAATCTTCTTCTGTTGGAAATAAATCCAAAGCATTCGATTAATTTCATTTGGACGATGATGCCGCATGAATACGAGACACCGATGAAGGCAAAGATGCTCTTTCGTAGAAACACAAGTATGTTGTAAAACCCTAAAGCATGATGAATAATTTCCCAACTGCCCTCCAAAAGAGAGTGTACCCTGGATGAGTTGATGCGGGTACGTCATGGAGATGTGAGTTTTTTTCACATTTACCATAAATCCCGTATTATCATACGATCGCCTTTACAGAGTGTCGATGCTGCCAAAGAAGTTTCTTGGCAAGGGTTATAGTGGGTCATTTGCCATTTCCTTCCCAGAATTGTTTATCAAATTATGCATCTTCTTAAATTGTGTGCATCAAAGCAAGGGAGCAAGGAGGCAGCACCTTGTATATCTTTTTAAATAAAGTCTAATTGGTACGACCCGGCCGGGTTTGAACCGACGACCTTCCAGACTCCAAGCGAACGCTCTAACCTTCACACCACCCATCTCCAAACCCTGAGATGCGAATGGTGAGAAAAAGCTGCGTCTTCAAGAAGTCAAATCCACAGTGTCCAAATTACAACAATGGCTTTCATTGAGAACAATGCATTTTCACAAAGGGATGTAACAAAGGGTGAAAATGGATGCAAGATAATGGTTGAGAAAAGCAAAAACAAGATGGGGGAGAGATAGGACGGAAAGAGGGTTCGGCGTGTCAGACGTTCAAGGCGTGTCGGACATCTGGCGATCCAGCGATCGCACCCAGAACTACAATGACTTGAAAGTACAATACACCAGTTCAATATCACCAAGACTATTGTCTAAATAACAATTTGGGTGCAACCAGTTCCTCCCAGTTCCTGGAACTGCCGTCCCCGGCCAATCTACTTCTGCGTCATGACGCCAAAGCCACCATTACACGATGCAAATGATGTTAATGATTCGCAACGAAGGGATGAAAACCTGTCGTGCAGGTATTCTCTTTTGGTGCAAGGTGTTCATTCCCAGCACGTAATGTGCCGTGTCAGATGTCAACTTGTACAAACGTCGTTATACAGTATGTGTCATCCTAATATTGGTTCATGGGCGCCAGCAGTGACCACTATTTTCGTTGTGTCTGTCTGTCTGTCTGTCTGTCTGTCTGTCTGTGACTCTCTCCAGAGCATAGCTCCGTGACGTTTGATGAAACTTGGACACAAGCTAGATATCACGGTCTAGTTGTGCCTTTTTGTATCAGGGGCGTCCCACCCCCACTTGAACTTTTTTTTTCTCGATTTTTTTCTCGCAGTTTCATTTCCGAGAAGCTGTGCGTAATGTCCGTAAGTACAACATATAAAAAAAATCCGATTTGATTTGGTCAATTTTGACGGAAGAGATAGGTTTGTGCCAGCAGGATATGTCGATCCTGTCTGAGTGTGAGAGCATTTCAATTCAGACAGCAAGTGGCAATCCATGGATAATTTTTTTTTTTTTTTTATCTTGGACACCAATTACAAAAAGAACAAGAAGAAGAAAAAAGAGGAACAAGAAGAACAAAATACAAGTTGGGAATGTGGGTGCAATCATCATCATTTTGTATGCAGCCTGTGGCTGCTGGTTGCTTCATTGCTGTGAGTGTGTCTGTGCTGCTGATGCAGTGTCCCCTGTTTACCAGTCAGCTGGTACTCATTTTGCCGACCTCGGAAGGATGACAGGCCGAGTCAACCCACGTGGTGTTATTTAAAGGCCCGAAAAGGACTCCAACTCAAGACCTTAATATCTTAAGACAGCCACCTTAATAACACCAGGCAGAGTGTTACCCTGACCTAGTAAAGTCACCAATTGGTTACATTGCAATATGTAAACATATATATATATATATATATATATATATATATATATATATATATATATATATACATACATACACACAAAAATACCTTACTAATTATACAAATTAATGAATAACGTTGGTGTATGTTGGACCATCATGATACGACTCGACCTTCGAACTTTATGAACACGCCAGGTGAAACTAACAACCGATAATTTACCAGCAGATGAGTGTGACGGACCTGGTTTCAAACGCAATATGGAGTGCATATTATGTAAACGTCATAAACAGAAACACCTGGTCTGGTCTACATATAGTGATGCGCGAACAGGAAAGCTGATTAGACAGGTAGAATTGACATATACCACCTTCATCTCCATCATGGCATTCTCCACCGAAGAGACCTTGTGGTTCGTGTGCTTCCCAGCCATGGCGCAGGTCGTGCAGATGAACGTTTTGTCATCCTTGCAGTAAAAGGTGAAGAACTCTTCGTGCTGGGGGCACTTGAGACCATGGAGTCCACCACCGCCCATCACGCTAATCATGACGTGCCTTCCCTTGAGATTCTCGTGTGCCTTGACGTGCGCCTCGCAGTAGCACATCTCGCATTTCAGGCATATCTTGATGGCCGGGGTGGTCGTGTCCAGGCAGCTGTCGCAGCTGGTCGGCTTGGGAGGCTCCGGAGGGACATCGGTGTTGGAGATCTTCAAACCAGTGAGGGCACGCGTCGCGGCCGCGATCACCACGTTTCGCTGCAGTTTCGGGCGGGACGTGAAGCAAGTCCGACAGTTTGGACACGAGAACATGTTGTGCTCACCTTGCCAAGTGCTGTCGATGCACGACTTGCAGAACGTGTGTCCGCACGGCAACGACACGGGCTCTTCAAACACCTCGAAACACACCGAGCACATGAAATCCTCAAGTCTGGGATCGTTAATCCCGGCAGCTGCCATTTCAGGACCGGCAGAGTCGAAAGGTGCCGCTCAAACACACCTGTAGTCACGGGACAGGTAAAGGGAACCACGTGAATGCCGATAACTGGGTTATCCCTCGATCTCCAAACTCGAACTCCTCGCCAGAAACCAGTGCCACGGACGCGTCTGATGACTTGAACTGTATCAGAATGTTGACGTCGATTTGAGTGCAACAAGTTCCTCCCAGTTCCTGGAACTGCCGTCCCCGGCCAACCTACTTCTGCTTCATGACGCCAAAGCCACCATTACACGATGCAAATGATGTTAATGATTCGCGACGAAGGGATGAAAACCTGTCGTGCAGGTATTCTCTTTTGGTGCAAGGTGTTCATTCCCAGCACGTAATGTGCCGTGTCAGATGTCAACTTGTACAAACGTCGTTATACAGTATGTGTCATCCTAATATTATATGTACTGTATATGTTTGTACAACTTCAATATGTACGTAAAGGCCCGGTCACACCTTGCCGGTTTAGCCAGCGATGGCAACGTATTAAAATGTATGTAAAACGCTGGCTTACGTTGAATTTTTGATGTTTTTTTTTAAAGATTCGGACGGATTCATACGACTTGGTCTTATGTATAACGTATTAGTAACGGACACAGAACGTTTCGTTGTGTTATCGATAACTTATACCAACGAATGCTGAACCTGTTGTCGGCGTTCACAACCTATGCCCAACGATAGTCTAACTTATGCATAGCGCGTTGCACGCATCGCCGACGATGACGTGGCGTAGCCTATTAAAAGGCTGACACACGATTCAAACCATAACCGCCACAGAAATGGAAATGTCAACATCGCAGTCACACCTTGGCGATCTTGCCAGCGAATGCCGACCTCTGAAAAATGCGTCTAAAACGCTGGCGCACGTCGAATACGGTGTGGGTAAGTTTGGTATACGTGAATAGAACGCTAAAGTACGCTATCATACGTCGTAGTAAATGGAGTACGTCTTGTAATTTTAAACATGTTGAAAATTTTACGACGTACTTGCCGCATGACACACGCTCCGCATGCGATGGGAATAAGTTGTACGCACGATATGCGATCGTTGACACACGTTACTTGTAAGGTGCTCATAAGTCGAAACACGTCAAGGTAATGGTTAGCGTCAGTGTTCCAGACTCCCGGTTTTTTTTTTAATTTTTTTTTTCTTCGGTGTGACTGTGTTCAGTGTACAGTGCGGTTATGATTTAAATCGATTAATTATATTATATTATAACCGCACGAGAAATTGAAGTGTCAAAATCACCATCATACCGAAGGAAGGAAGAAAAAAAAAACTAAAAAAATAAAACCAGGGAGTCTGGAACACTGACGCTAACCATTACCTCGATGTGTTTCGACTTATGAGTAACTTACAAGTAACGTGTCGACGTGTGTCAACGATCGCGTGACGTGCCTACAACTTATGCCCAGCGTTATTCGAAACGTGTGAGTCATACGCTGGCGTAAGTCTTAAAATTTCAAGCATGGAAAATTTGAGGACAACCGAAAAGTACAACGTTTAAAGCCAGCGTACAACGACGTATGGCAGTGTTTTTCAGCGTGCTCTCAATGTTATCAAAACTTACCCATAACGTATTTGACGTGTACCAGCGTTTTAGACAAATTTTCCAAAAATCGGCATAAGCTGGCTAAACCGTCAAGGTGTGACTGGGCCGTTAGCAAGAAAAAATAAATAAATAAATAAATGTGAAAACCGAGGTATGAAGTCTCAAAACAACTAAACGAGGGAGGAATGCCACTACATTACAACACCACAAACCTCCTATTACGGATTACCATCATGACATCGTTTGACATTTTACTCTGTTTTTTTTTTTTTCCTTTTTTTTGTGTACCTTGTCGAGGCTCGTGTAGAGCTAACACACAACGCACATTAAGGGGGGCATGAGACAAGAGGGGAGGGAGTGGGAAGGACAAAACAGTGGGGAACAGAGACATTAGGAGATCTGTGGAAGGGAGAGTGATGGGACGGGGTACATGGGGTAAACAACATGGACATTACAGGGACTTTCAGGAAGGAAAGCAGGGAATTTGAAGGAGGTGGGCTTGGGTGGATTATCAGGGGAAGAAAAGATCGAGGATTTGGATGGGGGATGATAAGAGGTGGTGGTGAACAGCTGTTTTGAAGGCCTGGAGGGAAGAATGGGAATGAATAGAGTGAGGGAGTTTATTCCAAAGGCGGGAAAAAAGAGGAATGAAAGAGTGAAAGTGAGCAGTGATTCGTGATTTTGGTAGTTTTACCAGAAGGGGGTTGTTGGCGGACCTTGAGCGCCCTGCGGAAATGTGGTGAGGACAAATAGCAGAGAGAGCAGGGTGGGGGGGCAAGGCTGGTGAGGAGACGGTAGAAGACAGAAAGACCACCGACCAACCTGCGGTGATTGAGTGAGAGGCCCAAAGACTCAGCCTCATTGCGGGAGATGCCGATGATCCGAAATGCCTTGGTTTCTGCAGCGTGAAGCCGAGAAAGGTGGGAGGCAGGAGCACCAGCCCAGAGGGGAGAGCAGTACTCCATCAGGCTGCGGACGAAAGCTTTGTAAGTGGTCAGGAGCTCAGGTGGGCCGAGGAAGGACCTTGCACGACGGAGGATTCCCAGTCAGCGACTTTTTTTGGAGGCGAGGTTTGAAATGTGACTTTCCCAGGAAAGGTCATGGCAGATAGTGAGACCCAGATGCTTGAAAGAAAGGACTTCTTCAAGAGGATTGTTGAGAAAGTGGATGAGGGGTGGGGTTCAAAATGGTCCTTTCGAAGAGACATAGTGAGAGTGTGAGATTTGTCCGGATTGAAAGACATGTTCCACGTGTTGGACCAGTTTGTGATTTTATCCAGATCTGCAGTGAGCGAAGAAGCTGCTGCTTGCCGGTCTGAGGGATGACCGATGGTGCAGCAGCGGGTGGAGTCATCAGCAAAGAGATATAGAGGATTTTCCAGAGAGTCGGAGAGATCATTGATGAAAACCAGAAAAAGAACAAGGCCCAGAACGCTACCTTGAGGAACTCCAGCCTGGACAGGAAGGGGGGATGAAGGAACTCCATTTAGGGCCACACGTTTGCTGCGACAGGAGAGGAAGTCTGCAAGCCATGAGTGGAGATGGCCTTGAATACCATGGGAAGAGAGTTTGGTGAGTAGGGCAGGGTGCCAGACTGTGTCAAAAGCACGTGATATGTCCAGGGATACGGCTCGGATTTCCTGTTTGGCATTGAGGACCTCCATCCATTGATGGGAGAGCAGAAGCAGCATATCCAGGGTAGAGTGACCTGGTCTGAAACCAAATTCATGATCAGAAATCAAGCCATTGGAGAAGAGGAAGGATTTCATGTCTGAAGCGATGATGGATTCCATAATCTTGCTGATGATTGGGAGAAGGCTGATTGGTCTGTAGTTACAGGGATCTGTTTTTGCACCTTTTTTATGCAGGGCAGTGATGTTAGCAGATTTCCAAGCAGATGGCAGATGACCTTGAGCAAATGAGAGGGTGAATAGAACAGAGAGAGGGTGAGCAAGAGCAGAAGAGCAGGCTTTGAGGACACGTGGGCTGATGCCGTCTGGACCGGTTGCAGAATCTGAGTCGAGGTTTGACAGCAAGCTCTCCACCTTGTCAGGAGAAAAGGACACAGAGTCCAGGGACTGTTGGGTGTGCCTGGGTAAGGTGGGTAGAGAAAGTGATGGGTTTTTGACACAAGATTTAGCTTCAAACACCGAGTTTAGACATTCAGCTTTATCACGTGTGGAATCAGCAGTGCGGCCATTTGAGGTAAGGGAGGGGATGGAGGGGGAACATACACCAGAAACAGATTTGATTAAACGCCACCAGGATTTTGAGGAGGGAGAGAGGTTTGAGAGTTCAGACTTGAGATGAGAAAGATGTTGTTTTCTGGCTCTCCTGAGGGTAGATACACACTTGTTCCGAGCTTTGTGGAAGGAACTGAGATTGCCCTCAGTTGGGTTTGCTTTCCATGAGGCAAAGGCAAGTTGTTTCAGGACGACTGCCTCACCACAAGCTTCAGTAAACCAAGGGCGGGAGGAAGGGTAAGACAACTGAACACGAGAGGGGATAAATCTGTGCATGAGGGAGAGCAAGTTTCTTTGAAAGAATTCCCAGGATGAGTTGGAGGGAGAAGAGTGGGATGGTTGCTTTGAGAGTGAGGGGTGAGAGGAGTGAGTTGGCACTGAAGTTGGAAAAAAAGAATGGTTGATGGAAAGCGAACATTCATAGCAAACTGGGATTTTAAAAAGTTTTAGATCAGAGATGCGATTAAACACATTTCTTGAGGGATGAGAATTTTGTTGTGGATGGTAAATGTGGAGCGCAACAACATACAGGGTGTTCCAAAAAGACTCAGACAACTTTGGTTGTTAATATATTTAGAACCACAAATGATACAATGATACCCTTTGGTTTGGATGATACAGAATCTCATAAAGTTTTTGTGCACACCATCAATACTCTTCAATGTGAGCTTCGTGTGTCATACGCAGGACAGACATCGAGGCAGTGCAGGAGTTCTTGCCATGTTCGGCTCGGCATGTTTGCGTCCACCAGTGCGCATGCAGCTGTGATCCGAGAACGAAGATTCTGCAGGTTTTTCCACCTTGGTGTCGTAGACATCTTTGACAAACCCCCATGTGAAAAAAAAAAAAATCGAGAAGGCCCAATGATGGGGAGCACCATCCTGTTGAGAAATGATATCTGGATGCAGGTCTTCAATCTGTCGGAAAGCGAATCCTTCCAACATGTTCATGTAAATTGTCGAGGTCACTGTATCTTCCGCAAAGAAAAATGGAACCACCAAGCGGTCATGGAGAAGACAACACCACACATTGACTTTTGGACTGTCACATGCGTGTTCCATGACCACGTTGGGGTTTTCAGAGCAAAAGGAAATGATACTGCACTGAGTGGGAACTACAGGACATCCCGAAGGTTGAGCGGTCTGCTCTGGCTCGATGGCTCAAGTAATCTGGCAAAAAGATTGCGGTCATTCTGGATAATCACCTGCTTTACTGTCTTTCGTCAATGGTCTTCTTTAGTTGAGTGGATTAGGTTTTCAGCTTCAACTTCGGTATAGTGCTATATAGCTTTTTTCAGTAGGTGTTCTCTTTAATGTAGTTTGCTGCGGTTGCCTCACCGGTGAATGCCCATTCACATTTCCCCTCACTGGGGACAGGTACTTTTGCTTGTTGGTTGATGATATGGCGTGGACCGGATTGAATGGCACCGACATTCTGATTGGTTGAAAACGTTAGACCGACTCATGGTTGGTGCTTCCACGCCAAGAAACATAGGACCATGATGATTTATAGATATGTTTGATTCAGCACATTATTGCATGAAGAACTTTTAACTCCGAGAAAATCAATATTAATTTTGTTTCGATGTTCGCGCATAATAGTAACATTCGGTCGATTCATTGAGTTGCAACAAAGCTGAACTAAAGACGGACGCAAGGTAGAGATTCGGAACACGGCAAGTTGGAGGTGACCAAAAAACGGGTTGGTAAGGATAGGTCAGGTCAGGTCAGATATGGGAGCATGTGCCAGAGCAATACGTCACTGCGTCCACTTTCCTCCGGTACTCCAGGAACCTCCGTCTGGCCATCGCCCAAGGGCAGATGCCTGGCCTATCCCCATCTCCTTGAGATGCCGATCAACCTGCTGCAACCACGAGGGACATGGTCGGCCCATTGACCTCCTCCACTAACAAGGCTCCCTCGGTGAGAGCATCTGGTGAGCAGGATCAGCGTCAGGAAAACGAGCCACATGTCCATACAGCCACAGCTGACGCTCACGGTTGGACAACAGTCCAACCAGCAATAGCCAAGGATTCTCCGAAGAGACCTGGTCCCAAAGGAATTAAGTCTCCATCTCAGATCCCTGGTCAGAGTCCAAGTCTCAATCCATAGAGCAAGACTGGAAGCACCGAGGACATGAAGACTCAGACTTTCTTCCTCCCGCACAGGTACCGGTACCTCCATACCCATGATCCAGTGAATCCATGACTCCCAAGGCCTGACCCAGACGTCTATTGACTTCTGACTCGCAGCCAGCAGAGACATGAATATCACTGCCAAGGTAAGTGAATCTCTCCACGACCTCAACATCCTCACCACAAACAGGCACAGACAGGACAGCAGCATCCAAGATGTCACCGAAAGCCTGGATCTTAGTTTTGACCCAAGAAACCCGTAATCCCAGCGGCTCCGACTCCTCATTCAGCACCTCGAGGGCCCCCAAGAGGATGTCTAAAGTCTCCGCAAAGATGACTGCATCGTCTGCGAAATCAAGGTCCGAGATCTTGACATTCCCAAACGATGTACTGCAACTTGATATCTCCGACATCCTCCCTAAAATCCAGTCCATACAAGTGCTGAAAAGTGTGGGGGCAAGTACACACCCCTGACGAACTCCAGTAACAACTGGAAATAAGTCAGAGATGGTACCACCACACTTCACAGCACTCTCAGTACCAGAGTAGAGTTCAGACATCAGATCGATCAGTTTTGGTGGCACCCCACGCAGACCAAGAATCCTCCAGAGGACATCCCGATTCACTGAATCGAACGCTTTACAGAGATCAACATAGGCTGCGAGCAGCCCCTGCCGAAACTCTCGTCTGCATTCGGTGAGGACACGAAGAGCAAGGATACGGTCAATCGTTGACCTCTTTGGTGTAAAGCCTGACTGCTCTGGACGCTGGTGCTCAAGCAGATGGTGGTGAACCCTATCAATAATTTTCCAAGCAAAGACCTTGCCCGGCACTGAGAGCAGCGTCACCCCTCGGTAGTTGTTGCAGTCTTGGCGATCACCTTTCTCCTTCCAGAGAAGGACAACAAGGCCCCTCTTACAGTCAGTTGGGATGATGCCTGTGTTCCAGGCAGAGCACAGAACTGCATGCAACGACATGAGTACAGCATTTCCACCAGCCTTGAGAAGTTCATCATGGATGCCACAGATCACTGGAGCTTTACCCCCATTTCAACTGGTTCACCGCAGCCCGTGTTTCCACAAATGATTGGAGGGTCAGCAATAGGGATTGTTACACCCCTGACATCCAACTTGATAGCTGGTGGATCAGCCTGGTACAACTACTCAAAGTAACCGGCCCAGCTGGCCTTCACTTCGGACTCCTCTGTAAAGAGCCTACCACGCTCTGCTCTGACTGCAGTACACCGAGGGGTGGGACTGTACGAACGCAATGTGCAAATTCCACTGTAAGCAGGACGAGAATCAATTGACCACAGGTGATGCTCTACCCCCTCACAGATTCCTCGCACATGGGGCGACTTGTCCACCCTCAGCGTACGTACAGTTTTACGCCTCAGCTCCCTGAACAGCTCGGCTCTGCCATTCAGCCTGGCCCTGCGACTCTGGTCAATGGTATCCAGTGTCCACTGAGAGACAAAATTCTTCTTCGGCCTACGGTGAGTTCCAAGACATCTACTGGCAACATCAAGAACGGTGGTCTTGAAGGCACTCCACAACTCTTTGTTCACAAACTCCTCAGCTATCCTCTCATCCTTGAGCTTTCCAACATCCAGCCTAGGCTGGGTTGGTACCATTCTCCTGGATTTAAGGTGCAGCTTTAGAGTTGCTACAACAAGCCGGTGGTCAGTATTGAGGAAATGAGCACTCCGGTAGACCCTGCAGTTCTGGATCATCCTCCAGCGACCATCAAAGAGCACGTGGTCAATCTCCTTTGCCACACCGCCAGCGTTGGAATATCATGTCCAGCGATGAGCTTGTGGGCACTGAAACTATGAACCAGCCACCCGAAGTCCATGACTTCTTGCAAAGTCAAGGAACTTAGTGCTGTTCTGGTTCATAGTTCCTGACCAATGGGGACCAACACACGTCTCATAACCATCCCTATCAGTTCCAGTCAATGCATTGAAATCCCCCAAGACTAGAAGCGTATCTCGTCTGGGGCACTGATCAACCACAGACTCGAGCGTGGCGTAGAATGTGTCCTTCACGGTGAGATCACTCGCCTCAGTCGGAGCATAAACAGGGACCAGGGAAATGACACATCAGGAGTGACGAATCTTTAGTCTCATAATACGCTCGTTGACCGGTGTTACCTCAATTATCATTGGGGTCAGCTTATTGGACACAGCTACAGCAACTCTTTGGGTATGGTAACCATCAGAGCGACCAGACCAATTGTAGGTGTGACCACCCACCATGATCTGGCCGCAATCTGGTCCACGAACCTCAGAGAGAGCTGCAATGCCGATGTCCAAATGCTTGAGCTCAGATGATAACAGAGACGGATGATCATCCTCTCTTAGGGATAGGACATTCCAGGCACCGACCCGAAGGGACCGCCTTAGGTTAACCCAAGGAGACCGCCATCTGGTGGACGACACCTCAGCACCACTCCGACAAACTCTCCCGCAATCTGGCCCACAGATGTTACCCCGTGGTTTTCCTCCTCTCGTCAAAGATTGGGGGTCCCGAAGGCTTTGCCCCAATCCCATCATCCGGTGAGCCGCTCTGCGAAGGGAAGCTGCACAGAAGGTACTCCCACGGAGTGTGTTTTCAGAATTTTTTTTTTATGCTTCTGGAATGTTTTGCAGAATTAAGAGTTTTACAGTGGCCGGAGTGCAAGTCGTGCCACCAACGTCCTAATAAGAAGAAACCCAACTGCAGGAGGATGTCTGCAGACACAGTTGAGCACTAGATATGGATGGCCGTTGGCTCACAAGGAGCTCCTCCACCCTTTGACAGGTTTTGTTCTTCATCCTGCTGGGTGTCCATATCCAAACACCCCCCTCACCAGAAAACCTGGAAACCTGGTGGGGGAGACGGTTTAGTCGCTGACAACCCAACCATGGAACAGGTTAGTGCAGGTTTACATGGTACCTGGAGCAGGTCACAGATCTAATCTAATCTGACCTGACCTGACAGCCAGGAATCTTAAGTAGTTATCTTAAGTGGATTTTCATTTTATTTATTTGTTCGACAGGATCAGAAGTGATACTGCGAGTGGAATCCTGTCGGGTGGTGACCTGGCTTTCGGTGAAGGAAGGTTCATGACGTCACACAGCCAATTGACTCGAGCAAAACCTTGCATATTGACTGTCGATCGTGACATGTCTATCAAGTCTGTGTCAATCGTGAAATGGAAAGGAAACATCGCGTTTTTCAAAAAAAATTATCATACTTTCCATCCAACATAGGTTTTGACTCCACCAAAATGGGTCTGCTGATTTTCAGAAACAGAACGGGTCAAACCTGTGAAATGTGTGTCACTTGTCATCGATGCACCAGAGGCCTGAAGCCTACACATACCGTCATCTGTACAAGGCCCGTGACGCCTATCTGCTCCAACCGAGTTACGTGTGGGCTCTCTACTTGAAGAGAAACAGACAAAGATGAATTGGATTGATGCTTATTACACTAACTGCTGCTTGGTCACCACACTCCATGCTAGTCTGCTTACGGTCACAATCCAATGCAACAGCTGAACTGGCACAACCTGTATAACCACAATACAGTCGACAACAGCTTGATCATCTACAGAGGACAGTGGTATCACTGAAATGGCACATCAGGCTATTAAAGAAACGAACATCCATCAAGTGGTATGGATGGAGCAGGCAGTGCTGAAATTAAACGGTCACAGTATAACGAGACCAGTTACACGAAGTCATTACATACTCTAATGATGTTTGGGACATTGTTTATCAGGACATGTAACATCAAGTAATCAACTAATTATATTACCCATCTCAGAAACCCCTAATTCCATTTTAATGTTCCATGTTCCAATTTTAATGTTCCAATTTTAATGTTCCTAATTCCAATTTTAATTTTAATTCCTAATTAATGAGTTATTCAACACAGGGTGTTTCAAAAAGATTGATGCAACTTTGACTTCCTGCCATTTCTTTGTTTTTGTTTTTGTTTTTTGACCTATTCTGTTTTTTTCTTTTCAGGGTTTGGTGGTGTTATCGTGGTATTTGTTCCCTCGGATTTCTAGCTCCTTAGCTCAACCATGCCAAGCAGAAGACAAACGTGGTGGCTCTGTGGTACGAGACTATCATATGTAGACACCCACCGGAGGTTCTGCCAGGAATACACAACATGTGATGGACCCACAAATTGTGAAACATTTTGAGCATAAGGGTACCGTGCACAACCAGAGCAAGGGCTACAGTGGTAGGGCAGCATCAGCAACCAAGCACCAAGCCAACATCGACGCCGTGCGGGATTCTGCAGTGGGCAGTCCCAAGAAGTCCCATCATCTGCGCTCCCAAGAGCTCGGCATCAAACCAACATCAGTCTGGTGTATCCTCACTGAGGAACTGAAGCTTTTCCCATACATCATCTCTTTTCGGCATAAACTGAGTCAAGATGACATGAGAAGGAGACTTGATATGTGCAATTGGCTAAGTGGCAGGATGGAGCGGTACCCAAACTGGATCAACCTGATCTGGTTCAGTGATGAAGCCTATTTCCACTTGAATGGTGATATCAACAACCACAACAACATTTTCTGGGGGGCAGAACTACCTGAGGAGGTCACTGAGAGAGACCTGAAAGGGCCTAAGGTCACATGCTTCTGCGCCTTCAATGCCAGATGGGGAACACTTGGGCCTTTCTGGTTTGAGAATGACAACAGCAGGATGGGATGATCAACAGTAAGCACTACTGGGCCATGCTCCAGAAGTTCCATAATGATCTAGCCCAAAAGGTCACCCTAAACCAGCCCGACATGATCTGGTTTATGCAGGATGGTGCACCCTTGCATACTGCTGATGACACCATCACTTTCCTGTGGTAGCTCTTCAGAAACCGCCTTGTTGCCCTGGGTACCGCTCATGACTGGGCACCCCATAGCCCAGACTTGAACCCTCTGGATTACTGGTTCTGGGGGGCTCTCAAGGGCTCTGTATACATCAACCGCCATTCCACACTGGAAAATCTAAAGCAGGTGTCAGACTACTTCCAGGCAGTGCCGCAAGAGACCTACAGGAAAGTTGGACAGAACTTTGGAGTCAGGATCAATGTCTGTCTGATCCGCGGAGGGGCACACATCGAGAACGTCAATTACAAGGATTTTGCATAAATACCAATTTCAGACCTTGGACTCTCACTAACTCCAGCAGTGACTTCGTGCAATAGCAATCAGTCATAAAAAGTGCCATATCATAAGCTTTCAAGAAATGCTTGGTTCATGTTCCTGAGGTTTGTTTCTTTGTAAGTAAACATTTGAAGTTGCATCACTCCTTTTGAAACACCCGTTCATGTGTGTCGTGATATGGCTATTGCACGACACACACAAACACACACACACACACACACACACAAACACACAAATATCCATCAACCAAGATTTGTTATTTACCTTAACAATGGAGGATCGATGTCTGAACCATGGCAATCAACATAACCATACCAACTGGCTCCCTGGTACATACAAGCACTACCAGTCACAATCGCGATCATCACCTGACACATCCCTAGTAAAGCGACATTACACATGATTGTCATTATGATTGTAGAAGAAACACAGCGTCCATTACTTTAAACTAGATGTCAGCACTGCCATCCTTGTTCACGTATTAAAACAGAGCCATACCACTTTGCTATGAGGCAATACACACGATATACAACACATGCAGAACTTGACGACGTTAATCAGCCTCTGAGATATGTCTCGAACAGGGTTTGGCACGTAATGGTAACAAACTGATTTCATCATTCCATGTACAATGTCCTTCAACCACCGAGATCACATGGCTTGGATCGTATTTTGCGAACAACTACAACCTTTTGACAATTCACTGAAGGGTCACGAAATTTACATGAAAACTAAGAGACTCACCGACCAGCGTTTGGAGGTCGATGGTGTTACTGGGACAATCCCTTTAAAGTCGGAGGCGGAAGATCTTCACTACGAAAGGTCTGCGACCACAAGGAAACCCGACGGAAATCTCCTTCCATGTGGTACGTTGGAGACCACACGTACGTTCCTAACTCGATATTGGTCTCGACGATGAAAACTCATCCAAGGTGCCTCCCTTCTTCTCAAAAACCATGCACCAGAAGTCCAGACACATGCTCAACCATGACACCTGTCCCATGAATAATTACAACATCTGGCCCAAGGGGAAAACGAGCGCTCCACATACCAACAACAACAACATGAGTCACGTGCCCCCAAAATGGCCACACTATTCCTCACCCGTCCATGATTGCTACAAAGAGAGCGGGAGGGTGGAAGAGAGGGACTCTCTCCCTCTCCCTCTCCCTCTCTCATCCCCAGGAATACTACCACAAACAAACTACAATTGGAGGCAGTCTGGGGATCGTTGACGATCCTGAAAAGAGCTCTTGGAACAACAAAGTTGAACAGCTTGGTGCATGAACTTTTATCCCTTACCAAAATGGAGGTGGATACTTTGAGTCCTGGGAGGACTTCGTTCCATCTCCTCAAACTAGCAAATGGAGATAACAACCAATGAGACACACACATCTCGTTCTGTTTTTCCACACACGACTGTTCGGAACAATTCTATCACACACACACAAAAAAAATATATACATATATATATATGTATATAAATAATTAAAAATACATATATACATGATATATATACCTATAAATACATACATATATATATATATATATGTATAAATATACATACTAGCTGGAGGACCTGGCGTTGCCAGGGAAAAAAGTAGGAATAAGAAAGGGTTAAATTCTAGTGCTTAATATATATATATATATATCACATTTAATTTGGACACATTTCACATTTCTTTGTCATTGTCAGCTTTTGTCATCAGTGCCCATGAGGCTATCACGGAGGTTGTCGTAATTATCAGCAAGCAAGTTATTTTGCTCCCTGTGGATAAAGCCCAGTCGCTCTGTCTCGATCTTGCAGTAGACATCGACCAGAAACTGCTGAAAGAGTCGTCACATCTGCAGTATGTGGTTGCCCTCTCTCACCATGATGTGGTAGCTGTAGTACTGTAGCTGTGTGAGTTTTCCTCCATCCTGTCCAGTAGCAGTCCTGGCCACCAGATGGATGCTGTAGCCATCTGTTCCATATGGGAACACTATGGGATACTCGAGTGCATCATAAGACGCATGCAGCTCACTGATCCTTTTAAGTGCCCCATCGTGAAGTCTGACGACAATGTCTCTGGGTTCTGTTGGCTCATTGTCCATTAGGATGGCGACTTCTGTTGCAGACTGGGCGTTGTCGCGGCGTGTGTGCTCCCCTTGCAGTCGCTTGTTCTCTCTGATGATCTGGCACTCTTCAGAGTTACCTCCTTCTGCAAGTACATCTCTTGTCGTCTTGAGCTCACGGACCAGATGGTTATTCTTGTGAAACCACTTTGTGAGCATCTCAAGGATGTGCGGTTTGAGGCCGCTGTGGTTCCTGGCAGCCAGCTCCTTGGCGTGTGAGTCCAGGAAGTAGACATGTAGGAACTTTGGCTGGCCCTCTTCAGGCGGGAGCAAGCTACCAATGTGGTGGAACACTTGACCTTGGATCCGGAAGCTCGGGTTCCAGTCCAGGACTTCAGATTCCTTGTGCCCGAAGCTCGTCATCGCAAAGCTGCCATTATATGCCCGAATGTTGTCAAGGAAGTGCTTGCTGAGGGGACCTTTGCCTGAGAGAGTTCCTTCAGCTCAGGAGGAAGGGCAGGAGAGGACTCAAGGACGACCTTGTCATTGCTGCAGCACACACCCTTGGTCTCTCCCTTGAACTTGTAAGCAGAGCAGTGGGTGCAGCCTTAGTCCATTCGGCTGAGGTCTGCATGAGTTGCTGGGTCAGCTGGGTCATACGTGAATGCCACCCTCTTGGCATTGTGCTCTTGTGCCCGGGCGAGTGCTCGTGCTTCTGCAGTGCGGTGACGCATTGCCTCAAGTCTTGCACCACACTCTTCCTCAGTCTCATTTGCTCGCCGCTGTTGTTGCCGATGAGCCTGTTCGTTTAGCCTGGCTGATCGCTCCTCTTCAGTCTCATTTTGTCGCCGCTGCTCTTGCCGCTGTGCCTGTTCATTTAGCCTGACATCTTGCTCCTCTTCAGTCTCCTGGTGTCTCTTCGTGTGTTTTCGCTTCGCTGCAGCTGCCTTGGGACCAATGAAGCTCTTCCTTTTTTGGGGCATCTAAAATGAGAAAGTCAATTTTTGATCAGAAACTTTGTAAACGTTCACTGGTCTGTCTTTGTCTTATTTTGATCAGGTTTAGGAATTTAAAAAAGTCGCGATGCGGAAAATCAATTGCGGCCCAAAAATTGAAACGGCCCCAAAAAAATGACGATTTTTTTTTTCGGTTTTTCTTAACATCCGAGGTATGCTGTAGTACCTCCGAGACGTGCTGATTCCGAATATGCCTTTAGTTTTGCTCTGGGATGCATCGTTCTCGAGTTATAACAGGACAAACAAACATACACTACTACTACTACTATATATATATATACATATACAGGGTGAGTTAGAAGTAGTGCCCAATTTCTGTCAGTTGATTGTTTGTTTGCCATTTGTATTGCAATGTACAAGAAGGTAGAAATAAATGAATGAATGACATGTTTATCTAACCATTTATTCAAGAAAAACTTATTACGGAACTGAACAAAGTGCCCTCCCTCGTTATCGATGCACAATTGCAGCCGAGCAGGCACAGAGCGACACACACGTCTGCAGAGTTCGATATCAATTTCCTCAAACTTTGCAGTGATTTGAGCCTTCAATTCCTGAATGGTACGAGGCTTTTCACGATAAACAAAGTCTTTCATGAGCCCCCAAAGAAAGAAATCTGGAGGTGTAAGGTCTGGGGAGCGTGCCGGCCACTCGATCGGACCGCGGCGGCCGATCCACTTTCTTGGAAAGTTTTCATCAAGCCACTGACGAACATAACGTCCATTAAATGAGGTGGAGCTCCATCATGCTGGAAATAACAGTCCTGATCTTGTACCCTGGGCCAAAAGAAGGTTTGCAGCATGTCCAGGTAAATTTCTGCAGTGACAGATCCCTCAAAGAAAAAGGGTCCAATTATCCCTTATGGAGATATGGCTGCCCAAACTGTCACTCCAGGTTAATTTACCTCCTTCTCAACCGTCACTCTTGGGTTATTCGCAGCCCAGTAGATACAATTGTGTCTGTTAATTTTGCCATTAAGCTTAAAACATGCCTCATCTAACCACCAGATGTCGTCTAGCATTGTGTCCTCTTTGTGAAGTTTAGCTAAGAACTCTTCGCAAAATTGAAGATGGCGGTCGTCATCTCCATCATGAAGGGCATGCAGTAAGCGTGGAATGTAAGGTTTCCATTTTTTCTGGTGAAGGATATGGATAACACTTGATTGGCTCACTTCCAACTCTGCAGATAAACGGCGAGTTGACTTTTGCGGAATTTCGGACGACCAGACTTCTTTGCAGTGGCTGCCGACCCTGTTGCTTCAAATTTCTCGACAATCAATCTAATCGTATGTTTCTCCAGTGATCTAATCGTAAAACAGAAATTGGGCGCTACTTTTGACTCACCCTGTATATTCAACGAAAAAAGCATGCTGACTATGACCTGACAATCATGACAAGTGCATAAATGACACCAAAACATCACCTCCAAAGTAGGAGGTATCCGTATGGTTCTCAAGCCTTTGCAGACCGAGATTAAAGCCTGTGGTCACAAATAGAGGAAAGCAGAGATGTCAATCTGGATTTCACCCTTGTTGTGGGCTCATCAGGACAACATATTGCTCGTCGTTTATTTGTGAACATATTAGGCTCATTAATGTAACTGAATCGAACCCCGTAACTGGGATAATAGTTGATAACTCCACACTGTGTCATAACATATGAGGAGGGTAATAATAGCACAGGTGTGGACTGTGTACATTGGGGATCGGCGGAGTGCTCGTCACACTCCACATGTTTCAATTTTCTCACCGATCACATCATGTTCCTTCTGGTTGAATGGTTTGCATTAGCAGGAACAATTGTCCTGGTGGCAGACTGACGGTTGTTCTTTGCAGATTATGCGGTTTTACCTTGTGTGACATAATCCGTGGCGATGCTCACCATAACAGGAGGTTCATCTGATGTATAAACGATGAATGTGGTCATCATTGGATAGATATTTATCGGTATACCATCTTGATGAGGGCAAATCAGCCCGAAATCCAGATCGGTCATTCCGTTAGATGTTTAGCTGATGATGACCATATAATCTTTGTCTCTTAGAGTCACCGGGCTGAAGTCTCTGTGTTGGAGACGATGCTTTGGTGTGGACTGTGTCCAATGGGGATCGGCAGAGTGCTCGTCACACTCCACATGTTTTGATATATATATATATAATGTAATGAGTATGATGAATTTTAGTCGCTTTGTGTACTCATTTTGCTATATTTGATGATGAGACACTCCTCCTACACTCATTGGTTAGCTCAACCCCAGCTATGAAACTCATAGTATGTGTTTTCAACTTTTTCAAATGCTTATTCATCTTATGCAACCCTGAGCAGGCTGCAGTTCCTTTTGTGGAAAGTCCAGTGTAGTTTTGCTGTCTTCACTCTTTGATTTGTAATCATGTAACAATGTGCACCAACCGCACAGACGCTCGAGTCATGATGACAACTCCATATGTAGGGAAGAGGGATATGAAACGTGTAAAAAATGGACGTCGCATCAAATGTGTACAAGATGATCCTGATCTGAAACGTTTGCTGCAAAGTTAAAAAAAAAGTCATAGTTACCAAAGCCACACCTTTTATCCTCGAGAATTTTCATAATTACCAAGACTGATAATGACGCCAAATACGTCGCTAAAATATCAAATCGGGGCATCGCCAAAATTCCAAATTGTACTTCTTTTTCTTCTTCTTTAATAAAATAAGTTCCATAACTGAAGCACTTCGACGCAGGACACCATTAGGCCCACCGAAGCCTGTGCTATTATGACCCACCTCGTTTGTTATTCGCGAAATCAAAGATTCGCAAGTTGGCCTATATTTGTTTCCTGAGTATGTTTCACGAAACTTCTCCAAATGCAAATGGTGGGGCGAGTCAAAATGTAGAAGCCTATTGCTTTTGAGGTCCAAAGGACAAGGTCACGGTATGAAGGTCATGTCTCCTGACGTACTTTTTGAGATAACTTGGCACAGAGTCATTGTTGAGACTTCTGGATTGCTTTGCTGCATTCGACTCAACCATTGGTTTAAAATCAGTGATTGGTCAATCACTTCCGGTCAGCCATTTTCTTAAGGGCTCAAGGTCAAAAATTTGGACCTCAAGGTCAATCATATAAAATCATCAATTTTCATCTTGTTGACGAGAAATTTGAACAGGATTTGCATATTCGGTCACTGAATTGGTGCATCAAACGTAGGGGCAATACCCCTGGGCGCTCACCTGGAAGTGGCTGGACAAGACAACCAGGGAAACACTGGTAGGCATGGATGGTCCACAAAATATGAGCATTCACCTGGCATGGAGCAACCCCCATAGACCCCCAAGGGCCTGATTTCTTTTTAATGCCATGAACAAATTTTCTCCTGACAAGGTGGAGAGCTTGCTGTCAAACCTCGATTCAGATTCCGCAACCGGTCCAGACAGCATCAGCCCACGTGTCCTAAAAACCTGCTCTTCTGCTCTTGTTCACCCTCTCTCTGTTCTATTCACCCTCTCATTTGCTCAATGTCATCTGCCATCTGCTTGGAAATCAGCAAACATTACTGCCCTGCACAAAAAAGGTGCAAAAACAGATCCCTGCAACAACAAACCAATCAGCCTTCTCACAATCATCAGCGAGGTTATGGAATCCATCATCACTTCTGATATTAAATCCTTCCTCTTCTCCGATGGCCTGATTTCCGATCATCAATTTGGATTTAGCCCAGGTCACTCGACCCTGGATATGCTGCTTTGGCTCTCCCAACAAGAGATGGAGGTCCTCAATGCTGAACATGAAATGAGAGCCATCTCCCGAGACATATTGCATGCCTTCGATACAGTCTGGCGTCCTGCCCTGTTCACCAAACTCTCTTCCGATGCTATCCAAGGCCATCTCCACTCATGGCTCGTGGACTTCCTCTCCTGTCACAGACAACGTGTGGCTCAAAATGGAGTTCTTTCATCCCCACTTCCTGTCCAGGCTGGAGTTCCTCAAGGCAGCGTTCTGGGCCGTGGTCTTTTTCTGGTTTTCATCAATGATCTCTCCGACTCTCTGGAAAATCCTCTTTATCTCTTTGCTAATGACCGCACCCTCTGTCGTACCATCTGTCATCCTTCAGATCAGCAAGCAGAAGCTTCTTCACTCTCTGCAGATCTGGGTAAAATCACAAACTGGTCCAACACATGGAACATGTCTTTCAACCCTGACAAATCTCACATTCTCACTATGTCTCTCCGAAAAAACCATCTGGAAACCCTCGTCCACCCCCATCTACCTTCTCAACATCCCTCTTGAAGAAGCTCTTTCATTCAAGCTTCTGGGTCTCACTATCTGCCATGATATTTCTTGGGAAAGCCACATTTCCAAACTGGCATCCAAAGCCAGTCGCCGACTAGGCATTCTCCGCCGTGCAAAGTCCTTCCTCGGCCCACCTGAGCTCCTGACCACGTGCAAAGCTTTCTTCCGCAGCCTGATGGAGTACTACTCTCCCCTCTGGGCTGGTGCTCTTGCTTGTCACCTTTCTTGGATTCATGCTGTGGAAACCAAGGTATTTAGGATCAGTGGTACTTCCCTTGGTGAGGCTGAGTCTTTGGGCCTCTCTCTCTCTCTCACCACAGGCAGGTCGGTGGTCTTTCTGTCTTCTACCATCTCCTCTCCAGTTTTGCCCCCTCCCCCCCCCCACTGCTGTGTCTACGATATGTCCCCACCCCCCATATTTCCACTGGGCACCATTTCCATTTCCATTTGTGCATTGCGTTCCTCCAAGCCCGTCCCTCGGTGTACTGCAGTTACAGTGGAGACTGGTGGGCTCTTGACAGAGGAGTCCACAGTGAAGGCCCGCTCGGCCGGTTACTTTGAGCGCCTGTACCAGGCTGACCAACCAGCTGTTGAGTTGGATGTCAGAGGTGTTACTCTCCCTATTGCTGACCCTCCAATCAACTGTGGTCCACCTTCGCTTGTGGAAACACAGGCTGTGGTGAACCGGTTGAAATGGGGTAAAGCTCCAGTGATCTGTGGCATCCGTGATGAACTTCTCAAGGCTGGTGGTATTGCTGCACTCGTGTCGTTGCATGCAGTTTTGTGCTCTGCTTGGAACACAGGCATCATCCCAACTGATTGGAAGAGGGGCCTTGTTGTTCCTCTCTGGAAAGGGAAGGGTGATCGCCAAGACTGCAACAACTACCGAGGGGTGACGCTGCTCTCAATGCCGGGCAAGGTCTTTGCTTGAATTATTATAATTGATAGGGTTCGCCACCATCTGCTTGAGCACCAGCGTCCAGAGCAGTCAGGCTTTACACCAAAGAGGTCAACGATTGACCGTATCCTTGCACTTCGTGTCCTCACCGAACGCAGACGAGAGTTTCGGCAGGGGCTGCTTGCAGCCTATGTTGGTCTCTGTAAAGTGTTTGCTTCAGTGAATCGGGATGTCCTCTGGAGGATTCTTGGTCTTCGTGGGGTGCCACCAAAACTGATCGATCTGATGTCTGAACTACACTCTGGAACTGAGAGTGCTGTAAAATGTGGTGATTGTTTTGTTGTATGAAAGTGATTGTGGCTCTGGGGAGAATCATGTTTGATGATCTGCCCTGAGGGCAGCGCTCTCGGAGAGTTCACGGACGATCAGAATAAAGGCTCGGGAGCATGAAGCTGTGTGGAGTTTAGGATGTGGTGATTGTACCAGTTCACATACAATACATTTGGTGATGAGGATGGCTGCTTTGCAGTTACCAGCTCCCCATCTGGGGGAGGTTACGTCGTCTCCCACCAGACTCCCGGAATTGTAGGCTGTCGCTCATGGATAACTCCGTGAGGCGGCGGGTCGCTAAACCGACCGTGGACGCCAATATCTCAACCGCGTAGCGTAGTGTCTTTTTGTCTGGAACCAATTTACCTAATTAACCACGCGGTGTCGTCTACCGGGGAACCACGCCATCGGCACGTCTTGCTCGAACCGGGTCACTCTACCGACTGTGGGAGAGTTCCAACTACCGACTACCAACTCCGGTTCGGGTGCAGTCGAGCGGACTGCCAAAGCCATGCCGGCTAGGATGAGCAGATTAACGGGAACCAAGACCCGGCTAAAACTCAGATCCGAACCATGCTGGACCAATGACAGAAATGACGGAAACGAACTGGGAATATTTCTACAATTGTTTTATTTACAGCAAGAAGGACACAGAGCAAGCTTATCGCGGATATACAGGAGATTTACAATGATCGAAAACACTTATGCAGTTGTACTTAGCAGACGGCGCCACACACAAAGACGAAAATAAAACCCAGGTGAATTCCAAGGAACCTCGCAGCCAGGGAGAGAGACGAGCCGGGGTCGCGGCTCGGCTGGGTACCTGCACGTTGGAGGGAGGGGGTGCTCCGTGGTGTGGCACCTGCCAATGGTCGTGCAGCTCGGCCCGCAGTCACACCCGTGGGGCTCGTGTCCACGGAGAAACCCGAGTGGAGCAGAGCGGAGTCCCAGGGCAGGGATCAGGGTCGCAGACAGGACCCAGCGAGAGACCCGGTCGAGGTCGGGTGTCCTCGGTCGTTATCAGAATCGACCAGACGGATCTCTCCACCAACGAACAACGGCCATGCACCACCACCCACAGACTCGTGAAAAAGCTCTGTCTGTCAATCCTCCTCGTACACCGAACTCAAGACTCCAGCAAAACTCCAACGAACGCCCCAGCGAATGCAGAACTGAACTGAGCCTTTTGACTGAACTCCCACAAACGCGCGTCTCCGAGGATCCCTCGTAGTCCATCGATCTCTCTCAGTGGGGCGGGGCCTTGGTCAAAACTGACGTCACTGTCCGCCCTGATTTGACGGGGCTCCCATGGGTCTGCCCTTTCTGGGCGGGGCCTCGGCCAGGCACCGGTGAGGCCTGCCCACTCCACGCGTGTTTGGGGAAGGTGAATGACGGTGCATCCACACTGCGTACGTTTGGGGAAGCCGAGAAGGAACTGAAACAGCGAACGTGGAGATTTTGCCTCGGAAAAACAAGTCTCTGTAGACAGCGGGTCACAGTGGTATGGTGTGGCCAGCGAACCCAGGGCAGCAAGCGCTAGGAAGGTACCGTGGTTCCATAAGATGGGAAATAAAATGATTTATTAACCGAACTAAAAAAACATCGCAACGCACCCCTTCAATTTCCCACTAAACACGAGGAGGGGTTCTGTCTACACATATACTTAACGGCATAACTAACTTTGGGGTACCTGTATGTTTGAATGCATACGGTTCCAAGAACCGTAACTATATATATATATATATATCGTTATTGATTCCGCGGTGGTGGGATTCGCACCTGACTCTTGACCCCAGTGTTAAGGATTCGGACGAGTGATGTCAATCACACCCTACTCTTGACAGCCAAATGTTGAAGATTCGCTGTCACTTAACAGCACTGCCGTCTCCGGGGTTATAACGCCAGCTGGTTCGGCACAATTGTCGGGTTATGCGCCTCAGATCATGATACCAAAATACACCTGTGCCTTGCCAGCCGGGGGAATAGACCCCGGTTACAGACTGGTTTTGTCAGAGACCGAGCGGAGTCTACCAGTCTGTAACCATTTTGGTTTTATATCCAAGTCGAGCGGATCGTTCCTCGCTGCGGCACAAATTAATTCAAGGCGGCAAATCTGGTATAACTAAGCCAGATTTATTGGGGACACATCGGTGAACACAACACAAGCAAAGCATTCACGACAATGTTATAATTAATCTATAACCCGTTCTTAACTAGGGAGCTAGGATTACGGGTTTCGAAGGGGACCCCAGCGATATAAACCTTAGACAACATGCAGATAAGACACAGACAGCATGCAGACAAGACACAGAGTACTTGGTGATGCTTCATGGACGAGAGGAAAAGTGTCAAAAGCACGAATGCGGCTCGTGACAAGCCGATGTCAACGGATTCGAGCACCAGGCTCGAGCACACCGCGTGGCAAGATGGCGGCGTCGTCCTTTTTCTTCTCCCGGCACCGCTTGCGCACGCAGCCTCTGCACGTTCAGACCCCGCGTAAGGTCGACGGCACAAGACCAAAGATCTATGGTATGCTCCAGATGGCTTTTCACAAGGTCCAGTGTACAAGTCCAGGCCTGGCCTGTTCACCAGACAAGGCCAAATCGAGGTGTTGGGCTCCGCAGGCAGATCGACAAACGTGTCGAGCCGTGAGGTGAGTAAGGACAGAGGCTCCGTGGTTAGACGCAGGTTGAACCTGTCGATGACCTCATAAAGTCGATCGCCGACTCACACAGCAGCCAGTTCCTCTCGACGCAGATTGCAGCCTCCCACTAGTCGTTTCTATACAGCAGAATCCTCACTCGACACTCAGGCTGTTACTCCCTCGGCAGATCACCGACTCGACCCTCAGGTTCAGTTACTCCCTCAGCAGATGGCAGACAGACCTCATGCAGTCCCTTCCCTGCCTTTCTTTTGGCTCGCTCCTCACGAAAGCCGATCGCAAAACAGACACAGCCGTCCCCTGTACAGCCGATCGCGCCCCACCTCGGTGCTCTCAGTCCCACCTTCGCCTTCCCGGCGCTCGCTTCTCGAGGCCACTCCCTCTCAGAGCGCTGTGCGGGGCCTATTGTCTGGAGAGGGGGAACGAAGAAGCTCTTGGTACACCACCAAAGCACGAACAAATGAACAGCCTCCTACACCTCCTGACACACATGTAACGTCCAATTACCGAACACCCTGGATAAACATGCATTTAATGGAGGATCTGGGCTAATCCTATATTTAATAACACACTAAGGGCCATTTCCACAACAATATATATATATATATATATATATATATATATATATATATATATATATATATATATATATATATATATATATATATATATATATATATATATATATACACACACAATACATGATTGAGGCGCATGGAAGAGCAAGAGCAGAATGGAAGGGGACAAACAGGCAATGGTTCACACCAACAGCAGAATTGAAGTGAGAGAGCGAGATAAAGGGGAGGGTGAAAAGGCCACAGCAGGGTGAACAAGCTGCACACAAGTTGAACTAGAATGGGTACCCGGAAGAGCACATCCCTCCACCAAGCTGAACAGTTTACGTTTTGTATCCCACTGATGGATCGGATCTGCATCTGTATCTAAACCAAAATCGAATCAGCTTGTTCTTGTCACCCACCAAACTCATCCAAGTTTTGTCAAAACAGAGCCATCCACAACTTTTTGAAATATCGTGCTGTATATCGTTTTTGGTGTCATCATTCAATGGTGAAGAAGCACTTCGATAATTCTCAGATGTTGATAGTCACTAAAATCTAATCAATTCGTCCTCATTATACACCCAAACTGTCCACCAAGTTTCATCCAAATCTATCCATAACTGTTTGAGATATCCTGCACACCGACAAACAAACAGGGGCGAAAACATAACCTCCATCCACCTTCGGTGGTGGAGGTAAATGGAAACGATGAGCCACCAACAACCTAGGCCAAGAAATTATAAAGCTGGTGTGGAACCACTTCCTTGGCTTTATCTATTGCCAAATAAGATGCAGTTGGAGGCCAAGGAGGTGTTGTTGGTTGGTTACTACTTCGACAATTAATGACTTTCGCAGCATTGTTTAGTGTCCACGAATGGTCATTATGTCCAATATGTGCCGTGTTGGAGATGCTCGCTTCTTTGTCTGTCGATCATCATCGTCGTCATCAGTGTAGCTTTTAGCTGATGTGGAATTATCAACCAGATCCTCTTCCAGATCTTCTGCTGAAAGGGTTTCAGAATAAACTACAACACTGTATATCACTAATTTGATGGATGGCTGGTATCAAAGATGAGCTGGGGAAAGGTTTTCTGGACCGGTAGCCTTTTGTTCGGATTCCATGTCCGATAGGAAGCAGCAATGCTTTCCACTTGCTTAATTGTCCGGATGAGGAGCTTGTTGAGCCTGGCTTATGTAAGAATCTCCTTTTTAGCAAGCAATCACACTTTGACAATGTCATCACAGAGTTTTTGGGATGCATCATGTATCCCATCTGTATTAGTGTCAATGGCTTGGCAGGCTTGCAAAGAAATCTTGTGAACTCTTTGTAGCATTGGTGGTGGTCCTGCAACTCAAGGGCAACCAAATCTTCACCGTCAATCCGTAGTACCAGAATGGGCTCTTCTTTTTTTCCGAGCTGCTTGCAGAAGTTGATCTATGTGAATCTGTTCACATTTAACCAACCTCACCAATGATCTTCGGGAAATACAATCTTGTTTATACTTGTTGGAATGACATAATACACATTCATATGGAAACGTGTGCCGTCTGTTCCAAGTTCTTGCACCATTCACTCCTTCAGACCGAAGTGCTCGTTTACTGTGGGGCTTTCCGGTGCTTGTTCTCCGATCCCCCCACGTAAATATTTATCACTCCCCTATCTCGAGCTGCATTGGTGAACAAGAAAGAGCAATTACAGACTGCAGACCCTCTCCAGGACTTGCTTTGTGTGGAGTATTTTGTTTGCTGGTTTGTTGCGTAATTAATAGACGTACTCAGTTCCAATCGTACGTATTTCATAGTCATACTCACATGTAGTGGCATTGATTACAGGCATGCATTCAGGCCCTGGTGACCAAAGCTAAATGTAGTCGGTGACAAACATGGCACAATCCTAACAATGGAAACTCGACCGAATGTGTTTTTTCTTGCCTCCCTCCTCTAAGCCTAGCTAGGCAAACTTATGCTTCGTTTTCCCCTCATATTTTGAAAATGACCAACACACACACACACAAGTGGTCACAATCAGAATACCAAACTGAGTTGGCATTTGTGTTGAAAAAAAATATGCAGCCTTCTTCCTCACGTCAATTGGCATGGGTGCTGCCATCTTGCTTTCATCGACGGCCATGCCCAATAGAACGCCACTCGTGATTGGTCAATTGAGCCAATTACCTATCGTTATACTGCAATGATCGAAAATTATTTTGCTGATTCGCTAAATTTGTCACGTGAATTGGAATCGATGTAATCCTTACTACAGTTTATGGACCGGTCAGTGTTTGTTACGCAACTCGGCGTTCAGTTCTGGGTCGATTAGATCCACACTTGCTAGATAGCATCAGCATGACTCCAATTTGTGTGTCGGGGTGTCTATCTTTGCCGGTGGTCTTGAGGGGGAGGAGGTGAAGGCAAATTCTCTATGTAAATGTGTATCGAGTAGCGCCGCCTCCAGGTGGGGGAGGGTATTCCAAGTCCCCACTTTTTCCGGTGCAGTGAGATATTTTGAATAAGGACAACAACATAACCCTCCTGGCCAACCCAAAGGGAATGGTTGCTTCTAGTATCTTATAATTATTGTAAAGGAATGAAGTTATCTCCAGCTCTGCAGCATGGATGAAGAAGACGGGTCCGGACGTATTACGACTCATATGATTCAAGGATTACAAAAGATGATGCGTTTTCCATTTTAATTCAGTTGTTAAGAAATATACAAAATCCAGCAGTATTTTTACATTGCATAAATATTTTCACATTTTTATTTCTTTAAAACATGTTAAACTAGAGAGTTCATAGAACACCTTACCCCTACACAGTATTGAGAAAAAGGAAATGGGAAGGGTCATTTCAACTCTTGCCTTACGTTTCCGAGTACAATCTGTATTTCCTACGAGCCACCATTTTGTCTGAATCTCGATATTCCCCAACGCTGAGAACACGAACGGCAAATCTGATTGGTCGAAATGGCGTAAAATTTCGTGCAAGTACTGCTAAACTGAAGTATTTTGGAAGTGCTGAAAGGCGATTTGTGTTCTCCAGTGTTCAAGTATAAAATTGAATTGAAATAAAAGTTTTAAAGGCTGTGGGAAAAAGAAAATTCCGGAAGTTCACCGCCAATGATGCAGCGTCTTTTACATCACTTTATTTAACACGTTAAATTCGTTATTCATGCCTGTTTTTTGAGTTCTTGATGACATCCCTAAAAAAAAAATAAACTAAGATTTGCAGTAAGAATGATTTTCAATTTTGTTTAACTGCCAGCAGACTAAAAAAAAATAATAATAATAATTCCTTACTCCTCTGTGTGCATTCGCGCTCAGGACGAGATTCCAAACAATTTGACAAATTCAGAGCTGAAGTACAGCTAAACTGCAGGTTTGTGTTCCGATTCGTACAATATAACAACCGATTTAAATTTGTAGTTCCTCGATTATCGACCGAAGAGAGAGTAAACCAATTGCTTTAACTCCAGTTTGCGCTTCACGCACAGGGTAATTAGGTTGACCCACCAGCCGTGCAGGCCAAAGCTCATTCAGGTCTCGTGGCTCAGCCCTTATGCCCGGAATATATTTGATAAAGCCCAGCCTTTGTGGATGACAGATGCATAACAATAACCAAAATAACATTTGGCTAAAATATCATAACCAAAAAGCTGGAGATAGCATAAATAGTAATAAAATTCTACAAAATTCTGATCTCACAGATAATTAATGCAATGGTTGAAATAGTGATGGAGCTACTTTGTGGCTAAAAGGTGAATGGCGCTGCAGTCGTAGGCTGTGCTTCTCGTATCCTTCTTGAAACCATGCAGGAGCTGCAGGTGAGCGAATGCACGCTTGCTTACATTGAGAGCAGGATTTAGGGATTGCAACCCTGGCTCTCCAAGTAGTGACAAGCCACACAATCCCAAGTAAGAGTGCAGAGCATCTGCAAACAAGCACATACCATTTATTCATGCTGGGATATTTAAAAAAAAAAAAACTAAAAATTATGAAATCCAAAAAGTCAACACTGGAAAGATTGGCATTCATTCCAAATAAAATGAATTGCTCGGAAGTTTTTTGGTTTTTTTTCATTTTTTATTTCACAATTATTTTTAGTGAAGGAATAAGCTCAAAGTGCAATGGTATTGCAGGCAAAGGGATAGCAAGGATTCATGTTGAGTTTTACATACCCAAACGCAAATTAAAGAAACAAAGGTATGAGGGTAAAAGCATACAAAACAAAAATACTACAAAAAGTTTCCCACGAGTCAACATGGACTCCACAACCGGTCGCAATGCTATTTCCCATCAGAGGTGGATCAATAGCAATATGGAAAGAGCAGTAAGTGTGCGTGGGCCATGGGGTCAACCGATTTGCTGGTTTTGCCACTTATTGGCAGTTTTGGCAGGAACAGTGTGGGTCCAAGTTTCATGCAAAGCCAAAAATGTACAGCGATGTCCTTAGCGATCTCTGCATATAGACAAGAGTGTTCCCACTCTCTGTGACCAAGGGTGCTTGTTCGATCCACATTAAGTAACACTAGGAGATCACAACCTGATCTCTGTTTCCACTGTTTAACATCTAGATGTCTTTACACATCCTTGCTACAATTCATGGACAGTTCAGTATTCCTGTCCGCACGTTTTCCAGTGCAGTGAGGCATTTTTAATTCATGCACGTAACCCGGGTTATGGTTTTTATTTTCAGGAGCGATTGAAGCAGCTGTCAGTTGCCTATACACCCACCCAAATAAAGCTATGTGCCAGAAGAACGTGTTGCATGCTTGGAACAAGATCACCCGTAGGGCGGGTACTCTGTTAGTGTTCAATAAATCAGTGTGACCCCCTTTTGTTTTGAGAACTGCCTCAACTCTACACAGCATCGATTCAATTCGTTTATGGATTATACTTGAGTCGGTTGTTTTCCCAACAGTTTTGTAATGCACTGCAGAGCATAGTGCGACTGCTCACATACATTTTGCCTCTCAAATGTACTAACCCTTCTTTTATTCTGTTAAGACAAAGTTTCAGTCAATGATAACTATAATAAATGAAAGAGAATAAATAAATATTTTTAATGTAATGAAAAATTAGTTTGAAATTGTGGCATGAGAAAGCTTGTGGTATTAATGTGGACTCAGACTTTTGAATCCGATTCATACTGCTCACTAACTTTTTATTTAATTCATTTAGTTGTATGCTTGCAGACTGCAAGGTAAATCTACGAATATGTATTAGCTTATTTTCACGATTGTTATTGTGAAAAGAAGCTTTTTTTGCAGTGATTATGGCACTTGTGGGTTCCAGATACGATCTAGGTGCATCACAGTTTGAGTTAGAGATGTATAATTAACCAGTATATAAGCCGAAAGGCTTCAAAGTCACCAAGTGGATGGAACAGCGATGTGTTGCCTGACGAGCCCCAATAAGGGTCAAACTAGTCGGTAGCTTCACTTTTCATCCACTTGGTGACAGCATTTGACCTTGACATCTTTGCACTGCTGGGGGCCCTTCTTGGGTGTGCAGTTACGATGTCATCGTGATGGTATCATCATGGCATTTGTCCAGGTCAGATAACTTCAATAATGGTGTGTATATGTTAAAATATATATATATATATATATATATATATATATATATATATATATATATATATATATATATATATATATATATATATATATATATATATATATATATATATATATATATATATATATATAAATATAAATATATATATATATATATAACAGCTGTGGAAAAAATAAGAGACCACTCCAAAAAATTTCACTCAGCATCTCCACATGTATGGCAGCCATTCCATTCCAGTGTCTGTTGAATTCCAACACAGGCACACCTCATTCTACTTAGTGAGGTACTGATTAGGTGATCACCTGAACTGAATCTTATTTAACAAGGAAAAGTATAAAAACCACTGCTGTGGTCTATCCTCTTGCAATAGGACCAGTTGGATGGCAAAAACAGTGCTAGTAGTACCTCAAAAGTAATTGGAATCAAAAAAATAACTATTGACCATGCCAAAAGAGTTGAAAAGTTTTGAGTGAGGAAAAGAAGGGTTCAATTCTGGCTTTACTGGCAGAGGGATACAGTGAGCATCACGTTGCTTCCATCATTAAAATTTCAAAGATGGTGGTTTATAAGAACAAGGTCCAGCAGCAGACATTGGGGACAACAAAGCTACAGACTGGCAGAGGGCGAAAACGACTTTCCACTGACCGGGATGACCGCCAACTCATTTGCATGTCACTCAACAACCGTAGGATGACATCAAGTGACCAACAAAAAGAATGGCAAATGGCAGCTGGGGTGAAGTGCATGGTGAGGACAGTTCTAAACAGGCTCCTAGGGGCAGGGCTGAAGTCGTACAAGGCTAGAAAAAAGCCCTTCGTCAATGAGAAGCAAAGAAGAGCCAGGCTGAGGTTTGCAAAAGACCATAAGGATTGGATCATAGAGGACTGGAGTAAGGTCATCTTCTCTGATGAGTCCAATTTTCAGCTTTGCCCAACACCTGGTCGTCTAATGGTTAGACGGAGACCTACAGCTTAGAGAGGCCTGCAAGCCACAGTGTCTCGCACCCACTGTGAAATTTGGTGGAGGATCGGTGATGATCTGGGGGTGCTTCAGTAAGGCTGGAATCGGGCAGATTTGTCTTTGTCAAGGACTCATGAATCAAGCCACGCACAAGGTTGTCCTGGAAGAACACTTGGTTCCTTCTGCTCTGACAATGTTCCCCAACTCTGAGGATTGGTTTTTCCAGCAGGACAATGCTCCATGCCACACAGCCAGGTCAATCAAGGTGTGGATGGAGGACCATCAGATCAAGACCCTGTCATGCCCAGCCCAATCTCCAGACCTGAACCCCATTGAAAACCTCTGGAATGTGATCAAGAAGAAGATGGATGGTCACAAGCCATCAAACAAAGCCGAGCTGCTTGAATTTTTTGCGCCAGGAGGTGGCATAAAGTCACCCAACAGCAGTGTGAAAGACTGGTGGAGAGCATGCCAAGACGCATGAAAGCTGCGATTGAAAATCAGGGTTATTCCACAAAATATTGATTTCTGAACTCTTCCTAAGTTAAAACATTAGTATTGTGTTGTTTAAAAATGAATATGATCTTGTTTTGTTTGTATTATTTGAGGTCTGGAAACACTGAATCTTTGTTGTTATTTGGACCAGTTGTCATTTTCTGCAAATAAATGCTCGAAATGACAATATTTTTATTCGGAATTTGGGAGAAATGTTGTCAGTAGTTTATAGAATAAAACAAAAATGTTCATTTTACTCAAACACATACCTATAAATAGTAAAACCAGAAAAACTGATAATTTTACAGTGGTCTCAATTTTTTCCAGAGCTGTATATATGTATGTGTGTGTGTGTGTGTGTGTGTGTGTGTGTGTGTGTGTGTGTGTGTGTGTGTGTGTGTGTGTGTGTGTGTGTGTGTGTGTGTGTGTGTGTGTGTGTGTGTGTGTGTGTGTGTGTGTGTGTGTGTGTGTGTGTGTGTACAGTATCTCACAAAAGTGAGTACACCCCTCAGAAATATGTAAATAATTCAGTGTAACTTTTTAAGCAGCTGTGCTAGAAGCAAAAGCTTAGATTTGATGACAGAGTAGACATTCTGCAATATGTATGCAGGCACAAAACTGCCATTCCATAAAAACAATGTGGCATATTACAAATATTTCTGAAAGAGGAGGCAACAAGAGTGAGTACACCCCTGCTATTGTCTGCACAAGAAGTAAGTCAAGCATGGTAAAACAGCTTCCGTTTTCATCATTTTCTGCATATTTAAATCAGAGTGTTAAAAGTACAAATATGCACCAAACAATACACACAATGTCCATAGAGCTGCAACCTCCCTGGTATGTTAAAAGTGAAGAAGTGTACTCAATGCAGTAATTGTCTATCTGCTTGCTGAATAAATAAATGCATAGGAAACACTGTACCAATCGCCATTGAGAAAGCAGCCTGGCTCCTCATGGTAAAGAGCTCTCGAAAGAAGTCAAAGATCGAATCGTTGCCCGACATAAAGATGGCCAAGGATACAAGAAGATCAGTGCTTCTTTGAAAGTAAGCCCCAACACCGTGGCCAAGATCATCCAGAGGTTCTCCAAGAAGCGTACAACAATGAGTTGCACTCGCCAGGGCAGACCAGCAAAGATGACTGCACGTAATGTTCGCCAAGTTCAGAATCTAGTCCTCCAAGACAGACGACAAAGTGCCGCCAAGATTGCTGAAGATATTTCAACGCATTCTGGCCAGTCTGTTAGTGCACAAACCATACGTCGCACACTCCATCGTATCGGGTTGCATGGGCGGTGTCCAAGGCGTAAACCTCTCCTGAAGCAGAGCCACAAGAAAGCTCACAATCAGTTTGCTGAAGCACATCAATCCAAGCCACTGGACTACTGGGAACATTTCCTCTGGTCTGATGAAACGAAGATCAATTTGTTTAGATCTGATGGAGCACAGCGTGTCTGGCGGCGAGCTGGGGCACAGTACCAAGACAAGTACGTTATCCGTACTGTCAAGCATGGTGGTGGTAGTGTCATGGTTTGGGGATGCATGAGTGCTGCGGGTACTGGAGAGCTCAAGTTCATCGAGGGAAACATGGATTCTACGATGTACTGTGACATCCTGAAGGAGAAGATGTTACCATCCCTGCGAAAACTTGGTAGAGGAGCTGTATTTCAGCACGAAATAGCCCACACCCAGTTTTGCTATTGTGTGATTATATATATATATATATGATGGTTTTGAAGCATATTCTCAATGTGATTCTGGGGAGCCTGACTGAAGGGTCACTGAGTCACATTCCGCATGCGTGTGGTCTTTGGAAATAAATCGTGTAATTCGAGGATCCTCATCTGACTCTGTCATCTTACTCGGCCGGGTGGAGAGTCAAAACACACATCAGTAGATTACTCAACATCAATGGACCCACAACCCAAAGTTGCGTCCAGTCAGTCAACACAGCAATGCAATATCCTTATTCAAACTTGTTTAATTGTTGAGCCTGATGTTGGCTTTGTGGTTAGGGTGGCTGTCTTGGGATCTTAAGGTCCTGAGTTCAAGCCCCGCTGGCTGCTGAATTAACACCAGGGGGTTCACCCAGGCCTGTCATCCTTCCATGGTCGGTGAAATGAGTACCAGTGTACTGGGCCGGTTGGTCCCGGTGTATGCCCTGGTTAGAATAGGTGTACCATATCCCTGTGTGTCGTAAGAGGTGACCAGGGTTGGCGTCAGGAAGGGCATCCAGCCATAAAAAAAACATTACCTCAAGAAAAAGCCTAACCCCTGCTCAGCAGGCAAAAACAGCTGTTTTTTTTTAACCTGTTTAATCATCACTTTTTTTTTTTTGTATACCTTGGTCGAGGCTCGTATGAGAGCTAACACACAACTCACAGCAAGGAGGCATGAGACAAGAGGGGCGGGAGTGGAAGGGACAAAACAGTGGGGAACAGACACATTAGGTGAACTGTGGAAGGGAGAGGGATGGGGATGGGACGGGGAACATGGCGAAGAGAAGATGGACATTACAGGGACTTTCAGGAAGGAAAGCAGGAGAAATGAAGGAAGTGGGCTTGGGTGGATTATCGGGGGTAGAAAAGATCGAGGATTTGGATGGGGGAAGATAAGAGGTGGTGGTGAACAGCTGTTTTGAAAGCCTGGAGGGAAGAATGGGAAAGAATAGAGTGAGGAAGTTTATTCCAAAGGCGGGAAAAAAGAGGAATGAAAGAGTGAAGATGAGCAGTGATTCGTGATTTTGGTAGTTTTACCAGAAGGGGGTTGTTGGCGGACCTTGAGCGCCCTGTGGAAATGTGGTGGGGACAAATCGCAGAGAGAGCAGGGGGGGGCAAGGCTGGAGAGGAGTCGGTAGAAGACAGAAAGACCACCGACCAACCTGCGGTGATTGAGTGAGAGGCCCAAAGACTCAGCTTCATTGCGGGAGATGCCGACGATCTTAAATGCCCTGGTTTCGACAGCGTGAAGCCGAGAAAGGTGGGAGGCAGGAGCACCAGCCCAGAGGGGAGAGCAGTACTCCATCAGGCTACGGACAAAAGCTTTGTAAGTGGTCAGGAGCTCAAGAGGGCCTAGGAAGGACTTTGCACAACGGAGAATTCCCAGTCGGCGACTGGCTTTTGAGGCGAGGTTGGAAATGTGACTTTCCCAGGAAAGGTCATGGCAGATAGTGAGACCTAGAAGCTTGAAAGAAAAGACTTCTTCCAGAGGATTGTTGAGAAAGTGGATGGGGGGGTTTTGTAAACGGTCCTTTCGAAGAGACATAGTGAGAGTGTGAGATTTGTCTGGATTGAAAGACATGTTCCACGTGTTGGACCAGTTTGTGATTTTATCCAGATATGCAGTAAACGAAGAAGCTGCTGCTTGCCGGTCTGAGGGATGACAGATGGTACGGCAGAGGGTGGAGTCGTCGGCAAAGAGAAATAGAGGATTTTCCAGAGAGTCCGAGAGATCATTGATGAAAACCAGAAAAAGAACAGGGCCCAGAACGCTACCTTGAGGAACTCCAGCCTGCACAGGAAGAGGGGATGAAAGAACTCCATTGAGGGCCACACGTTGACTGCGACAGGAGAGGAAGTCTGCGAGCCATGAGTGGAGATGGCCTTGAATACCATGGGAAGAGAGTTTGGTGAGTAGGGCAGGGTGCCAGACTGTGTCAAAAGCACGTGATATGTCCAGGGATACGGCTCGGATTTCCTGTCTGGCATTGAGGACCTCCATCCATTGATGGGAGAGCAGAAGCAGCATATCCAGGGTAGAGTGACCTGGTCTGAAACCAAATTGATGATTGGAAATCAAGCCATTGGAGAAGAGGAAGGATTTCATATCTGAAGCGATGATGGATTCCATCACCTTGCTGATGATTGGGAGAAGGCTGATTGGTCTGTAGTTACAGGGATCTGTTTTTGCACCTTTTTTATGCAGGGCAGTGATGTTAGCAGATTTCCAAGCAGATGGCAGATGACCTTGGGCAAATGAGAGGGTGAATAGAACAGAGAGAGGGTGAGCAAGAGCAGAAGAGCAGGCTTTGAGGACACGTGGGCTGATGCCGTCTGGACCGGTTGCAGAATCTGACTCGAGGTTTGAAAGCAAGCTCTCCACCTTGTCAGGAGAAAAGGACACAGAGTCCAGGGACAGTTGGGTGCGACTGGGTAAAGTGGGTAGAGATAGTGATGGGTTTAGGACACAAGATTTAGCTGCAAACACCGAGTTTAGACATTCAGCTTTATCACGTGTGGAATCAGCAGTGCGGCCATTTTAGGTAAGGGAGGGGATGGAGGGGGAACATACACCAGAAACAGATTTGATTAAACGCCACCAGGATTTTGAGGAGGTAGAGAGGTTTGAGAGTTCAGACTTGAGATGAGAAAGATGTTGTTTTCTGGCTCTCCTGAGGGTAGATACACACTTGTTCCGAGCTTTGTGGAAAGAACTGAGATTGCCCTCAGTTGGGTTTGCTTTCCATGAGGCAAAGGCAAGTTATTTCAGGACAAATGCCTCGCCACAAGCTTCAGTGAACCAAGGGCGGGAGGAAGGGTAAGACAACTGAACACGAGAGGGGATAAATCTGTGCATGATGGAGAGCAAGTTTCTTTGAAAGAATTCCCAGGATGAGTTGATGTTTGAGAAAGTAGTGATAGGAGACCAGTCTGTAAGTTTGATGGCTGCTCGGAGACCCTGCCAGTCGGCTTGAGTGAAATGCCAGACTCGACGGCGGTGAGGTGGTTCTCTGATAACAGCCAGAGAGATGTCCACTTTGACAAGGACGTGGTCAGAAGAACCAATTGGAGCGAAGGAAGAGCAGCAGATATTGTCAGGGAAATTTGTCAAAATCAGATCCAGAAGAGATGGAGTACCATTGGTTGAGATCCGGGTCGGGAAGTTGACCGATTGAGTCAGTCCCAATGAGTCGCAGAAAGCTTTTGCTGAGGTGCCATGGCAGGTGAGAGAGGTACCCACACCGAGCCAACTGGCGTGATGACAATTGAAGTCACCACATATGAGGAAGAGAGAGTTTGGATGAGAAGATAGAAGATGGTCCATGTTTTCGGATAGTGAGGTGTAGATGGAGTCATCACTGTTCGGTGGACGGTACAGTACACATATAAACATGAGGTGGGAGTGGAGGGGAAGCCGAAGCCAGAGGTATTCCTGGGGGTGTGGGGGAGTGAGAGCAGTGCATGGAGAGTGAGGAATAGAGTCTTTGATGAAGAGAGCAACACCTCCACCAGGACGAGGCTCAGGTCTGTCATACCGTAAGAGGGAGTAGCCAGGGAGAGATACTTGGGAGTCAGACACGTCTTGGGAGAGGAAAGTTTCTGTTAGGCAGATAATGTCTGGTTTGTCAGTGGCAACCTGTATGGAAAGATCTGAAAGGTTTGAGCGAAGGCCCCGGATATTTGAGGTCCACACTTTTAATGAAGAGGAAGGGGAGGAGGCTTTGGGTGCAGGAGGTGGAGGGGGAGGGGAGGGTAGGACAAGGGACGAGGGGGCAGGTAAGGAGGGTTGCTGAAGGAGTGTGGGGTATTGCAGAACAGCGAGGGGAGGGGCCGAATGAGGAGGAGAAAAGGCTCTGTGGTGCTGGGGGAGAGGGGGGACAAGAGAGGGGGAAGAAGGCAGTTGAGGATTTGAGGAGGTGGAGTGAAGAGATGGAGGTGAGAGGGCAGTGGAGGGAGGCAGGTTGGTGGATGAGAGGGGGGCAACTTTGAGAAGGAAGAGTGAGGGGGATGAAAGGTGGGAGAAAGGTGAGGGGGGATTTTTGAGAGAGGTGAGAGGGAGGCTTGGAGGGAGAAGAGTGGGATGGTTGCTTTGAGAGTGAGAGTGAGGGGTGAGGGGGTGAGTTGGCACTGAAGTTGGAAAAAAGAATGGTTGATGGAAAGCGAGCATCCATGGCAAACTGTGGTTTTTAAAAGTTTTAGGTCAGAGATGCGATTTAACACAATTCTTGATGGATGCAATGAAGGCGAATTCAGAGCATGGAGAGAAGAAGCGCTGTAATAGTTGGATTTTTTAGGCAAGGAATGAAGGAGAGGTTGAAATGAGAGCAGTCTGTTAAAATAGCAGAAGAGTAGTGCATTGTGAAACAGTAAAGAGTACCACATGTGTGAGAGAGGAAGATGAAGCATTATAAGATCGTTTTTGTAGTTAAAAATAATGAATGAGAGAGTTCAACAGATTAGGTCATGGAAGTGTAAAAAAAAAAAAAAAAAAAAAAAAAATCGAGGAAGAAGACGAGGAGGAGGTTACAAGGAAGAAGAAGCAGAATCGGGAGAAGGTGAGCGTGTTGTTGTTGTTGGGTATATATATATATATATTTATTTTTTGTTGTTAATATTAATATATGAGAGTTCAACAGATTAGGTCATGGAAGTGTAAAAAAAAAAAATAAAAAAAAATCGAGGAAGAAGAAGAAGCAGAATCGGGAGAAGATGAGTGTGTTGTTGTTGTTGTAGGGTATTTTTTTATTTTTTTTTTTTTTTTTTTTTGAGATAAGAAAGAGATTAGTTGGGAGAATGGGGGATGTTTGGAAAGTGGGGAGGATCAAAATTGAAGGTAATGGGGAGGATAGAAATTGAAGGTAATGGGGAGAAAAAACAAACAAACAAAAAAAAAAAACGATCGAACACCGAGTGGAACCGGTAGGCCTATAGCCTAGGCCTAGGCCTCAAGCACAGGTAAGAACGTCGACAAAAATACTCACAAAATAGCACGATTTTTGAAACAAAACCGAACTAGCAACACACAGTAACATGTAGGTGAGAAAATTAAACAGTTAAAACGGGACAAATAACAACCGGAAACTTAGCTTTGAGAACGTCAGCAGGGAGCCCCAAAGGAGACCTCTCGCTGCTCTAAAACCGGAACCGGAAGTCAATCAACTTCTTCATGTGAATTTTTAATTTTTATTAAAAATTCTTCTTCAAAAAAAAACTTCTTCATGTGAAACTCTTAAAGTTTTACTTCATGTGAATAACTTTAATCATACACCAATTTATATGATAAACCTGCATATTAAGCGAAAAACACTTTACCTTGTAGACATGTCTATTACACATTACCTCCATCTAACCATCAACTCAAACTGTCATTAATAACCGATTTCAACATGCTGCACTGCATAACCTCGTAACCACCAATAAATCATTTTAATACTAATTTACAATGTATTTCATAAATAATATTTATTTATATCTCAAAATCTCCATTATTTAATACCATCTATAAATATGTTTAATCAATTATATTTATTAAAGAATTTACCTCACTAAAATAATTAATTCATTATTATTATATCAAATGCAATGCAATCGGAACTTGTTTACAAGAAAACCAACCAAACTTAAATACAAGGTGACGATGGAGTCCAAAGACATTCTCACAAGACCTGATCAAACAATTAACAAACTATCCTCTGTTTAACATGATGGAAAATACCTTCTCAGCACGTTCCACAAAATCATCCTTTTACTGAACAAATTCTTGCAAATCTAAGTATCTGAGATGAAAATACATTAAAACTCATTTTAATTAGTACATTGCCACCTGGAAAGGTGTACAAGACTACAGGGAAACTGAAATCATCAACTTTATGATATACACTTGTACTAAAACCATTCTGTCCGATTCTAACCGACACATCCAGATATGCAGCAACTGTACAATCATTACCACTCCTGTTTGCAATCAGGTTATCTGGATAAATCTTGTGAAACTGCCTATCAAATAAAATTCTAGTTAACCACACAAATATCATCTATATAATGTATGAGATAATGTTTTAGCAAATTCTAATTTTTTCTCCTTCATCAGTTTCTGCATCAATGAAAATTCACAGAAAATAAGAAAAATGTCAGCTCGTAGGGGGCTGCAATTCCCCCCATGGGAATACCTTTAACCTGTTGAAACATTACCCCACAAAACTCTTTTAATCTTTGTCAATCACTTTGAAGAGTGAATCCCTCACTAGTACTAAATCCAAATTTGTATATAGAGTTGAAAAATCAAAAACTTCAACCGACTTGATGTTGAGGCATCTAATCCTATCTAAGAACTCTAAAGAAAAAATATTGCTCCAGGAAGTGTTAATACCATAATTATTCTCAATTGGTAAACAATATTTCCTGAACTGTTCCCTAAGAAATTGTAATCCTGAGTTAACCATAACCGATAACTGTCTGGTGGTACATGGCCTGGCACCCGCTATAAACCTATACTTGTACTGGTTCTTATGAAGCTTAGGAATCCAGGAAAGCCGAGGAATACAAAGATTTACCTCTTTATATTTAATACCGAAATTATTAACTAAAACTTCCTGATACTCAGAGAAAATATCTTGGAGTGACTCATGACAAGGAACATATGTACTATTTCCTATACAAGTGAAAGTAACCTTATTAATGCCTAATTCTCTTAATAAAGCCTCCACATAAAACATTTTACAAACCAAAACAAAATTATTAGCAGCCTTATCTGCTGGAGCTATTATGTAGCTGTCATCCACAACTTTTTGAAATCTGTTGCACATCATTTTTGGGCCTCATCTCTCAATGGTGAAGAATCACTTCAAAAATTCTCGAATCTGGATCTTCACCAAAATTGAATCAATTCTTGCTTGTCACATACCCAACCTGTCCACCAAGTTGCGTCCAAATCCATCCGTAACATTTGAAGATATCGTGCTATATATCGTTTTTAGCTCTTTCTCTCAAATGTGAAGAATCACTTAAAAATTAGAGTTGCCGGATCAGGATTCAGATATTCACCAAAATCTAATCATTTCATCCTTGTCACACACACACACCATACCTCTCCATCAAATTTCATCCAAATCCGTCCACAACCTTTTAGATATCCCGTTCACAGACAAAAACAAACAAACAGATCGATGGGGGTGAAAACACAACCTTTGTCCACCTTCAGTGGTGGAGGTAGATATTTAACAAAAAATGACATCTATTTTATATACTTTATCAAAAGCATAGTGAATAATCACAACAAGGCCAAATTTGCAGTTTAGGTCAGCAAATTCATTTGAAATTTAAATAAATAACCAAATGGACTTTGAAATGTTTACTTTGTCATTTGTTTATAATGGCATAAACCATGAACCTGAAATGGATTGATAAGAAAACGAAGTAGATTGTATTGGAAGATATTAAATTGCAAAGAGGAAGCAGACAGATTTAGAGCATTGATAATAACAGACTCTATGACAATAATAGGATATGAATAATGTCTTGCAAAGTGAATTATTTCAACTATATGTGGGAATCACGGTGTGAATGACGTACTGAGCGTTCACCTTTTCCTCAGAACATTAGCCCTCAGAGACTAGTGTTCCATGGTATTGAAAAGTATGTTCCAAAGGGAGTTCTAAGTCTTTGGGATAATTCTAACAGGTGACAAATGAACATAAACAAATGTTAAACTGCTTTCTTTACAATGATAACCAAATTATTACTTAAGTTAGCGGAATGGGTGATTGACTCGATCTCCATTTCCCCTGAGCCTGTTCATTGCGTACTCCCATCAGAGTGGTTGGACATGCATGTGGTGAAATGGCATGTTTTTATGATGGTGGTTCCACCCTTACCGAAGAATTGGTAGTTGAATGGCAGTTTGTTACATCATACCTGGATGACTGTCTGGCCACTTTGCAAACCCTCCAACAACATTGTCTTGGGTGGACATTATGAAATGCCGGTTCTTTTTAACATCAGTACAATAAAATAATCCCAGCAACTGGAAAATAAACATACAAACAAGAGGCAACACATTAGGTAAACAGGGAAGCAGAAGAAGAAGAAATCACGACAGCCAATGGTTTACCGTAATTATCAAATTGGTCACATTGATTGAATCATTGCCTACAGTGCAGTTCTTTTGGAAATGGTGGGGGAGGGGTGGGGGGGAGGGCGGGTTTCCAATTTATTATTATGAAGGTTCATGAAAAAAATCAATTGCGAGACACAGAGAATTAGATGCCATGAGCAGAATTGCAAGACTGTTAATTATGTATATAGAGTTTAGTGATGGTGTATGAAATGGTCAGAAAAGGGAGATAGAAAACAGAAAAGGTTCTTTATTTATGCAGAATGCCTGGTGTTGGTTTAATGGTTAGGGTGGTGGGCTTGGGATCCTAGGATCCTGAGTTCAAATCCCACTTTACTGTTGAATTAATACCAGGTGGGGTTGACTCTGCCTGTCATCCTTCTGCGATTGGCAAAATGAGTGCCAGCATGCTAGTATGCTGTGTTGGAGTGGCGACCCATCCATGATTGTGCCCAATAGCCAAGGAGACTGCTTAAGCAGCACCAACGCTCTGTACAGAGTATGGTCCCAATGGATGGATTTATGCAAATATCCTTTTATTTCCCATATTTGAAAACAAAACCCAAATACCTGCCTTTACATTAATCATGTGATGCTTAAATATTTGACACACAATTACAATTGCTGCATCAAAGAACACAATGTACGAGTGTGTACATACTGCTTTGGAACTGTTCAATATTAAACAATGGTTCACAAATTTTAGTGTGTATTATAATCTCTGACTGTTCCGTAGCAGCTGCATGGTTATTATGCACACAACATTGGCTGTTCCACGTGAATCACCATCGAGTTTTAAAATACCCTTGTAATGAGACTACATTAAACACTTAAATATCATGAGGGTTACGGTTGTGGAAAATTCCGCGATATTCAAAACCACAATAGTTAAAACTAAGGGCATATCTATTGGAAAAAGTGGGTTAGGTTCCTGGGCTTTGAGAAAATATAGAGAAAGGTGTGCAGCAGGCAAAAAATAAACACATGAACAATTTAAATAAACATGTAAAATAAACAAAAACACAAGACTGTTACCTTTAAATTTATTCCAAAAACAGTGAGGTGAAAGTATTACGTATTGTACAGGAAATATAAAGCACAATACTGAACCAATGATCATGATGATTCTGCTGGAATGGAGGGTGAGGTGGCAGAAGAGGCAGTTAGAAGGTTGCGGGGTCCTCCTCAAGACCATCTTGGGACACACACACACAGACAGCAGATGGAGAACGTGCAATGGCTGGTGGATCATTGGGTGAGTTGGTTGAGGCACTGCTTGTGGTTGGCGTGGTGGTGGTGGTGCTGTTGGCCCTTGTAAAAAAAAAAAAAAGCTAGTCATGGTCGATTGCTTCATTTTAGCTTGCAGGTCATTGTAGGTCTCTTTATAAGGCATCATTTCAACCTCCAACACCCTTTTAAATTTTATGCTACTCTCCATAAATGGATAGATCGCAAACACATCAGCCAGGGCCTTGCCCACGTGCAGCACCTCTGCCAGTATCTTGCTCGTTAATGGTTTTGGCACAATCAACTCCTCCTCATCTCTTTTCACTCAAGTGTATGAACTTTTCCAGATCCTCCTCCATTAACTCCTCTTGGTGGGATTAAAGTTCCTCCACCTCTTTCTCTTGGATGTCCCCAAAGCCCTCTCCTCCAACAACACATGCCACCTTCACAATATTCCGCACTTCGTCCATCGATAGGAAACCGTTGAAGTTGTGCACCACCTCACTCCACAACTTCCTCCAGCATGCATTCCATGTCATACGGGTTAATTTGTTCGAAAGAACCCTTAATGTTATTGCAGAAATACAGTCAGCGATGTTGTAATTTTTCCAGAAATCTCTGTCAAGCAAGGGTCGCTCTCTATCTGGTCTAAAAGTGGCGGGTGTAGTAGGACTTGAACTTTGCAAGGAGACTTCAGTCAATTGGCTGAAGGAGGTAGGTCGTGTTTCGAGGTAAGAAGACAACCTCCACATTGGGGTGAGCAAAGTACTCATTTTCTGGGTGACCTGGCACATTATCAAAGATAAATAAAACCTTGAATGCAATGTTATTCGACTCCAGGTTGTTTTCCACCTTGTGGACGAAGCAGTTGTTTAGCATAGCAGCAGTCACCCATGCTCTCCTGTTGGCATGCCAGAATACCTGGAGCTGGCTCTTGTTCTTGTTCTTCCCTTTGAGGATGCGGGTATTCAGCACTCTGGAGAGCAGCATTGGCTTGACGAGAAGTCACCTGCTGCATTACCATGCAGGAGATGGGCAAGAAAACCCTTAGCCGGCTTGAAATCCTGAGCACATCTTTCCCGCGAAAGGAAGGTACGGGATGGCATCCTCTTCCAAAATAATCCCATCTTGTCAGCATTAAAGACTTATTCCGGCATAAATCCCTTGTCCTCGATTAGTTTCTTCAACTGCGCGGAAGGTTGTCCGCAGCATCATGGTCTGCTGATGCTGCTTCCCCAACTAATTTGACGTTGTGGAGGCCAGATCTTCTTTTGAGGGTTCTCAAACCAGCCTTTGCTGGTTTGCCACTTGTCAGTAGCCGTGGTTGAACTGGAGGCTTCAGCCCCGGGAGACTCGTGGAAATTTTCGTAAATGCGCAGATTTCTCCCAGCACCGATCCACTCAAATGCACTTTTTTCTGTGCTTGGTACTCGTTAAGGGCTTTTTCCGTCCCTTCAATATTAGGATCATGGAACTGGGGTGACACCTTAGCACACTGCAGAGCACTCCACGGATATTTGACTCACTTCTACAGACATATCGCACAGTAGATTTGTTTATCCCGTAATGACATCCCACAGATGCCACACTTTCACCTTCAACAACGAGATTTTTTTTTTGCACATCATCATCTCTCTCTGCCTTCTGGCACTACCATGATCACTTTTGTCCATAGTTATATGCTTCAGTGCCATTATTAGCAGTGCGCAAGAAACACCAAAAGGCTCGTGGTATGAGATAACTGTCCGATGACTCATAATGCAGCTCAAATGAGGACATAGTACAGCTCAAAAACCGCGATTAATCAAAAATAAGCCCCCAAATAACTAAATCAGTACACAAAGGGAAAGCCACATTTCAAACCTTGCCTCCAAAGCCAGTCGCCGACTGGGAATCCTCTGTCGTGCAAAGTCCTTCCTCGGCCCACCTGAGCTCCTGACCACTTACAAAGCTTTCATCCGCAGCCTGATGGAGTACTGCTCGCCCTCTGGGCTGGTGCTCCTGCCTCCCACCTTTCTCGGCTTCACGCTGTGGAAATCAAGGCATTTCGGATCATTGGCATCTCCCGCAATGAGGCTGAGTCTTTGGGCCTCTCACTCAATCACCGCAGGTTGGTCGGTGGTCTTTCTGTCTTCTACAGTCTCCTCTCCAATCTCGCCCCCCCCCTGCTCTCTCTGCGATTTGTCCCCCACATTTCCGCAGGGCACTCAAGGTCCGCCAACAACCCCCTTCTGGTAAAACTACCAAAAGCACGAATCACTGCTCACCTTCACTCTTTCATTCCTCTTTTTCCCCACCTTTGGAATAAACTCCCTCACTCTATTCAATCCCATTCTTCCCTCCAGGCCTTCAAAACAGCTATTCACCACCACCTCTTATCTTCCCCCATCCAAAACCATGATCTTTTCTACCCCTGCTAATCCACCCCAAACCCTCCTCCTTCAAATTCCCTGCTTTCCTTCCTGAAAGTCCTTGTAATGTCCATCTTGTATTCCCCATGTTCCCCGCCCAATCCCTCTCCCCTCCACAGATCTCCTAATGTGTCTGTTCCCCACTGTTTTGTCCTTCCCACTCCCACCCCTCTTGTCTCATGCCCCCCTTGCTGTGCATTGTGTTAGCTCTCACACGAGCCTCGACAAGGTATACAAAAAAAAAAAAGAGAAAAAAAAGAGGTTGCCCACAATTAGTCAAAATCGTGATATTTAAGGGTGATCACATCTCCGATTCCAATAGTACTTCGACTTCCTGTGGCTTGCAATCAACACTTTCGGTGCCTTTTGTCGATCAGATGTACTCGTTTCACTAAAGACAGAACCCCGAATATGACCAGTGGTGTGTCAACTGTCTGAATTCAATAATTCATGCAAGGATTTTGTTTTTTTACCATAATGCACGGCTGTTTGGAAGAAGAATTGAACAATGAAATTGTTTGGCCTGCGCTGAGCTTGGTGCTCGCTTGGTTTGAGGATAATTTCGTTATGCTGGAGGGCAATTTCATGGCGTAAAGACCACAGCAACAATGCTTTTTAAATGAACGGGTTATATAAGCTATAAAAATATATGGGGAGCACAGCAAGCAGATGAACAGGAAAGAAAAAAAACAAAAAAAACAATTGACACATACTTAAGCGAAATGAAAACGGTCCGTACAAACTATCTTAAACCAACTTGACATGCAGACTAATTTCAGGGATGTAATACAAACAAACATGTGACAGAATGGATGTGTTAGGTAGAGGATTCAGTGGTGGCCTTTCCTTTTGAGGGATGTCAGGTGGGCGTGCTCATCGGGGTTCAGTGCTCGTGCTGTGGGTTCTGCAGCTCACATCGCAGCATCTCCTCAGGGATGTCCCCGGAACTCGGGAGAACAGACTCCACCAGCTCCAACTGGCACTGCCCACGCCACACTTTTCCACTGTGGTACTGACTAAATCAGCTCTCACGTTACTGTGGGACCACTCACCAACCGACTAGCCCAGAACTGTACTGGTGGCATGCTGGTACTGGCCAGACTGACTGCCCCGGTTGTCTCACCCCAAATTTCTCAGGTGCTTCCCCATGCCACCCCCCCTTCTTTGCTACCCCTGCCCCACCGGGTGTGACACACATGCTTGCGCCATGTTGCTTTCTGGCATCCAACCTCACTCTCTCAGATCCGGCATGTTGATGCAGTTGCGTCTGAACTTCACTCAGGTGGCTCTGTAATGTTGGCGTTGTGGCCATATAGCGAGATGATAAAATATGATGGGAAAGGATGAAGAACATTACATTTGGGAAAAAGGGGGGGGGGGAAGAGACAAACACGAGAGTCAGGGTGACAAGGAGGTTTCTATACACCTGATTCTGGCCACTGCGAGGCTGGGATTACAAAACGCCCTATGCTGACATTCATTATGAAATAAATAACTAATTAACACTTTCAATAATCCATCCACTTCCCCCAAGTCATTTTCGTAAAACTATTAATCCAAATAATAACTAAAGCCAAAGTCATAGAAACAGCAATATAGTTTCCCTAGTTTTGCAAGTCACTCGAAGGACTGGTTTTACCTGCAGGGTGCCTCCCAGCCAAAAAGAGTAACAAGTGTCTTCAGGCTTATTGGGCCGGCCCTGAAAACCCGATTGCTGCCTGAAAATGCACCAGCGGCGCACGGCCCACAGTGCAGGCTCTGACAAGGCAGTGGCCAACCGCCCCATGAGGTGCAACGAGGCTATGGCGCAAAACGTCGAGCCACCTGAAAAGGACATTAAATCAGTCAAAGCAAGAACAGACTCACACATGCATCCACGGTCAGAAAGCCAGTCCGACGTTAACTTAAAATGATGTGCTTTACACAATCGTGAAAAAAAAAGATCAACGATATCAGTCATTTTCAATGCAGATATTAAGACTTATGAAGGAAGTAAATCACAAAGGTTGCTATATTAACATACTAATTTTGTAGCTGTAGAAAAGAGACAGACATAGGATGTACAAAATAGAGGTAAGATGATACAATTAAAGACTAGAGAGGAGAGATTGGATGAGCAGAAAGAAAATTTAGAGGCAAAACAAAAGGAGAACAAAGCAGCGAAGCTTAGAAATAATCCCATCGAAGAAAGGTGACAAAAAGTGGGTTAGTTGAACATGAGTGACCTGATAAGAAGGATGAGGGCAAGTGGTTCTGAAGACAGGAAAAACATCTATGTTGGGCAATGTATGCAACTGCAACATTTGACATTTCGGTGGAATGTGAGCGGAACTTCCTTGTGCTTTGTCATCAAAAACGGCAGGAATTTTTGAAATTAAACAGGACAAAATTCGGGACAGGACATTCCAGGCACCCAACCGAAGGGACCGCCTCAGGTTAACCCAGGCGGTCTCTTTGGCGGTTTGAAAGAATAATTTTGCAGTTGCCAAAAAGAAGCCACGGCCAATAGCATTTCTGTTTAATTAATCAGGTGCTTTATAATATTTCAATTGTGCATTAAATTCAGCAGCTAAATAAATAATAATAAAAAATCTTACCATGGGATTCCAAGCCAGGACCTTGCCCAAAACCCCCATCATAGGACTGGAAAGAACAAAAAAAAAGTGACACAAAGAGCAAACACTTGAAACCAGCGAACAAGTCAACACAAGGCACGTACCATAAGCAATGACCATGTGCTGATGCGAGTTAGTTTTAATGCACAAAGGATTGGGTGTCCCAGACTCACCATGCTCCTGCAGATGAAGTCTGTGGCTTTGTCTCTGTCGATTCCTGACCAGTCCGCCAGCATGTAACAAATGCAGCACGCACAGTACACAAAACGCATGTCGTTTTCACTGCCTTCGGGAACTGCACAGAAACTGTGGGGAAGTGAAACACAACGATAAGGAGGGTGGGAGAAGGGAATCGAAACATAGCTTATTCTTTCGTATGAAGCACATAAGGCTGCGGCTGTGCGATAGCTCGCCTACTCTTAACGAAGTACACCATGGGATCTTTAACGTCCACCAATGAATGTCGGCAGATGGGACGCAAGTTTAACGTCCATCCGAAGGAAGGCACACTCGCATTAATGCCTCGTCCTGCATGTGGCACACTAGGATGACAGTTTGTCGCTGGGCAGAGATTCAAACCCTGGCTAGATGGCTCAGAGCAAGTGTCTTGGCCATCCTGGCAGCCAAAACATACATACATTAATGCGATACTTATATGGCCCCCAAAGAAAAGCCAAAAATGAAGAGAAACTAAGAAGAGGGAAGGTTACTGAAATAAAGTTTGGAAAGAAGTCAAATGAGCTGCAACTAAGCGGTTCATAGATTACCCCCCCCCACCCCCTCCCTTAAAAGGCCTCAAAGTTATAGATTTATCATATGACCGTGCTGATGCCTCCATTTTTAACCTCCGCCATCGAGGATCGGAGGTTACTGTTTTCACCCCTTTCTGTTTGTTTGTTTGTGAACAGTATTACGGAAAAACTCCTCGACGGATTTCGACGAAACTTGGTGGGGGGATTAGGTATGGTCCAAGGATCATGCCATTAGATTTTGGACTTGGTCCAAAGTCCAATATGGCCGCTATGGCGGCCAATTTTAAAAAATATTTGAATTAATTTTTTTGTATTTCTACATGTTTTAAATGACTTCCAACCCCCCCTCCCCCCCCAAAAAAAAAATTGTTGGAGAAAAAAAATTTTTGCAACTTTTTTTTCAAAAAAATTTCGATTTTATTTTGCATTTCTACATGTTATAAGTGATTTCCAACAAAAAACATTCCAAAATTATAATTGCGGCTGATTTTGGAACTTCAGGTGGATATACCCACGTAAAATCAATTTCTGTCTCAAGGAATCTAGTTATGACGAATGAATTGAGTATGTAAAAGTTAAAAGTAAAAGGGAAAGTTGCAAACTATAACTCTGTGAGCACTGTTGACATCAAATTGAATGAATAGGATATCAGGTTCACTTGAGTTACCTAGCAGTATTGGCGGCGGAGGTTTTGCACTCTACCGAGTGCTCCCCCTCTAGTTTTTTTATTGCACCAGTCAGAATTTTATGTTCTACAGACTTTAAAGATAGAGGAGGAGTTGCAATACAAATCATTCCCACACATGAAAACACACGAGATAACACCGGACTTCATTTTCGCAAAACACGGCCACTGAGCTTGGGGAGAAGGGGGAGGGGAGGAGTGACGTCACTTGCCAGAGCATTCTAGGTATTGGCGATGCCATGTTTATGATGTCGTTTTTTCTCTCTGCTCTCAGCAGGGCAATTAAGGAGGGATTTCATCCTTTCCATGGATGCCAACCTATGCGCTTTCTCCATGCTTTATCCTGTACGAGTCTAAACGGTAAGAGTCGAGCGATGAAACGGCACATACTATTTGGAATGATTTTGCCAGGGTCAGAATCGAACCGCTGACCTCCCAGACTCAGCGCAGACACTCGAACCGTGATGCCGCAGAGCGTTTTCAACAAGCGATTCTGTGATATAGGAATCTATACATCCATTACATTCAGTAGAAAAGTGCATCCTGTTTTCCATAAATTAATGCAAAAGCAGATTTTGCAATGAGGATTACATCTAATAATGATCAGAAATATTTATTTGATTGGAAGATAAGAGTAAAAATTTCAGAGGCTTTTTTTTTGGTACACATGGGCGAGGCTTGTGGAAGAGCTTGAGCAGAATCGACTGGAACAGAATGGAAAGGGGGAAAACACCATCAGCAGAGTAGAAGTGAGAGTGAGGTCAAGGGGAGGGGGAGGACATGTGGCGATGAAAAAGCTGCACACAATCTGAATGAAATACAGCAAGAAGAGGAAGGGGGAAATGGGGATGAAATGGAAAAGGACAACTAACAAGCCAAAAGAGGTGAGGGAGAGAGAGGGGGGAAAAAGAAAACTTGAACAACATGGAAAAAAGGAGTGCTTGGGAATGAGGTCATTTGGGGTGAGCCCAAAACTATCCAACTCTGAGACACGGGATCAAAATAAATAGAGCGAGCACGAAAAAAATACGTAGGGGTGAGCACTCAATACGAAGAACAATCGACCAACAGAGAACATAAATTGAAGGCAACACAGACGAATCCAGAACGAATATTTCGTTTTTGGAAGCAGATCTCTCCGGAGGACTAAGAGAAGCGACCTCAACCAGGAAAAACGCTCTTGCTTGAGACACACATTTATTTGCTTTCCCCAATGATATACTAATTGTCGCAACATAACACGGTACACCATTATTTGCATTTCCTCATGAATAACAGATCTTGGAGGTTCAGTTGTAAAACAAACCGTATATGATTTACCTGTGTTAAGGATCGATGGAGTTTTCCAAACACAATATAGCCAAAAAATTTTTTAACAGTTTAACCCTTTGAACCCTAGCGGCCGTTTTACCAGCCGCTATTGAAACCTCCATATACCCGAGTGACCGGATTTTTCTCCAGGGAGGCCAGGGTGGGGGAGCCGAAAGTCCAAGGAGCTCAGGGTTCAAAGGGTTAACATGATGCTCAATGTGCAACACCCTTAAAAGGGGCAGATAATCATCTTTACGAATAATATTTCGATGACCTTAATTCTCAAGACATTCATTTCAAACAACACTGATCATGCTGAAGCCATCAAACTAACAGACGATGCCCCTCACCACACAATGAAATGGAAGTATTGACTGTGACAAAGGTTTACATGAAAGTTTAAAAACTACTGATTGCTGTTCTGTTAAACAAAGTCTGTGCTGTTATTGGATTGGTTTGTTAGAATGGTCAAATGCTTCACAAACCTGCCATCCGACAGCTGCAAGGCACGCAGGCCAGCGACGCAGGCTTTCTTGTTAACTCCTGACAAGTCATCGCCAAGGATAAGTAAGGTTGCCAGGCCCGTGTAAGTCATTGTGATGTGAGCACTATCGTAAGGATGCGCGAACTCTGTGGCCTGCGAGGCAAACGCTGGTCAAGATCGTGATATCGTGGATATAAAGCAGAACATGGGTGCGGTGGTGTCTTTGTCCACCTGTAATGCCTACATAGGTTAGGTCTTTGACAACTCATCCACCCACATTCAACCTGCAGCACTTCATACTATACTGCACACATCAGACAAAAACCTCAAGATAGAGCCACACCAAATGACCTCGAATAGTTTACATGTTGAAGGTGTACAAAATTGCTCACCAGTGCATTGCCAGCTGTCACTCCGAGATATGAAGAGCCACGGAAGCCACAGTTGTGCAGATTTGATTCTGCAAATGAAAGGCATGAAGAACAAGGTAAAACACAAGTGTGGCAATTAAAGCTTCCTGCATTCATTGCAGGGATAGTGTTGGATTAGCTTTGTGCCGAACGCTCCAAAACGCAACACGTACCATGTCTGTCCGGAAGAACTTGCAGAGAGTAAACCCAACGAATTACACTTTCCCGGTCGACTTCATCCAAGGCACCAAGAATATCCAAGCCAGAAATTGCAAAAAACGCAATTGTTAACCTGTTTGGGGTGCGGTGTGGGAGAGGTGGAGTTAACAACTTTCAATCGATCTATCCTAAAATGTGCTAGCTACAACACAGGTATACTTTATTGTTTGTTTGCAAAGGTAAATGTATACGAATAGCACAAAAAAGCAACCACTCCCCACCCCAAGCACACAAATACGTAGAATATCCACATATTTATACCCTTCTCTTATTAAACGGCAGTATTTTTCGAAAATGGTCAAAAAAAAGTGATACCCGTGCCGGTATAAAAATTTCCAATGTAGTAAACAAAATAGGCTGGACTGACCCAGCTTGGCCCAGAACCACTTTTCCTTTGTTAAATAGCACAACTGTGTCTTTTTTATTGACATAGAGAAACATTTGTACGGTTTCACAGTATAGGCAATATATAGACAATGAGTTTTGTCATAACCTGTCCACAATTTTTTGAAATATCGTGCGATATATCTTTTTGGTCCTATCTCTCAATGGTGAAGAAGAGTCACTGAACAACAAAAAAAAAACCCCAAAAAAACAAGTTCATCCTTGTTACACACCCAAAATGTCCAACAAATTTCGTCAGAATCCGTACATAACTTTTTGAGATATCATGCTCTATGTTGTGCCAGTTTTCAGAGACCCTGGGGAGGCATGTACCAACACATGAGGGTTCCCCTAGTGTAGTTATATCTGTAGTATATCCTCTATCTAAATTAACTCTCCCCTCGTATCACAAGAAAGGGGAAATGTACGTTATGTTTGTGTAGAACACTTGAACCCCTCTCCTCTCCTCTCCAACATTAAAAAAAACCAATGGTACGAACCAATAAGTCACGAAACAGCAGCATAAAGGACTGCGGACTCATACAGTGGGGCGAGGGGAGGGGGAGGGAACACCACCAGCCTCGACCGCAAACACCCTCTCCCTGATCAACAGCAAAGCTGCAGGAGCTGTACTCAGCCAATGAACATCGCCTGGATACAGGACTGGCCAAAGGGGAGACAGCCCTCTGGCAGATTTGAATAGCGCGAGACAAACCTGGGAGAGGCTAAAGCATAATTTGGGAGTGCAGCTTGGAGGCTGCCTAGTCCCCAAGCCATGCCTCTCCCAGGCGCCATACAAGTCGGGAGATTTGAAGACTGCATAGCTGGCATGTCTGGGAAATCTACGAGAACCAACAAGGACTGACCCTGCGAGGATGAACGAGCTGGTGAACATGGTGCAGCGGATGGCTGGCGAAGGGACCAAGGAGCGGGGATTTCCTGAACGTGCTGGCAACGACACACTAATTTATGCTATCTGTCTCTTGCTTTCCCTAAATCAAATGCATTCACTTTTAATGCACAGAGCATCCGCAATAAAGCCCTCGTCCTTTTTAGGGCTGGGATACTGATTCACATTTCACACTTTCCTCTAAAGTATGACATGCATTCACCATTTGCACCTCTCCCTACACTGTGCATTAAATCCTCTACCCTTCTCTTCTTTCTCCTTCTCCTTCTCTCCTATCTTTTGTTGAGACCAACATAAGCCCACTGGCTTGAGTCAGGTGAGCGAGAGGCCGACTACGCCTCAAACTTTTCTCTCCTTCTCTCTGTACCTCTTTCTTACCCAGTTTCCCCAGAATGAATGAGGTGCCTGTGTTATAGAAACAGAGTGATTGAATAAGACTGGGCTTCTGTGCTAGGGGTAAGAGCTTTCTTGAACTGTGACACTGCTTGTAAATACGCACTCCTTGATGATCTATATAAACCATTTCCCAAACTGCCTGATCATCTTCTTCCATTGGTTGGAACACAATTTGTGTATAGTGAGAAAAGAGGGGGTTCTATCCATCCATCCATCCATTGGGACCATACTCTGTGCAGAGTGTTGGTGCTGCCTAATCAGTCTCCTTGGCTATTGGGTACAATCCTGGATGGGATTGTACCTGGATGGGTACAATCCACTCTGACACAGGATACCAGCAAGCTGGCATTCATTTTGCTGACCTCAGAAGGATGACAGGCAGAGTCAACCCCACCTGGTATTAATTCAACAGCGAAGGGGGATTTGAACTCAGGATCCTAGGATCCCAAGCCCAACACCAGGCATAGAGGGGTTCAGCCCCACCATTTTGTTGTGGTCAGCCATAACCAACGTTCCATTTAAAGTATCGCTCGGCAATTTGATTAACAGCACTGGAGCGTTGGGAAGCACAGTCCTTATCTAGGGTGATTAATTTGCTGGTAAGGTAAAGCGGGATTTGGATGCCGGACCCGACCTTCATGAAGCGTCTCAAATGGCATATGTTGTTGCTTCGCAACCCATCGTGCCACGGAGTTATCCGCGGTCCATCGGCTTCAGGGTCATTGGCTGGGAAGTGGGTCCGAGAACTCCCCTCATGACCCCTACAGACCCTGAACCCATAACATCATTTTTGGCCCTACCTCTCATTGGTGAGGAATCACTTGAAAAATTTTCGGATCCAGATCAGGATCTTGTATACAAAGTCGAAGCTCACGGAATCTTCACCAAAACCTAATCAATTCATCCTCATCACACATCCAACCTGTCCACCAAGTTTCATCCAAATCTGTCCTTATCGCTTTGAGAAATCCTGCTCACAGACAGATAGACAGACAAACATGGGTGATTGCATAACCTCCGTCCACCTTTGGTGGCAGAGGTAAAAACCTTGGTGATAATTTATCTTTGAGTTGGAAATTTTTGTTTTCAAACAAATTAGTTGCTTTAACGAAGAGTTAGTTATACCTAGCATCCTGAACTATTACAAATTCCTTCCTTCAATCACTCCCCTTACTCCCATCACCTTCTCATCCCCCCACCCCCCTCCCCTTATCCATCAATGCATCTAGCCATTGGAAAGGAATGAAAATCACTCAATCAAATGAAACTACAAAACATTATCACGATTCCATTGCTTTTCAAAATGTCCTTATCTCGTACTTCTTCGCCAACGACTACTACTACTACTACTACTACTACTACTACTACTACTACTACTACTACTACTACTACTACTACTACTACCACTACTTCGACCACCCCAATTATTTCCCCCCTTGTGTGAAGTTGGCTGGGGAGAGATTTTGCCCCAAGTACTTTAAGAACAAACTTGACAGTCAACTGAAGGTGGCAGGAATTTATAATTTGTTAAGAGTGCCGGCAATAACTCACCTGCTCTTTACGAAAGATGCCGTGGGATGTTTGGTGTCCACCAACTAATGCTAGTGGATGGGACACCGAGCTTAACATCCATCCAGGGGATTGTGCACTTTGTGATGCAACGCTCAGATTGGGAAGCACCAAATCGACAGTTTATGGTCACGTCGAGAAGAGAATTCAGACGAGATGGCTCAAAAGGTAAGTTTACCTCCTCTGTAAAATGCTATTGTTGAGACTTGGAATCATAATTTACACTATTATCCTTTGTTTTGATTCAATTGTGTATTCTTACATTGGTCCAAGGCTCATGGAGAAGCTTGTACATTATTGTAAGATATCACATGCAAGACAAAGACATTGGTCGACATCACCTAGTTTTACGTGAATTACAAGGACATTAGTCGACGATGGACATATGGGATTTGAACCTTGGTTGCAATGTTATGAGATGGCAACACTATCAGGTCAACCCAATTTATACCTTTGAATTACTGTGCCTTCTTGTCCCTCTTTTTACCTCCTCCACCTCCCACCCCATTCCTCTCCCCACCCCTCTCTCTCTTTCCTCAACTGGAGTCCTATGAGGTCCTCATAACCTGATGATTTGAAAGACGTGGAAGAAGGACGGTGAAAGATAGAAATGGAGGCACACCATTCAATGTGGATGTGCACACCCATCAAGGGAGTGGGGAAATAGAAAATATAACGACTATGAGTGAAAAAAAAAACAGAAAGAGCTCGAGAAGAATGATTGATTATGTGCTCTGCTCGAAGATGGGTCTTTGGCTGCTTTGAAACGAGGTGGTTTGCCATTGCCTTCCCAGCAATTAGTCAGGGTTTCCACAACAGCCACAGGCTGCACACAAAACGACATTGCTTGGGCAGTGGGAGAAAAGGGAGCAGACGGAATTGAAATGCACCGTCGTCGGGCTCATGGCAAGCAAGACCAAGCAGACTCACTGAACAGAATCCTCCCTGCTGAACCAGAGCCTTCAGAACACCGAAAACTAAACACCTTTCACAGATAACCTGATGAGGTCCAAGCGCGTCGACATCGTCACCAGCAAGGCCAACAGAACTGTCGGCTTTCTCAGAAGGGCTTTAGGTGACTGCAGTCCTCAGGTAAAGGTGGCTGCCCGTAACACTGCGGTCAGACCTGAATGAGAGTACGCATCAACAGCGTGGGGACCACATCTCCAGAAGGATGCGCAACAAGTAGAACAAGTGCAGAGAAGGGACGACGGATTCATCCGTGGTTACCATGGTGATATGATGCCTGGATGTGAAGAGAAATAGTTGCGTGACCTCCGATGGAGAAGCCTGGAGGACAGAAGGATGGTCAGCGGGCTTAATATGCCGTACAATATCAACGACGGCTCGGCAGAGATCAACAAGCTCAAGTGTTTACAACATGGAGATACGAGAACTCGGGGATCTCAGGATTTTACCAAGAGGCGCTCGGCCAACCGACCCTCTGGTGGTTGAAACCAGTGGTGGTGACCCTCTGGTGGTTGAAACCAGTGGTGGTGACTCTGGTGGTTGAAACCAGTGGTGACTGGTGGTGGAGACTCTCTGGTGGTTGAAACCAGTGGTGACTGGTGACTCTCTGGTGGTTGAAACCAGTGGTGACTGGTGGTGGAGACTCTCTGGTAGTTGAAACCAGTGGTGGTGACTCTCTGGTGGTTGAAACCAGTAGTGACTGGTGGTGGAGACTCTCTGGTAGTTGAAACCAGTGGAGACTCTCTGGTGGTTGAAACCAGTGGTGACTGGTGGTGGAGACTCTCTGGTGGTTGAAACCAGTGGTGACTGGTGACTCTCTGGTGGTTGAAACCAGTGATGACTGGTGGTGGTGACTCCCTGGTGGTTGAAACCAGGCACCAAGTACCACAGTCACGTACAAGGACCTCTTCAATTTGAAGAAGAACCTCCATTACCACCTCCCCCACCCCATGCAACGACAACAACCACCACCACCACCACCACAATGAAGAGTATTCAAAACCCACCTGCTCGTCTCCAAGTAGGCGAAACTGTCGGGAAGAGCAGTCAAACAGCGAGAGAAGAAGGCGACGTGTCTCCGAGCTTGGAGCAGCTCCGCAGGATCCTCATCCTCCAGAGGTAGTGGTGCAGTCGAGGTAGTCGACATAACAAAATCCCGAACAAACACTGTAATAGTAAATAAATAAATAAATATCTATACGGTGTAATTAATTAGATGTCGGACATCGCACAACGTTAAACCAACCACCGACATTTATGATCCTCATCTGATCTCCTTAAATCCTTAATACGAGCTTCGCATATTTACCTTATCGTTTTATACAGTAGCAGTTATAATGCTGCGGTGAAGTTGCCGAGAATAAGTGAGATAAATACAAATAGCACGAACAAACAGAGAGAGAGGGTAAATTATGCTGCAGGAACAATTATATATGTATATATATATATATATATTTATAGAGAGAGCACATTACCGGAGTAACCTCTGACCCGGAAGTGTTGCCGGTCGGCTGGGTTACGCGTGACGTCACGTCCGGTGACGGAATGACGGTTGCTGGATCGCTTGAAGGATCATGATCCCAAGATCCCGCTCAGAAGCAGCACGATGATCCACGAATTGTTGATGGCGTTGAGCGGTTTTCCGGGTGGGGTGTTCGTTTGGAAGCCGACAACGGGCTTGCAGGTCTCTCCACTGAGCACAGCTTCCTTGTTGGCGATTTATCATTATATCCATCCGTGTAGCATCGTCCCCGCTCCATATACCCGTGGAGTATCGGGGTCCGCGAGTAATTTTACATGTACATGTAGCATTGTCTAATGCACGTCTCCCTGGGTCGGTCCAAACCTGTGTGTGTGTGTGTGTGTGTGTGTGTGTGTGTGTGTGTGTGTGTGTGTGTGTGTGTGTGTGTGTGTGTGTGTGTGTGTGTGTGTGTGTGTGTGTGTGTGTGTGTGTGTGTGTGTGTGTGTGTGTGTGTATCTGTGTCTATCTGTGTGTCTATCTGTGTGTCTATCTGTGTGTCTATCTGTGTGTCTGGCTTTCTTCTTGGTACTAATGTGCAGTAATCGGTCTTTATTTTGATTTGTATCTCCATCTGATCTGGCATTATCCGCCACTGTGTCCACTTAACGTTGTCTGCCACCTTGTATTTCCATCTGATCTAACGTTATCTGCCACTTTGTTTATCTAACATTGTACACCACTTTGTCCATATAACCTTGTCTGCCACTTTGTTTATCTAACATTGTTCACCACTTTGTCCATATAACCTTGTCTGCCACTTTGTTTTTCCAACATTGTTCACCACTTTGTCCATATAACCTTGTCTGCCACTTTGTTTATCTAACATTGTACACCACTTTGTCCATATAACCTTGTCTGCCACTTTGTTTATCTAACATTGTTCACCACTTTGTCCATATAACCTTGTCTGCCACTTTGTTTATCTAACATTGAACACCACTTTGTCCATATAACCTTGTCTGCCACTTTGTTTATCTAACATTGTTCACCACTTTGTCCATATAACCTTGTCTGCCACTTTGTTTTTCCAACATTGTACACCACTTTGTCCATATAACCTTGTCTGCCACTTTGTTTATCTAACATTGAACACCACTTTGTCCATATAACCTTGTCTGCCACTTTGTTTATCTAACATTGAACACCACTTTGTCCATATAACCTTGTCTGCCACTTTGTTTATCTAACATTGAACACCACTTTGTCCATATATAACCTTGTCCGCCACTTTGTTTATCTAATATTGTACACCACTTTGTCCCTATAACCTTGTCCGCCACTTTGTTTATCTAACATTGTACACCACTTTGTCCATATAACCTTGTCCGCCACTTTGTTTATCTAACATTGTTCACCACTTTGTCCACATAACCTTGTCCACCACTTTGTTTATCTAACATTGTACACCACTTTGTCCCTATAACCTTGTCCGCCACTTTGTTTATCTAACATTGTACACCACTTTGTCCATATAACCTTGTCTGCCACTTTGTTTATCTAACATTGTACACCACTTTGTCCATATAACCTTGTCCGCCACTTTGTTTATCTAACATTGTACACCACTTTGTCCCTATAACCTTGTCCGCCACTTTGTTTATCTAACATTGTACACCACTTTGTCCATATAACCTTGTCCGCCACTTTGTTTATCTAACATTGTTCACCACTTTGTCCATATAACCTTGTCTTCCACTTTGTTTATCTAACATTGTTCACCACTTTGTCCATATAACCTTGTCTGCCACTTTGTTTTTCCAACATTGTACACCACTTTGTCCATATAACCTTGTCTTCCACTTTGTTTATCTAACATTGAACACCACTTTGTCCATATATAACCTTGTCCGCCACTTTGTTTATCTAACATTGTACACCACTTTGTCCATATAACCTTGTCCGCCACTTTGTTTATCTAACATTGTACACCACTTTGTCCCTATAACCTTGTCCGCCACTTTGTTTATCTAACATTGTACACCACTTTGTCCATATAACCTTGTCTGCCACTTTCTTTATCTAACATTGTACACCACTTTGTCCATATAACCTTGTCCGCCACTTTGTTTATCTAACATTGTACACCACTTTGTCCATATAACCTTATCTGCCACTTTGTTTATCTAACATTGTACACCACTTTGTCCATATATAACCTTGTCCGCCACTTTGTTTATCTAACATTGTTCACCACTTTGTCCACATAACCTTGTCCGCCACTTTGTTTATCTAACATTGTACACCACTTTGTCCATATAACCTTATCTGCCACTTTGTTTATCTAACATTGTACACCACTTTGTCCATATATAACCTTGTCCGCCACTTTGTTTATCTAACATTGTTCACCACTTTGTCCACATAACCTTGTCCGCCACTTTGTTTATCTAACATTGTACACCACTTTGTCCATATAACCTTGTCTGCCACTTTGTTTATCTAACATTGTACACCACTTTGTCCATATAACCTTGTCCGCCACTTTGTTTATCTAACATTGTACACCACTTTGTCCCTATAACCTTGTCCGCCACTTTGTTTATCTAACATTGTACACCACTTTGTCCATATAACCTTGTCCGCCACTTTGTTTATCTAACATTGTTCACCACTTTGTCCATATATAACCTTGTCCGCCACTTTGTTAATCCAACATTGTACACCACTTTGTCCATATAACCTTGTCCGCCACTTTGTTTATCCAACATTGTACACCACTTTGTGCATATAACCTTGTCCGCCACTTTGTTTATCCAACATTTGTTTATCTAACATTGTACACCACTTTGTCCATATAACCTTGTCCGCCACTTTGTTTATCTAACATTGTTCACCACTTTGTCCATATATAACCTTGTCCGCCACTTTGTTAATCCAACATTGTACACCACTTTGTCCATATAACCTTGTCCGCCACTTTGTCCATCTAACATTGTCTGCCACCTTGTATTTCCATCTGATCTAACATTATCTGCCACTTTGTCCATCTAGCATTGTCCACCTCTTTGTCCATCTAACATTTTGGATCGTCACTGAGCCCCGGACAGCCTCCAACTGCAGTTTGTTTGTGGTAATGTTCCCAAGGATGTTTTTTTTTAAGATCTGTGTGAGGTTCTTCCTTATTATTCCCATTGCTCCAATTATCACTGGTACAATTTCATTGATCTTCGGCTTCCAAGATCTTTCTTTTCATGTCATTTTTCACGTCTTGATATTTGGTCATTTTCTTGATTTCTGTGTTATTTCGACCGAAATCACTGGGTACTGAAACCTCAATTCGCAATGCCTTCTTGTCCTTTTTGTATCTGAACACGAGTACCATGTTCGGTCCGCTGTGCATTGTTTTCTGTGTTCACGCTCGAAGGGATCATCAGGTCGGATATGAGCATTATTTTCTTGTTTTAAATTATTGATTTTGGTTGGTGCTTCCATGAGTTTTGTGGAACTAGGATATTGAAATTTCTAGATGCACCAGTGGATTACTCAACATACCTTGTTGTGCCTTTGTGTGTACAGCTGTTCTGACATGAGTTTGTTTTTACATCCCGATAGGAGGTGGCTCATGCTTTCTCTATATCTACCTTGCAGAATCTACACTTGTCCAATTGGCTCAGTCCTGCCATTGTTTTAAAGCCATTCGTGTCGGTGATTGAGTTGACCTCTTGAGCTGACCTCTTTGTCTTTCCACAATCTGTCCGTTTTTTTTTAATCTTTTTGATATATTTCCCTGCTCTTTTATCTTTCTCCCAGTTGTCACTATGAATCTGTTGCTATTTCATCCTATATTTTTCTTTTGTCGTTTTTGCAATCATTGGCGCTGTTATGTATTTGTAGCTGTTTCAGTTTGGTGTGTGACATCTTACATTCGCACCTATTTTTGGATTTTTTTTTTATCATGGTCAATGTATTGAGGGAAGTGGCTGAGCAGGTAAGCGAGATGTTAACGGATATTTTCAATAGTTCCCTGGAGTCAGGACAGGTACCGGAGGATTGGAGAGTAGCAAATGTAACACCATTATTACAGAAAGGATCCAAAGAAGAATTGGGAAATTATAGACCTGTTAGTTTGACTTCAGTTGTGGGGAAGGTGTTGGAGACATTAATTAAAGACCAGATGAGGAACCATATAAAATAAATACAAACCAATTAAAGGTAGTCAGCATGGGTTTACCAAAGGTAGTTCCTATTTAACAAATCTTTTAGAGTTCTGTGAAGCAGTGTCTGATTGGGTGGATGAGGGAAAGGCAGTGGACATGGTATATCTAGACTTAAAGAAGGCATTTAATAAGGTACCACATCGGAGGTTGTTAGACAAGGTGAGGGTTTGTGGAATGGCTGGTCAGGTAGCTAATTGGATTGCAAACTGGCTTTGTGGTTGGAAGCAAAGAGTGGCTGTGAGTGGATGTCTTGCTGGGGGGAAAGAAGTAGCGGGGTACCTCAGGTATCAGTACTCGGACCATTACTATTCATTATTTACATGAATGATTTGGATAGTGGGGTGAAGAGTGAGCTTTCCAAATTTGTAGCTGACACAAAGCTTGGAGGTAAAGTGGATAGCAGAGGAGGTGGTGATCAGATACAGGAAAGTATTGATACTTCCATAGATTGGGAAAAAGATTGGAAGATGGAATTTAACCTGAGCAAGTATAAGGTGTTGGGGATGGGAAAGAACAATGAAAATAGAGATTACAAGATGCACAGGGTCATTTTGAAGCGTGTCACACAGGAGTAGGATCTGGGGGTGGTAATAGATACGGGAGGTAAGCAAGCAGCACAACGCCAGGCAGCTATAGGCAGAGCAAATAGGGTTTTAGGTTGTATTCGGAGGGGGGTCATTTATAACTCAAAAGAGGTGGTGTTAACATTGTACAGGAATTTAGTGAGGGCCACATCTAGAATATTGTGTGCAGTTTTGGTCACCACAACTCAGGAAGGACATAGATGCCACGGAGAAGGTTCAGCGCAGGGCCACTAGATTGAATCCACTAGACTCTAGCTCGACGCTATGAGGAGCGGCTGAAGGAGACAGGGCTTTATTCACGAGAAAGGAGGCGGTTACGAGGAGATGTGATAGAGATGTTTATGATAATGAAAGGTATTGATAAAATAAGTGCAGATTAATTATTCAACAGAGTTGAGAGTGATCGGACCAGGGGCCATAGCTTGAGAGTAAAGAAGAGGAGAGTTAAGATGGTAGCAAGGCAGGGGACTTTTACTCAGAGTAGTTAATGCATGGAACGGTCTCCTTGGAAAGGTAGTGGTGGCAGAAACAGTAGATAAATTTAAATTGGAATTGGATCGATACCTGGAAGTGTTGCAGATAGAGGGGTATGGGGATGTTGGCAGGACTTTTAGGTAGCTTGAGCATTAATGGGTGATTGTATGCATGTGTGCAGAGTGCTCCTGGTGGGGGTCTCGTCAAGGGGTGTTGTGTGGTTGATGTGTGTGTTTTTAACCAAGCCCATGCCCCCTCTCCTGGGGGGAAAAAAGCTTGATAAAAAAAAAATTCTTATTTTGATGTTGTGTTGATAAATTAGTGTGTTGTTGATGTGGTGCAGGCATGATGGGCTGAATGGTCTCCACATGTGTCTACTTTCCTTGTGAGTCAGAGATACCTTTTCTGGCTTGTTTTTACGCTTGTGCACAAATTGTATTCGGTACTCCGTTGAACTTTTCAAGTACTCTGCTAATTCCACAGTCATCGCTCTGTGCACTTGATTGAGTTCCATCAGGCCGCCACCTCCTTTCCTCGGCAGTGACATTCTCGGGATTCACTGTTTTTTGGTTTTTTTTGTGGATAGTGAGGAGATTCTTTGTTCTGTTGTCTAGTTTTCTGATCTCTGCTTGTGGCTGCAGGTAGCATCATTTCTTGGGGCATGGCTGTACCACTGATGTGGTGCCCCCTTGAGGTGAGAGCAGGAACCAGCCCATGCTCCAATTGTACTTGTCCTTCATGGACTATGCATGCAAGCTCCTCCATGTCCGAGTGACAGAGAATGTTTTGATATTCCACCAATTGTTCCCCGCCCTTGTGACAAGGTCAGAGATGGGTGACGTGAAAATGAGCTCCACCCGACCGACCAACCATCTGTGCATGCACTTTTGTGTTTGCCCATTTAGTTTTCATATTGCAGATATCCATTCCTCACGAGATTTTCTCGACCTCATTAGATCACGGCTGTGATTGGCTGAATTCTCTTGCCATGTTAACCATCTCAGTAACTTGACTTGTGTACCCGATATTTCAAAACAGTTAAAAATTTATCTTTCATGTTACACCACACACAAAGCTTTCATCCACAGCCTGATTGACTACTGACTGCTCTCCCCTCTGGGCTGGTGCTCCTGCCTCTCACCTTTCTTGACTTCATGCTGTGGAAACCAAAGCTTTTAGAGTCATTGGGTTTCTCACTCTCTCACCGCAGGCACGTCGGTGGTCTTTCTATCTTCTGCCGTCTCCTCTCCGACCTCGCCCCCCCTCCTCCCCCCCATATTTCTGTAGGACGCTGAAAATCCGCCGACAACCCCCTTCTGGTGAAGCTACCAAAATCAAGAATCGCTGCTCACCTTCACTCTTTCATTCCTCGTTTTTTTTTCCCCCACCTTTGGAACAAACTCCCACACTCTCTTCAATCCCACTCTTCCTTCCAGGTCTTCAAGACAGCTCTTCACCACCGTCTCTTTCTTATCTTCCCCCATTCAAAACCACAATCTTTTCTACCCCCGTTAATCCACTCCAAACCCACCGCCTTCAAATTTCCTGCTTTCCTTCCTGAAAGTCCCCGTAGTGTCCATCTTGTTTACCCCGCGTACCCCTCCCTTCCACAAATCTCCTAATGTCTCTGTTCCCTATTGTTATATCATGCTCTGCGTGTTAGCCGTTATATGAGCTCGACATTGCAAGCAAAAAAAAAACCCCCCACAGATCAATTCTTCATACCACCTGTGCTGAAAAATAACTCTATTTCCACAATGGTTCAGCGTACAAAAGAGAATTTTTTCATACAAATACATACGTGCACGTACGGCAGAAAACCTAACAATGGGATTCTCATAAAATAAGCACACCGATGCAAGCCTTATATATGAAACGGGGACGAGTGGGAGGGGGGGGGAAATGATCGAACGAGCAGGATAAAAGAGAAAAAAAGCTTTTCATCTGCGAAAGAGTAACGATTCCCACGGTTCGAAATCAAAATAACCGCTTTCTGCTACTGAGAAAGGAGTGAGGGCAGTCTAAATGATGTAGGCAAGGCCCAGGTACAGCCAATCAGAAAAAGAGCACAACAGTCCCTTCGAGGTTCCCCAAGGTTTGGAGGTTCAGACAGTTACACAGATCAAGAAAGTGAATCATTACTTGGGCACGTTCTCGGCGTTTGATAAAGAACAACATTACGTTGACTCGTGCTACCCACAGAACCTCGGCAGCAGACACAATGCGTCTCCACTAAAATCCATGCGTTATGTTCGCTAAATTTGTGAACGAATTAAGAAATATCTGAAGTCGTGCTTAATCGTGTAACTAATTGATATACTTTAAGTCTTCCTGGAACTTATGCAACATTTCCAAGTTGTTACATAGTTTTAATCAAAAAATGACAAATCGATATCACTCATCAATGTTAACTAGCTTTTCATTTTGGTCACCCCTGTGTTCTGCATTTGTGTCGGTGTGCGAGGACTCGACCGTAGGAGTTATTTATTTATGATTGCTATTATTTCCTTTTACATTATCGTCTTGTAAATATTTGTGTATGTGCATTAAGTGTGGTTATTTTGAAAAAAAACATTTGTGTAATTGTTGTGGGTTTGTGGATAGACCCCCTTGTGCTGTCTGTTGCAGTGCTCCGCTGTCCGCCATTGCCCTCTGCCATGCTCTTCGATCACGTGCTAAAATCTCCGTCGATCAACGTGTCCACCTCCTCCTACTAAGGAACCACTCGGCCGTCCTGGGGCCGTCGGTGTTAACTGCTTGGCTACCACAAATTTGGGCTGGGGGTTAACCTGGGCCGGCCACCCCCGCAACAATATTTAAAGGAGCCCCTGTGCAGCTCAGAATAATGGCGCCTCGTGGAGGTGCTCCCTTGTCGAGTATAAACATGTTAGTTTTTGACAACTGGCAACCGTTTACCACCGCTTAGTATGACCGACTCGGACACGGTTCATCATCGACAGTGTTTTGAACATGGATTAATTGAATTGAACTTGGTGAAACACCATTTTCCTTGTCAATGCAGTCTAAGACTAAGTAATCGAACAAGCATCAATATTGCTCAATACAGTTGCAGCTGTTCACCATTCCTGTTTATATTCTTAAATTGCAGGTTGTACAAGATTTCCCATTCATCCATCCAAGTGAAGAGAACTTGCTGAACAGGGTTTGCCGAGTGGGAACCTATTACATCCAATTATCCGAGTTCATCAAACGGAACACTAGCCGGACATGCAAGGTGGGAGGCCATTGCATGGTAGTCACCCCCAACACGCTGCTGTCGTACCCTTCTGATGGGGGTATGACTCGTTTTATCCTGGTCTTTCATTCACTGAACTATGTGTTCTTAATTCAGTTTTCCATTTTGCCTTTTATTATTTGTATTTTCCTTGTGATTAGGCAGCAAACCATGGCATGTATCTCCGTGCTTTTTGCTCGGGCCTGCACATTGTCCTGCAACCCTATCGCCAGGCAATTCTGGATCTTGAGCAGCAGGTACGTGTGTGCAATGGAGTATTTTGCATCTTTGTTGTATTATCTTTGTATTTTATTTCTGTGATCAACCTGAACTTAAGGAGTATCTTTCACATTTCTTTTCCAGTTTATGTCTGATCCTCATCTCACAGTCACACACGTCAGCTACTCATTGGAACAGGTACCAACTAGAACTGTGCTCTGCAGAGCGCATTACTTCCGCCAAGCTAATAGTATATATTTTGTATCCCACTGATAGGCTGGATCTGGATCCAGACCTGAACCAAAATTGAATCGCCTTGTTCTTGTCACCTATCAAACTCATCCACTTAGTTTTGTCATAACTTGTCCACAACTTTATGAGATACTGTATCGTGCTATACATAGTTTTTTTGGCCCCATCTCTCAATGGTGAAGAATCACTTTGGAAATTAAAAAAAATTCTCGGATCCAGATCTTCACCAAAATCAAATTGATTCGTCCTTGGCATTCACACAACCTGTCCGAGTTTTGTCCGAATCCATCCATAACTTTTTGAGATATTGTGTTGTATCAGTTTATCCCTTTCACTCAATGGTGAAGAATCACTTAAAAAATTCTCTGATTCGGATCCAGATTCAGATCTTCACCAAAATTGAATCAATTCTTCCTTGTTACATACCAAATCTGTCCACCAAGTATCGTCATAATCTGTTCATAACTTTTTTGAGATATCGTGCTATATATATATATATATATATTTATATATATATATATATATATATATATATATATATATATATATATATATATATATATAATTCTTACGGCTGTGGAAATTCGCAGAACACCATATAGGTCCTAAGATCAGTTATGCCGATAAGTCCGTGTTCAGTTAGATTTCCCCACCGTTGTGTAATGGGATTTATCCGTGTGGACAGGGCTGTGATCTTTGAGTTAGCCGTTTTTCTTTTACTATCGTTATTTTGAACCAACTGCCATTACTACCACCACAAAGCGCCAACAACCACGATCACCACAACCACTCTTTCAACCACCCTAACCACACCCGCATCTCAACAAGCCACACCATCCTCAACACTTTACCCACAACCGTCAACATCGCCTCACCACCTTCTCCACCCCGCCAACCACCAATCACCTTCTCCACAACCGCCCAACCACACCACCCTCACAACTACCACAAAAGGCCATCCACTCCACCACTACAAACAACCACGCCACGTTAACCACAACCTTCACAACCACACAACCGTGTTTCCCTCGGCACACGGTTGCGAGAAGCCTTGCATTCGTCGGGGGAAAGCCGACGATGGCCCCATCCCCCCCAACGACGGACCCTGCACGAGGATTGTAAAATATCGCCAGCTGTGAAGGGAAAGAAGAATGAAGAAGGCCCCAATTCACCGAGGATTGGAAAATATCGCCAGCTGTGAAGGGAAAGAAGAATGAGAAAGGCCCCGATTCAGGCGAAAAAACGCCCTCCTTCTGGAAGTTTCCCGCGGGAGTTGGAAGGAGGGCAGGGCGAGGGCCGTGGAGATAAAAGCGAGCGCTGAACTCAGCAAAGTGTATGTGTCGTAAGAGAGAGAACAGAGTGGAGGTCGTCGAGAAGCGAGGAGAAGCCGGTGGTTGTCGAGTTGGGTCTGCTGAGGGTCAGTCGGTCTGTCTCGGGGACGTGCTTGGTGGAGTTGTGAGCAGTCATTTTGGAGCCGCGCTGGAGCCTAGAGGTCTGGGCTTGTGTCGAGAGTCAGTCGGTGGGGAGCTGGAAACGGACCATCGAGGGTCGCCCAAGTAAGACACTACGAGGGTGGATGTAACCTGCGGCGGCTTCTTGGAGCTCCTTCGGTCAACCAAGCTCCTTGGACATAAAGACCCTAAGGGGTCCCGCTTACCCCATTGTCTATGAAGGGGTTTTTCCTTGCTTTTCTTTGTGTGAAAGTTGTGGCGCCGTGTCCCGATAAGTAGAACTGTTGATAAGTGTGCATAATAAATAGACGGTGGTAGCTCTTTGCCTTGCTCGCGTCTTGCCCCGTCCCACATTCATCACAAATGAACAGCATGTGTGTTTCCCCCATTCATTGCATGACTGCTTACGTGTGCTTTGTAATAAATGTGCTTCTTTGAACGACTATGATCATAGCTGTGCAGTACTGATGACGATGAAGATGACGATGATGAGATGAATGTAGAATTGCACAGCCAAGAAGAGCATTAAATCTCTTCTACTGCAGGCGCCTCTTCATCAGGCGCCTCTTCATTGAAAACCCGCGATGTAGTGAAGCCGCGAAAAGTGAACCGCGATATAGCGAGGGAGCACTGTATATAGTTTTTGGCCCTTTCTCTCAATGGTGAAGAATCACTTTTAAAATTCCAGTATCTGGATCTTCACCAAAATCTAATCATTTCATCCTTGTCTCACTTCCAACCTCTCCACCAACTTTTGTCCGAATCCTTTCACAACTTTTTTGAGATCCTGTTCAATGACAGAAAGACAGACGGGGGTGACAACACAACCTCTGTCCACCTTGGGCGGATCCAAAGTAAATCAAAAAATTATGCATCCAAATTTAAACAAATAATACTTCCCAAGTTAATGTTTGCTAGCCTCACCCATTCCTAGAGAGAGTGCGAAAGTTGCTGTTGTAGGCTGCTATCTCCACACGTGGGTGGGTTTCAAGAGCTGGAACAGAGACCTACCAGATCTCAAAGTATCCACCTCCATTAAATTAGAGTAAAAGTAGTGTGTGTCTGCATGTAAATCACCTTTAATATGGCATCCAATGTGTAGGGGAGGTCAAGGGGTTGCCAAGACGATCTCACAATCTCCTCGGCGATGCTCTGCATTGTTAAACCTCTCTCTTTATGCCTCTGCTGACGAAGTCGCCGGTAGCATTATTGCCTCCACCACCGAAGGTGAAGAAGGTTATGTTTTCACCCCTTTCTGTCTTTGTGTTTCTGTTCGTTTGTTTGTTTGTGGACGGATCCGGATTAAATTTTGTGGACAGGTTCAGTGTGGGACAAGGACGACTTGATTCAATTTTTGTGAAGATCCAGATCCGGATCTGGCTACTAAAATTTTTTAAGTGATTCTTCACCATTGAGAGATTGGGCCAAAAACGATATATGGGCTGTTCCACAGTAATATGCTCCATTTAAAGGTCTTATCTGCAGGAGCTATCACAGAATTTCTAAAGTATCCATAGAATACCACTAACATGTTTTTAGGTGTATATAAATGCAGATATATACTATTATAGCAAAACCGTTATTGTCCTAAAATTAAAGCGTGCAGATAAAATTTTATTCACTGTGATGGGAATAAATCTTTGTCTAAAGTGTTATATTAAAAACTAAATAGATTTACCAAGAGTTTTATATGAACACATACGTTTTTGATTGAGACTGGTTTAGATTATATGTGTAAAAAGACTTTACTTATGATATCCCACACCCTGAATTTGCCAAAAATATACTTTAATGTGAATGCTGGGGGGTTGAAAACAGAGTAACAAACGTTATGCTATCGGTCAATTCATCATGAAAGAAACAAAATGCTCAAGCTGCACAACCTTTAAAAATATGGTCTTGTTATTTTTGTGATAACATAACTTAACCTAAATGACAAATGTGAAACAAAGGATAACATTAGTGGTAAGTCCATATCGCCGTAAAAGCTGTACAAAAATCTGGCTTTCCGTTTGCGGTCCAAAGTCACCTTTGTTGCATAAGGCTTTGAGCCAGTCAGAGGTTGTTTAATAATCATCACTATGCGAGCCTACGCTATATATATATATATATATATATATATATATATATATATATATATATATATATATATATATATATATATATATATATATATATATATATATATATATATATATATGAATAGCATTTCTTGACCACAACCTAAAATTAATATTCAGTTGATTAGAAAAAAATAACTACTGTGGTAATGCGAACAACTTGAATGTCAATGTAACATTTGTTACATTTTCTGTTAATGAAGACAGAACACCCCATCAATAAATTGTGCTGGGTTAGATTATCTTCTTACTGTTGAATTCCAGTAGTGGAGGGGTCAGTCTTTTATTTCCCCTCATTTGCAAGATAAACTGGACACACTTCATGTGGACTATGTATTTAACACAATAGTTACCCATTACTGTGGAAAGGCTCATATAGCATGATATCTCAAAAAGTTGTAGACGGATTCGAATGAAACTTGGTGGATATTTTGGATGTGTGACGAGGAAGAATTGATTCAATTTTGGTGAAGATATGAATCCGGATCCGGATCTGATAATTTTTTAAAGCGATTTTGCACCATTGAGAGATAGTACTAAACTATTATATAGCACGATATCTCAAAAAGTTGTCCGGATTCGGATGAAACCTTGTAGAGATGTTGGGTCTGTGACAAGGAAGAATTGAGTCGATTTTGGTGAAGATCTGCATCCAAATCTGGATACGATAGTTGTTTAATTTTTAATGTCATTCTTCACCATTGAGAGATGGGGCCAAAAACGATATAGTACTTTACAGCATATTTCAAAAATGTATTGGGTCTGATGTGTTCTTGTGGATAAGGCATTACGTGGCAGAGGTATGCGCTCTACCGAGTGCCCTTCCAGTTCAGTTTGTTTTGACTATCTTTATTAGCTTTTATATCTATCTGTGTTGTTTGATATTCAAATGCAGTAAAATATTATGGACATTTTATTATCTTTTCTACCAATTGCATTCTACATTCCAGCAACTTTGTGTTAGCTCATTGCTTCTATTCTACCCCACAGTTTCAGCTGCTGTTTCCATCACTGATGAGCATCACTGAGTACATTTCTTCCCAAAAGGTGATATTTGCGGTGAAATTAAATATCCTGTACAACAAAGTATTTTGACTGTCTCATTATTGTTGCAAGGCCCTGTTGATGGTTTATGGAACAAATCGATCAAACGTCTCTTGTATCGAGCGGTTTCGTTGTGGTTAACTGCAGTCTGCATTGGAACACAATGGGGCCACAAGACCAAACTATACCTTATATTGCATCCTCAGACTTGTCTGGTAGTTATTTTTCAAACTGTTTATCTCGAGCACTTTTGTACGACTGTGTAATCACCTCCTCTGATTGTTAGCATTATCAATAGCTTTAATGCTTGACCAACTCTGTTGATTTATTTTCTGACAAAGTGGAAATCTTCACCTGAATATATAAGAAAGGGAAATAGTGAGTCGTGATTCACTTTTACCTTTATTTTCTAACAGTGATCTAAAGGTCATGGATGAGGTTGTATGTATTCTATATGCAGGATGAGGACATTCATTCGTATAAAGTTCTAGCATCATGAACAACAATAATAATATAGGGATATAATATAAATTATAATTATAATATAACTAGAAAGCATCTGAAAATGCAAAGCCCATCCATGTCCGCTTTGTACTTGAATTATACTTGACAAAAACGACAGTTAAAAAAAATTATACATTTTATTAATTTGGTTCTCCACAATCTCATTATAAAGGTTCGTTGAAGATTTGATGACAAAAGATCATTTCGTAAAAATGTTACGTCCTGGATATACACACTGAATCTCAATGATAAGCAATGATTTTGATTGAGACATTTAGGGCTGGTCTACCACTTTACCGATGCCGTCATCCTTACAATGTTTAATTTGCCATTGGGAGTAGAATGAGATGTGCCAAGTTTCAAATTTTTCCGATCAGCAGTTTCAGCGACATAACGTTTTAATTTTTTGTGCTTAATCCAAAATAGCTGCCATACCATGTGACCTATGACATCACAATTGTCATTAAAATATTCTCAATTGGGGGATCACTCCTACCCTGAAAATTGTGTCAATCGGCCAAGTGGTTGCTGAGGGAAAAAAAAAGTTAAATAAATAATAGAGCAAACAAAAAAGGCCCAACGGTTGAAAAATAACAACAATAATAATAATGAAAATTATTTTATCAAAATTATTTACGTGTCTCCATATTCCACAATAAAGCTTGGAATAAGATCGCCCGCCAGGCGGGTACTCTGCTGGTAAATTTAATTCTTCACTCACTGAGTTGTAGATCATATATATGAAGTTTCAGATATTTTTTATTTATTGATTGATTGATTTATTGGTTAAGGATTTCAATTTAACTAATTATGGCTGGAATACCACTTCACCGATGACATCATCGTTAGCACCCTTTTCCCCCATGGGGAGTTGATTACATGTGCCAAGTTTCAAAAAAATTTCGTTGAGTGGTTTCAGAGAAAATGATGTCCATTTTTTTCCCTTTAATCCAATAAGGGCTGCCACACTATATGACCTATGCTGTCAGAGGTGGCAATAAAAATATTCACCATGGGGTAGTCCTTGTGTGTAAAATTTCACATGGATCGGAAAAGCGGTTGCAGAGAGCCATTTTTAAAGTGAAAATATAGATGCCCGCGTATACATACACAGACAGACAGGGGCATCGCAATAATCTTGCATCCCCTTCGGGGCGAGACTAAAGATTTAAACATCTTGTACTAATAAGTGTGTGTCTGTGTCTGTGTCTGTGTCTGTGTCTGTGTCTGTGTGTGTGTGTGTGTCCTCCATTACTCCAAAACTATAAAACCTAGCAGTCTGAAACTTTGCATGCAAACTAAGAAAACTCCAAGATAGCGCAACAGTGAAAATTGGGTGTTTGGGTTAATTAAAACACCACTTTTGAAGGTATAATTAACGCCCTTATTTAATTACAAGCAAACGAGTACCAGTATACTGGGCCGGTGTATACCCCGGTTAAAATAGGTGTACCGTATCCCTGTGTCGTAAGAGCCGACCAGGGTTGCGTCAGGAAGGGCATCCGGCGTAAAACATGTGCCAAATCACTGTGTGGATCATACGGATGATCCGCTGTGGCGACCCCTAACGGGAGCAGCTGAAAGAAGAAGAAGAAGAAGAAGAAGAAGATTTAATTACAAGCAAATACCACCCCTCGCTTCGCTGACGGGAATACTAAGAGAGTGGCAGAGAGATTGGGGTGGGGGGGGGAGAGGAATGAAGGGAGAAAGATGAGGGGGAGAGAGACAGAGAGGGAGGGGAGGGGAGGGGAGGAGAGAGACGGAAAGGGGGGAGGGCAGAGAGGAGCAGGTAGGAGGAAAGAGAAAAAGAGAAAGGTGGGAGGCAGCAAATAAGACCAAGACTTACCTTGCCGTGTTCAAACCCCCCCCCCCCCGGGATCTTTGACTGGTCGAGGGTTAAACATGACCATCATCGCCGCACCTCAACACAAAGCGCCATTTACTGTGTTTTGTATTTTACGGCAATGGCTCCACTTCACACAGAGGCGGCAAAGGTTTCATAGGCTTGAACTATGTCCTCCTGAACCAGATAGTATGGACAACTGACTGAAGTACCACACTGATTGGGAGATAGCAGGTACAAGATGGCAGAATGCAGTCGTTGTTGCTGTGTTTGCTTCAAATCTTGCTTAGCTGTTGAAAAGTTTCAGTTGCTCTGGATTTTTGTTATTCCTTGTTTTTTGTCATCTTTTTGTCTTTCTGCCTTTTTTTTCTTCTTGTATCTTTCTTCTTCAATCAGCCTCTCCTCCTTCCTTTGTTGTCTTTTCATTGTTCTTCTGCTTTCCTCCTTCTTCTGTGTTTCTCTTTCTGCCTTTATTCTCTTTCCTCTTTCTGCTTTTCCTCTTTCTCCTCTTTCTGCCTTTCTTCTCCAGCATTGTTTCTTATTCTTCAGCACTGAGAATTTCACATCAAATTTTATCAGTGTTTGACATTGTTTCTTGGTTGTTGTTTGTTTTTTTTATCCTCGTAGAGTTTCAGGAAAGACAATCTTGCATGTTTCTCCATGTGGAGCCAAGATGAAAAGGTTTTTGCCATTGCCAACTCTGGAACAACCAACATAGAGTTGGCCATGAGAAAAGCATGGGCGTTGCAGGTTAAAGCCAACAACTTTGAGCGAGTGTCCTTGTGCCTTGTTGATGCTTATGGCAATGCTGAGGTGGCCAGGGAACTCGAGCCTTCTAAATTGAAATGGCAAGTCACATGAGATTATTGGAATGCATGGAATGAAGACATCTTGTCCTGCTGCATGGCCAGTCATGATTGTGGCTTTAATGACACGTGGCATAAGCTTCTTGACAGCCAAACGTGTTCCATTGCAGAGTGTTGGTGGGCCCAGATTTCTGAGAAGCATGATGGATGCACCAATCTTGAGCTCCAGACTGTGTGGAGACACACCTGGTAGTTCCAGAGAATTAAGAAATTCTGTGGGGTCGTGGACTGCTTCATTTGTGTTTGATACAGTGTCAACCAATTTGTACGTTTGCATCATGCCAGATAACTGTGTAAGAATGCCTCTGTTTGTGGAATTAGCAGCATCATTTTTCAGTGCCAAGATGGCTCTTTGACTAAGCAACTTGAGGTCATGGAAGTTATGTGCAACATTTGGAAATACTGTATCTTGTAGTTGTTGAAGTGTTGCAACTGTTTTTCCAATGTTGTTAATCGAGATACTTCCATTTTGATTGTCAGATGCCATGGCTCCATTTCCTAGTTTGAGCAGGCTTGCAGCAAACCCCACAGCAGATGAATCGCCTGTTAGAAGCACTCGCACGTTGGTTATTTGGCTGAGTCACTGAATGTTGTTCCAAATGTATGAGGCTTTGAGGCAGGCCTGCAGTTCATCAGCTTTAGTTCCATGTGGAATGACTGGCAGTGTCTGTCGAAAATCCCCAGCCAACATCAGAGTCACTGTCACTCCACCCATTCTTCTGTCATTATGTCGAAGATCTTGCATGGTGTGATCAAGAGCCTTGAAAGCAGCTTTGTGAGACATTGTACATTCATCCCCGACAATGAACTGGCACTCCTGCAGGAGCTTGGCTTTGATCGTGCCCCTGCCAATGTTGCAGGTTGGTGCCTCCGTATTTGCCAGATTTAAGGGTAACTTGAAGACTGAGTGAGCTGTTCTTCCTCCTGTCAACGGTGTGGCAGCAATGCCTGATGATGCCACTGCAAGGGCAATAATGTTTCTTTGCCAGATTTTTGCCAAAAGAAGATTGATGAGAAAAGTTTTGCCAGTTCCACTGGGAGCATCCAGAAAGAAAGTGCCACCACTCCCATTGGAAACTGCTGGTGTAATCTTCTTGAAGGCTGCTTTTTGGTCTGGAACCAGACATGGCTCATTCTCCTGTATGTATTCAGCATGCTGTTCCATGTTGTAGTTGGTCTCTCTCAAAATTTCATGTGTGAGCTCATTGTCATTGTGTCGTTGAGAATCAGGAAGGCGAAAAGTTTTGAGGTCAGAGCCACCCAAAGCCTTGATGTTGTCTTCAATAATAATGAGAGCTTGATTGAAGATGGCATCGCTGTAGTCCAGTTCCAGGTTCGGATTTTGCACTTGTGCATGATGCAAAATGTCCTCTTCCAGATTCTCCTTGTGGTTGTCCCATAGTTGTTGAGGATTTGACATGGCACATGTCTGCAACATGATGGCAAATAGGTTTCGCATCATCCATGGTGATCGAGTTGCAGCTACCTCCTCCAATGTGCTGTTCCAGTGTGTATCATCCTCCAGGAGTCCTCTGAGCTGGCAAGCCTGTTTGTAAGTTTCACAGATTGTGGCATCCACTGTTCGCAAATCCTCAAAAGATGTTGGACCTTTGACCTCATGCAGAAGCAGTATCAGGTAAAAGCATTCAAAATTATTAGGATGGACAGTATACACATGGCCAAGTGCATCTCTGGCTTTGATGTCTGGCTGGTCTGGTACAGTTTGTCCTGCTCTGCAGTGAGCCCACTTCTTGCTGCCAACATTCCATGTGTAGTACTTGGGTATCTGATGATACAACAGTGTCTTAGTAAATTCATAATCCTGGCAGAGATTGAAGAAAGCAGTGAGAGTTGTGTCTTGTGGGACTTGAGCGTGCTCACGTACATTCTCCTCAGTGAAGTACACTCTCTGGCCATTCTCAATTTGCACACTGAGGTTAACCACTGTGGGATATCACTCATGAATTGAGAAGTTCAGGATCCTCCAGATGGCTTCATTGCTGCTGATGTATCTTCCCATTTCATATTGCTGAACCTCATCATGCACGGTCCCATCCATTGTCAGGCCAAATACAACCACATCAGATCCTTTGTTGACATACTTGCACACACATTTGATGGATTTCACAGAGTGGCAGTACTCAACATTGATGTGTGCATTGAATAGCCATCTGAAGAGTGGACAGCATGGAACAATCCACCTGTTGTGAACTTCAATCTCACAACCACGAACTCTGATGGTTGTGAATCCACTATGTTCTGGTTTTCTTTGACGATACAGTGGGTATCCACCTTGTCCAGTCTGTGTCTCTTTCCGAAGATATCGTGGGAACCTTTTTGTGCATTTGTTATCTTTCATGCATGGTGAGTTTGGATTGATGCTTCCACAAGGACCATGCACCATCTATGTTTTGACAGTGCTGAATAGAAGTGGATCAATTACTGGGTCTGGAAGTTCAGCACTGATGAAGTCATCCACTCTGTGCACATGAAGTTTATCTTGAAGCAAAGTCAGAATGTGGGAATGTGGCAAACCATGCTTTTGCCACTCAATTGTGTACATGTAGCACTTAATGGCTCCAAAAATCTTTCCCTTGGTGATGACATTCATCAATGCCTTCATTTTTTGGTCGGAATACTCTTGCCAGCAAATCATGGCGATGCTGTGGTTTTTGGCCTGGCATCAGTTCATCAGCCACTTCCTCCCAAGCTGGATTGCAGGTGAAGGTGATGAAGAGATTAGGATGGCCATAGTTTCGCACATATGTCATGGCATCTTGAGTATGCTCGTGCATGTAGCAGGGACCACCTGTGAAACTGGAAGGCAAGATGACCAATTGGCCAACATTGGCAGCATTTCCATCATTTCTCATGGCATCCCTGAGGTGAACATAGTTTTCGACTCGGAGTTTCTTTTGGTTCTTTTGAATGAATCTCAGCCTTTCTGCCTCAATTTTTGGCATACTTGTCCAGAACAAATTGGTGGAAGAGATCTTTGCAACACAAGATGTGATTGAAATTATCAACTCTCAGCATAATCCTGTAGACACAAAAGTCCATGGCAGAAATGTTCTTTTCATTTGGCAGTCCTGTTGCTGAGTTTGTTTGTTGCAGTTTAATATCATATCCATTATCACCCTGCCAGAAAATTGGTGCACACTGAAGTGCATCAGATGATGGGTGCGTCTCAGCAATTCTCTGGAGGGAGTCGTTTCTGATGTGCAGCACAATGTCTCGAACGCCATGTTGTTCACCAGCTAGGATGACAGCCACTTCTGATGTGGTGGGTGCATTGAAGTGCCGTTCATGCTCCCCAGCTGGAGTTTTGTCTGAATGAATGACAATTTTGTATTCAGGTGTCATCTTCTCCATGGCACACTTGAGTCTCTGAACATAGTGGTTTTCCTTGTCAAACATATCTTGCAACTGCAACACCACTTCCAACTTGGTTTGAATGACGTTGCAGCGCTGTTCAGCCTGCTTTGTATTGTCACCAATGAAGTAGATCTGCAGGAATTTTGGCTCTTGATTTGGTCGTGGCTGTAGACTGTCAATCTGATGATAAACCTGTCCCTGCACTTTAAATGTGGGTATGTCGCCAGATTCTCTAATCTCTTTTGTGGTGCTGAAAGATTTCATGTTGAAGCATGAGTTGTATCTTCTGATGTTGCTTTGCAAATGACTTGCATTTGGAGTGCTGACTGTCAACAATGTATGAAGAGGTTCAAGAGGAGCATTCAGTTGGATCAGCTGAACCTTGCCACTGTTGCAGCATATCCCTGGAGCTTCTCCTGTCCATTTCATCATGTCACAGTACCTGCAAGTAATCGACATTGAGCCAATAGCAACTATTGGAACAGAAACATAATCCAAGGCTGGATTGGTGGAGAATGCAGACTTTTCTTTTTTCCTCCAGGGCTGTTTCATGGATGTAGCCATTCTTGTGTTTTCCTCTCGTCTTCTTTCTTGCTCTTGAGGAGTCTCAGTGGCTCTGGATGCAGCTTTTGTTGCGGTATTTTCCTTTCATCTTCTTTCTTGCTGTTGAATTTCAGCTGCTCTGGATGCAGCCATTCCTGTTGCATTTAACCCTCGTCTTCTTTCTTGCTGTTGCAGTAAAGGCTGCTTTAGATGCAGTTTTCACAAGTCGTTTTTCTTCGAGTTCGCTTCTTGTACATTTCCTTTTTGGTAGGAGCCATCTTCCTGCAAAGTAAAGGAGGGAGACAGGGGGAAGAAGAAAGTCAGGAAGGGGGGGAGGAAAGCCTTGCCTTACCACACATCACAATTCACTCTGAGAGGCGGAGAGAGAATATTACATCTATATATATATATATATATATATATATATATATATATATATATATATATATATATATATATATATATATATATATATATATATCGACATATATCTAGAGGGATAGAGAATGCCGTACTGTATTCAGAGGGGGTGAAGCGAGGAGGACAGACAGACAGAGCGGTGAGAGGGGGGGGTGGAGAGAAGGGAGTTAACAGAGAGAAAATGTGATGCTTTATGAACAACACACGCACACGCTTTTTTTTATGGTCAACCATCGACATCGATGGTCGACCATCAATTTTATGGGAATTGGCAGATTGTAGTCAGTGTGATTATCGAGTACAGTACGTACTGTATACAACCCAAAAAACTTGTGGAGCTTTAACCCTTTTTTGGGGGGAATTTCAAGAGATAATTTTAAAAAACAATGTTGTATTATAGACGTTTCAAGATGTGCATAAACATTATTTTAAAACAGCTGCCAATCGGCGTGTGATGGGTAAAAAAAAAAAAAAAAATTGGCTCTAATTTTAGAAATCACGAGACGACCCGTGAACTTGCATTTGTGACAGATGTGACAGCGTTGTGCATTAGGTTCCCGTTGTGACAGCGGTTGATAAAAAATCATTTCAAGAAAAAAAAAGATAGCTCCTGCGAACTATACCGCTGAGGTTGGTTTGCATTGATCAAATAATCCCGAAGAGTACTTGACTGAATAGAGAATTGATTTTTTTAATAATTTTTTTTGTTGTCCGATTTGAATGAAACTATATTGCGCGTCAAAGTGAAAAAAGACGGAGAAAAGAAAGTCGAAGAAATTATTGTGCGTAATCTTCTAAACACAATTTTATTTATTAATAAACACGGAAATATTAGATCAAAATGGCAATGTTTATTTTATGCTTAAAAATAAATCGTTCTTTGTCTATACTAAATGTTTGACATTTTAAAAATAAATCATTTCAAGACAAAATAAAAGATAGCTCCAGCGAACTATACCACTGAGGTTGTTTGCATTGATCAAATTCTCCCGAAGAGTACTTTCTTGACTGAATCGGGAATTGATTTTTAACCTCCGCCATTGAAGATGGATGGAGGTTACTGTTTTCACCCCTGTCTGTTTGTTTGTTTGTGAACAGTATTACGGAAAAAACTCCTGGACGGATTTCAACGAAACTTGGTGGGGGGATTAGGTATGGTCCAGGGATCATGCCATTAGATTTTGGACTTGGTTCAAAAAAAAAAAACAATTATTTGTAACTTTTTTTCAAAAAAAATTCAATTTTATTTGAAAAATATTTGAATTTTTTTTGCATTTCTACATGTTTTAAGTGATTTCCAACCAAAAAAAAATTGTTAGAGGAAAAAAACCCAGAAATTTTGCAACTTTTTTTTCCAAAAAATTTCGATTTTATATTTTTGGCATTTCTACGTGCGCGTCAATCTAGTTTCGTTTATTCAATCGTGGTTCAGTAGAGTCTGATCCGTTTTGATCGACAATGAATAGGATATCAGGTTCACTTAAGTGACAAAGCAGTATTGGCGGCAGAGGTTTTGCACTCTACCCCTCTAGTTTAATAATTTTTTCGTTGCCCGATGTTAACGAAACTTGATACTGCACACCGCAGGAGAGTGTTGAGTAAGGTGGCCCTAAAATTTTTGCACTATCGTATCCCGTTTTGGCTGTATTTCGGGAACATACATACATACATGCATACATACATTTATACAAGATGAGAGTTTTAGTAATATATAGATGTTAATGCAGAAAACAGCTCAGAAATCGTGTGTTATCATCTGTGAAAGTCACAAGGAGAAACCCCTAACGATTCTGAGAGCAAACTCGGTTCATATAAAGATAAACAACTGCTTACGTCTGGACCTCCTTTCTCGCTGTACCAAGGTAATGTGGTGTGATACCTGAGCATTAATTATTGACGTCATATGTTCAAGGTGCACCCGACTCCATGAAAGCATCAGTTAAATTTGTTTTTTCACATTTAAAAGGTAATGGTTGGTTTCCCACTAAGCTTGTTAAATCACCGGGTGAGGGCAAAGACGGCCTGTTCCAAGTTCCGTTCGTAGTTCCGCACGGATAAAGCACACAATAAGGACCACAAGTTCTTACCTTTCAAATATAATTCTTTAAATATGGAGATCAAGCGAAAAAATAACAAAAATGTAATTGATAGATAAAACAATCCAAAGCGACCACAAAATATCAACACACGCTTTTTCACAGCTCAAACCGACATGAAGGAACACGGAACAAGAACTGTGAATATGAGGTCGATGTTTTTTTTGGGGGGGGGGGGTGTTGTGTTTTTTAATGTATGAATGTCGAAGTGATGGGTATATGATGAAAACACCGCACGAAAAGTTAAAAAATTAAATTTCACAACATTCAGCTGCCGAAGCACCACCCGAGAGACCACATGCCATCGCGCAGCTCGGTCAATGTGACGTGTACGTCATTTTTACCTCCCGGAGATGCCAGGAATGTAAAATATGTCTGAATTGTGTAGCTATGATGAACAAGCATTCGATAATATGAGTGAGGAAAGTGAAAACAACTTTATTATTAAGAAATCTTTGTGGCCTGTTCCAAGTCAAGACATGGTTGAGCAGGCCAGAAAACATGGCAGCCTCAGACCCCAGCGAGGTTACCCAGGAAACACCTTCAGACCCAGACAGAGAGGTGGCCGAGGATCTCCTGATGAAGGATATAATTAAATAAGACCGTTAACTATCTTCAAAAGGGGTGTTTTAATTAACCCAAATACCCAATTTTCACTCTTTCAATTCCTTGGAGTTTTCTTAGTATGCCTGCAAAGTTTCAGGCTGCTCGGTTTTATAGTTTTGGAGTGATGGAGAGACACACACACATTGCGTTTTATTAGTATTGATATCCTTCATCAGGCGATCCTCGGCCACCTCGCTCTCTTGGTCTTAAGGTGTTTCCTAGGTAACCTCACTGGGGTCTGAAGCTGCCATTTTTTTGGCCTGCTCAACCATGCTTTGATTTGGAACAGGCCGCATCGGTTTCTTAACGATAAAGGTTTTTTTTTCACTTTCTTTCTCTCATATTATCGAATGCCTGTCCATCATAGCTATGATTCGCTGGGTATTTTGCAATGCTTATAAACGCCTGGACACACCAGCGTTCGTGGCTTTATTTCATTTGCGCTTATGAATAACCGAGAGAAACTCCAGATTTGAAAGTATCAGCAGTTCCGATTCCCCAAGAAAGTATTGATTTGTCCAATTCGGGCATTGCACGGGTGTTTCTGGGTGCACAGTTTTATTGACAGCAATTGGTAATCGCTTGCCAAGCCATGCGTTCCGTTGGAGTGCTGAAGCCACTTACCGAGCTGTACAGTGCAGTTTGTGTCCTGATCGGGATGTACAGTCGACAGTTACTACAAGGTAGAGGTACGTATAGAGCACACATGGACGTGGTGCATATGGGTAGATTTGGATCTGTACGGACTCTCTGCGGGTGTGTGGACATGCCATGTCTATTACGGGGGGTCGTGGTGGCAAAGTTTCATCCCGTATCTTATGGAGGTTCTTTCAGGTTTTCCTTTGTCCTCGTGCATGTTTCTAAAGCATTTGGTTATTACCCTCTCCAAAGGATTCGGAGAGGGTATGCATTTGGGTCCGTTTGTTTGTTTGTCTGTCTGTGTTTGGCTGCACAGAACTTTCGTGTTGTTCTCCGCAACCACTTTTCGGATTGAGACAAAAATTTTCACCATTGGTGCGAATACTCATGTAGAATGTTTCAATGATAAATATGATGTCATAGGTCAAGTGGTATGGCAGCCATATTGGGAAAACGGAAAAAAATTTGACCTCTGTATCTCTGAAACCGCACCAAGGAAAAAAATTAAACTTGGTGCATAGCAAGTACTACTCATGGGGAATGAGTGTGATTTTTTTTTATGACATCATAATTGCATTTGTAGAACGCCACATCCGATGAGTATGAAGATTTTTGAGGGTCATCTAGGGATAAAATGGTCCACAGAAAAAAATTTCATGACATCATCAATCACGTGATACAGCAGCCATATTGTTTAAAATAAAATACATTTACACATTTGACCGTCTGTCCATGAGAACAAAAGTCACACATATGATGTCATTGGTCGCATGGTTTTGGCAGCCATATTGGATTTCCCCTAAAACATATAAAAATACACCACTCAAAACAAGTCCTGGCATGGGTTTGCAATCTCTGATTGCTTGTTTTCTTGTTGGATTTGCTTTACAAATGTTACATGTTTCTCTTTGTGAGTTTCAAAGTAAAATAAATTTGATAATGTCCAATTTCTGAGCCGTTTGCCGTATTAACGTATTTTCTGAATTACCGAGCTAATTGTTTTTCCACCCATCACATGCACCTGTTTATAAAGAATATTGTTTGTGAACATCTCCCTGAAACGTCCATATAAATGTAACGTTTATTGGTGAAAGCTACTCAATGTTTCTGGGTTGTATACAATACGTATTGTAGTTTATAATCACACTGACTCCAACCTGCTGATTCCCCCAAAATTGCTGATATTATGCGTGCGTGCGTGTGTGTGATTGATTGGTATCTATATATGCGGGTTTCAGAATGTGGAATGGAGTCCTCCCAGGGTGGGCTTAAAGCATCCACCTTCATTTCAGTAAGGTGTCACGATTCATGGACCAAGCTGTGAAGTTTTCTGTTGTCAAAGTTTTGTGCCGGGGGCTCTCTTCAGGATCGTCGTTGAGCCCCGGAGAGCTTCCAACTGTAGTTCGTTTGTAATAATATTCCCAGGGATGGTTTTGAGCTAATCTGTAAAGTAGTTCCAGGATGCTTATGGGATGGCGCGTCGTCCGTCAGTCCGTCCACAAATACTTGCAACTTCTTCTCAGAAACGATACATATGATTTCAATGAAATTTGACCACAACCTTCATCACCCGTGATGGCATTTAAAAAAAAAAGGGTCTGAAGGGGTCTACATAGGGAGTTTACGGGGGTGAGGCGGGCAGAGTAGTGGGTTGCCTCCCAAAAGAGGTATTTGCTTTCTTCTCAAACGAAATACACAATTCCAATAAAACTTCACCACAACCTTCATCCCCCATGATGTACCAAAGTATGTTTATGACATTAGAAATATCTGGCTCGAAGGGGATTTAAGGGGGGTTTCCCCCAAAAATATGTTTTTGCTTTCTTCTCCAACACTACACATACAATTCCGATGAAACTTGACCACCATCTTCACCACCCGTGATGTACCAAAGTTTGTTGATGACATTAAAAATTGGGGTCTAAGGGGTTCTTTGGGAGGGTTTCCCCCCAAAATATGTATTTGCTTTCTTTTCTGGAACCACACCCACAATTTCTATGAAACTTGACCACAACCTTTATCACCTGTGATGTACCAAGGTTTGTTCATGGCATTAAAAAAAATCCATTAACAATTGCTTATTAACATTTTTTTTTTTTTTATTGATTAACAAGTGACTGAGGTTTGTGCAAATATATGTTACAATAAATCGGAGAATGGTCCGAAATACCTGGAACAACTTGAAGGTCAGAAAAGATCTTACTGTCAGAAATGGAAACAACCAGGATGTGACTTCTGTCATAAGTTGATGTACACATATGCTGCACAAGACCATAACCAACGAGCAGGTCATTAAATTGTTTCGTATTCGATGCCAAAAAGATTTTCAAAATGGATGTCAAAGTCTCCAGTAATCACAAGTGATGCTGATCTGAAAAAGTACTCGTCCAGCATGCATGAGAACCCATGAAGGAAATTTAAAAAGGATGACGGTACTCAGAAGACGATAAATGATGACAATGTTCTTGACTGTGCTGTTGGAAGTCATAGTAGCTGACGTCTCAAAAAATTGGAAATCACAAGGTGAGTGAACAATCATGTTCAATGTATTGCAAAAAAGAAGACCAACTCCACCTCCGCGGTCTTCACTTCCATGGCATGGGAAAATATTTAAAGGTGGACCCAGAAGGCTGAAAGTAAGCAATGATTGTTGCTTCATCAGATGGAGTATTCCATGTTTCACAGATCCCCACGATATTAAAATTATTCTCCAAAACAAAGTCTTGAAATTCTGTAGATTTGTTTCAGAGAGGTCTTGCATTTAACATGCAGAAACATAGATGATCATGTATTGCCTGAGAATCACAAGAAAGCAGAATCATGTTCTGGTTACTTGAGTACCGTGTTGAAAGTTCACTCACAAACTCTGGATGATGAATACCATCAGCAGTAGATGTGGAAAAACTGACAATCACCTGGATTGGGACACTATTTGTTTTTCCGTCAGCTGCCATCCTTAAATCGTGTATGCTGACGACATGTAACAGGATGACTGTTGCTCGTTCGATGGATGGCGCATGGTTTCCTTGGAAAGTTGAAGGCCAAAACCTCGTTGCAAAGCTAAAGTAGAAGTAGAAACACCACCATTCAGGTTATGAAGAAACCCAGGGTCATATTTTCTTGTAGTAATAGTAGAAGGGCTTGAAGAGGATGCCATTGTTGAAGTACAGTTCCATAAAATAAATGAATAGTTCATTGAATCAAGAATACTTACAATTGCAGGGTGTCTCCAACAAGCCAGGTTCATGTTGCGCAGCATGACGTACGTGACGTCACTTCCAGCTTACCGTGCGTCATCACTTCAGGGATGTGTTCCATTACCAATAAGCTTGTAGAGCGCTCGCCAAGTAGCATAAGCACTCAAGCAAGCACTCCATTGAAATGTTTGATAACGAACAGCTGGCTTGGTAAGCGATAGCAAGCTTATTACCCTGCGCACATGAAGCAAAAACAGGGTTAAGCAAATGGTTAATGTTTGTCCTTCTGTCTTTGTTATCAGTTTATGATCGCGGAACAACTTATTCAAATCGAATGTTATATCTTGAACACGAATCGGAACATGAATAGTAAAACAAGTTGGCCAATTTACCAGAGTTTGGCTCTGAATTCGTGTCAATCGCACACACACACACACACACACACACACACACACACACACACACACACACACACACACACACACACACACACACACACACACACACACACAGGAGTGAGATGATTTTTTTACCGCCTGCCTGCCTGGCAGTCAAACAAAATTAAAAATCGTTCTAAACAGGAAACTTCCTGTTTTTAAGGACGTTATAAAGGACACGACACAAGCAGGCACGAATAATGAATGTAACGTGTTTGTTAGATAGAGTGATTTCATATAATCACTTGGTAAAGCGGCGGTAAAACCTGGAATTAACTTATTTATATGCCTCTAAAACCTTTATTTAAGTTGGATTTGAACACTGTAGAACACAAATCGTCTTAATACTTCCACTAATCATGATATATATTGATATATAGCATGAGAGGCCGTGGCATGTGATAGGGTCGGCATGAAGAAGATGCCGATTGACGCTGCGTTTGATGGTGATCAATAAAGCATCCTTCCCCTCAACTACGACACAATGTGGTCTTATTACCATGTATAAAGGTGATGTGTAAGACTGCTTTGGTAGCGCTAAACTTACGGATTTTAAGTACGATCTTTAACCCTTTGAACCCTGAGCTCCTTGGACTTTTCGGCTCCCTGGAGAAACATCCAGCCGCTTGGGTATACGGAGTTCTGAATAGCGGCTGGGAAACTGGCCGCCAGGGTTCAAAGGGTTAAAATCTTATTTTACAAAATTGAAGTATTATACTTGAACACTGTGCGGGATATTGTGTTCTATGAACTCTCTTATTGGTAAATGAACACACCCCAGATAATACTTGGTGAGGGACATTCATAATTGTAATAAATCAATTATAAAGTATGAGATGTAGATCAATTAGCTGATCAATCTTCCTCGTTAGAGGGTGGCAGGATAATTATGTTAGTGTTGTGCACGTCATTAGACCGTGGCATCTGGATTTGATCTCTAATGGGTTTGAACTGAACAAAAACCCAATGTGTTTGGAGTACAAGCCAGCTGGGGAAACACAGTCTGATATAAGTTCGCCTGGGGCACCGCAGCCTTCTGAAGGTGGACATTAAGCCAACAGCTGTCTCGTGTTCATTTAGGTTGCAGGTGACTGTTAAAGTCCCACAAAGAGTAGCCATCATGTGAAAGTGCCCTGACCAAGTGGGGTAAGTAGAATAGCAAACTCCTGTGTGCAAGCTTCATTGTACTTCCTTGTATAACATATGTAAAACTGCTCCATTAGCCTTCATCACCGACATACCTATAATTCCTGTTTGTGAATAATATAGAGAGACATTTGAAACTATACCAATTTCCCAGCACCACTCAAATCTTTATAACTAGTCAGATGCTTTCTGTCCTCTTACTTTCCTGGCAAAGTTATTGATGCACTACTTCAAGTGTTTAACTTTCTTAGGTACGTGGATGCAAGATACTGGAGGTCATTCACAAACACAGCTTGAGTGGGATGCCTTCCACACGTAAGGCCATGGAAAGGTATGAGACAACCCTATCACTATCTATCATATTTCATCACTTTTACCATATCATTGTATCTGTACCAGATGATCTAAGGATCGTCCCAGCGATTTCACGTAACATTGATGATGTTCTTTAATGGCACGGATGATCACGTTTGGCTGTGGTCCTATTTTCTAGGATTATGTGGGATTGCCATGGAGTACTGTACCAGCAGCTTTCTGCCTGGTTATTACACGGCCTGCTCTTTGATCCTCACCAGGAGTTTTTCCTCCAACGAAAATGCCCTTCGCATAGCCCTGACTCTCAGGCTTGTGGTACCTCTTCCAGTAGCAAAGTGCGAGGAGAGAAGGAAGAGGAAGAGGCTTTTGATAATGGAAAGCTGAAGAACCAAGGAATTCCACATCAGGTACACAGAAGTTCAACACTTTCTGCTTCAAATTTAATTTTAAAAAGTCATTTCCCACCCACACGTTCTACAATCATGCACCTGAATGAATTATGAGCTGGCAGGATGGCCTTGAAATATGCCGACTCACCTCTAAACTTTCGAGCCTGGGTTCAAATCTTGGCCCAGCTATAAACTGTCACCCCTGTGTTTCACAAGTAGGGTGATTCATCGGTGTGTGTGCTGTCCCTCGGATGGACGTTAAACTGGGCGTCCCGTCTGCTAGCATTAGTTGGTGGACGTTAAAGATCTCACAGTGTCCTTCACAAAAATTAGGCGAGCTATCGACAAATTCTAAATTCCTTTCCTGACTTCCTGAGTCGGAGTGATGACCCAACCAGGATTGTAGCCTAGTAACTGCTTAGGCAACACCAATGCTCTGCAAAGGGCATGGTACATGATGATGATTATTATTTAATGGTGACCCAAGGCTCATGGATGAGCATGCATACATACCGCATGCAGCGCAAGGTAATCAAGAGAAATCAATGTACTTTTACATGAATTATGACATTAGTAGACGATATAAAAATAGGCCCACTGGACCTGGAGATAATCTTGGCCCTGACCTAATGTTGTAACCCAAATTTGGTAGCATTCTTACTGGTGGGTCTGGATAGGAAGGTTTGTGAGGGAATTTACGCAATTTTCCCAAGCATTTACTAAGTCTGCCATTTTGATACACTTCCGGTCATGTAATCGGCATGACCTCCACAATTTAACAACATGACCCTGTCCTAATGTAACCCAAATTTGGTAGCATTCTGACCGGTGGGTCTGGAAAAGAAGATTTTGGAAGGAATTTGCGCGACCGCCATTTTGACACACTTCCAGTCACATGGTCGGCATGGCCTCCACAATTTAACATAATGACCCTGTCCTAATGTTGTAACCCCAATTTGGTAGCATTCTGACTGGTGGGTCAGGAGAAGAACATTTTTGAAGGAATTTACTAAGTCGGCCTTTTTGACCTACTTAAAGTCATGTGACTGGAATGAGCTTTGAAATTCCTATTACCAGTCAGGAGAGGAATGTTGCTGCCATATTTCAGCCGGATTGGCTCAACGGTTTGGCCAGGGATGTCGCAATAGGAGACGGATGGATGGACGGATGGAGCACGATGCCAATACCTTCTCTGGAACTTATATTCCAGATAAGCTAAAAATTATCATTGTACATATATACGGGATTTAAATCAAGCGCTCCAATATGAAAATCCAATTGGCATTATGGAATAATATGGTGGAACGAGTGCTCCCACTTCTTCTCTTGATTGATGTACAAACAAAAACTATAATTATTTCTTTGATCTTACTAAGTCTTCCATTGTCATTGGCATTTGATAATCATTTAGTATTAGCCACACCAACCATTTGATATTTCATTATGACTTTTTTTTAAAAATTGTGTTTTACTATACATTTAGATGAAATAATAATAGCAATAATGTTTATTAAAAACATCAATTTTGTATTTATTTTTTACTACTACCTCATTTATTTAAACAGCTTGGTTTTATTTTTAATCCACTTCCATAATTGCAATCACTGTTAGGCTTCCAAGCTGTAGGCTAGAAGCCTCTTTTTCTTGCTGGGATTATTTTTTTTTTCTTTCCACCTGATTGTCACTCCTATTTCACAAAGACCGCTACACCGATAACCTGGAAACTTCACAGTATTATTCCAAATCATCTGATCAAGTTCATGTATCCTCCTATGAAGCAGATTGCCTTAAGCACTCAAGCAAGCACTTCATTTGAAACCGTTGATGAGGAATGGCTGCCTTGACGAGCACGAGCTAGCTGCTTGGTAACTGAACACACCCCTGGACAGTACAAACAAAATGCCGACAAAAGGACAGTTTGTTGTTTTTTTAAACTAAAGACTTCAAATATTAATCATGAATTTCAACGTGTTGTTTTAGTTTTGAAAATGTGCCTAAATTCAGAGGTGACGTTGAGTGTACGAAAGTGGACGTGTACATTTCATACAAGTGTAAAGTGTACATGTACATTTCGAAGTGTATGTGTACATAATTTTTTTTAAAGTGTGTATGCATAATTGTTTCTAAAAGAAGAAGTTTAAAAAAAAAAAACTCTGGAATTTCCCCGGCCTCCCAACTAATTAATTACGTACACAGAAATTTCACGACCAAGCCGATTTTTGTCTCTGACGTTTATTTACTTCACACTTATGTGGATTACACGTCCATCGGTTTGTTTGTAAGCCTTGAAAAGTCGGATGAAAAACAAAAATTTTTAAATTCAGGACCACTCTATTCTTTCCTCTGCATGATGACAATGTACCTTCATTGGGCAGTATTTATTAGATTGCTGCCGCGATCGTTGCGAACATAGTACACATTATCTCGTTTCTTTTGTATGAGTTGTCATAAAAATGTGCCTTTGTTTCCTCAAAACGGTACCTTCATTACTGATATACACGTTGTTCAGTCTTCAAATGTACACCAGAGGCCTATGTGACTTTGATTTGGCCGAAACAAAATATCGCATTAAGACCACTGCGCGGTGAACGTGGGCTGACCAAGGGTAAGCCTGTTTTTGGTTTTAATAAGGCCATTAATAATTATGTTCCAAAGGGGGGGTTTAAATTTCCCAAATAACCAATTTTCATTCACGCATTCCCTTGGAGTTCCCTTCGTATGCATGCAAAGTTTTGGGCCGCTAGGTTTCATGGTTTTGGAGTTATGGAGGAGACACACTGACTGACTGACTGACACACACTCTCTTTTATTATTACAAGACTAGCCGAAACCCCATCACAGACAGATTCCGTTCCATGAGCCCAATATGACAACCAGTGGCGGCGTTTGTAAGAGCCGGATCCCAGTCGATGTACTCCATGGCCTTACCTAATGACGCCTACAAAACGTCCTTGTACACGACATTTTTGGTCTACACTACTCCTTGTGAAGAAGTCCCCTGATTTGTGCACGTGTCTACTTTGACGTATAAACAGTGTCAAAACTTCTCAGGTCACAGTACCGAAAAAAACGTGACACGACCGCTAGGAGGAGCACAAAATTGGTCCTTCAGTATTAATATATAGATACCTGGTCTCGGGGTGAATGCTGGTTGCCGTGGTTCTCCCGGGGTGATTAAGAAAGAACCATTAAGGGATTTATTGGCCGGGGTGATTCAACACCGCACATCCTGACCACGTTACACGTCAAGCTCGCTCGGCCTAATTTGCATATGACGTGAAATGCCTAATTGGCATAACACTGGATCGATTTGGATTTCCAGTCTATACGGTATCGCAGCATCGATGCATAATCCGCTAGGAAAGACCCTAGGTGTGAAGTTATACACCAGATGCCTCAGTGCTACCTTAGTCAAGATGATTTTTTTTGGTGCCCATGACATTATCTTGGGTACTCTCAGCATGTATGCAAAATTTGGTACAGATTTGTTTTTTTCAGCAGTTGTTTTCTATGATTTTTAGACCTACATATGCGAACTTAGAGAATTTCCTTGTGAGGAGGTGTGGGAGGGGAGCACATTTTCAGAATTTGGTGGACATTGGTGTGGTGGGAAATTTACTCAGAAGAGAAAACACTTTATAGTCTAATAGATTGTTTATTGTATAACATATATGTGGAGAGAAAGGCTCGTCTCAAGTGTACAAGCAGATCTCTGACTGAGCCAGAATACATGGTCTTTTATATGATTGGAAAATAGGGAGGGGTCAAAGCATCAAAGTGTCCTGGTTAATCAATACTAAACTACAAGAAGCTTTGTTAAACAATAGGTCCTTTAAAGCAAAGAGAAAAACAATTCTGTTTCATTATAAAGCAAGATAACGTAGTGAAAGAATGCATGTGTGCACAGAGAAACTTTAATTCTACATAAGCAATGATAAGCATTCAGCACAGCAGGCTGGTGGAGCATCCTTTTACACAGATAAGGTGTAGCTTTTCAACACAATGAGAAGTCCATAGCCTCAGCAGTCCGATGAGACTCCTGTTTTACAATCGAATTAAGATATAACTGAAATACAATGAGAAGGCAGAGATAATGAGACTTTGCAATGTCACTGGCGCCCGACTCGCTGGCGCCAACCAAAGCAGCTTCAATTTAACTTGCCAACCAAGTGAAATAAAGAAATTATTATATTGTTACACAGTTAACTAACACAAGATATCTATTCGTTGTATAACAACCATCAGAATGTAATGATCCATTATTAAGTATATTTTAAAGTATCAGAGCAGCAAACATAACGGAGGGGTACATATTTCATTTTATATAAGTATGGACTAATAACAACATCTTTCAACAGGCCCATATGTGCTTGGGCCAGTATGGGGATTATACATTCGTTATTGTTATTGCCATTTAGTTTGAAATGTTTGCTTTGAGTGGTACAGTGATGGTGTTGAACATTAACGAGTGGATTCAGGAGAGCACTTTCTCAACATTGAGAAAGGCAAGCAATATATTAACATATCTTTTAAAAGATAAAATATGGAGTTCCCTTCCCCCCCCCCCCTTTTTTTGTTGTGATAACAGCCTCCACTCTTCTGGGAAGGCTTTCCACGAGATGTTGGAACTTTGCTGTTAGGATTTACTTCCATTCAGCCACAAGAGCATTGGTGAGGTCGGGCACTGATGTTAGATGATGAGGTCTGGCTTGTGGTTGGCGTTCTAATTCATCCCAAAGGTGTTCGATGGGGATGAGGTTAGGGCTCTGTGCAGGCCAGTCAAGTTCTTCCACACCGATCTCAATAAACCATTTCTGTCTGGACCTCACTTTGTGCACGAGGGCATTGTCATGCTGAAATGGGAAAGGGCCTTCCACAAACTGTTGCCACAAAGTTGGAAGGACAGAATCATCAAGAATGTCATTGTATGCTGTAGCATTAAGATTTTCCTTCACTGGAACTAAGCTGACCGAGCCTGAACCATGAAAAACAGCCCCAGACCATTATTCCTCCTCCACCAAACTTTACAGTTGGCACTATGCATTCGGGCAGGTAGCATTCTCCCGGCATCCGCCAAACCAGATTTGTCTGTCGGACTGCCAGATGGTGAAACGTGATTCATCACTCCAGAGAATGCGTTTCCACTGCTCCAGTCCAATGGCGGTGAGTTGTACACCACTCCAGCTGACGCTCGGCATGGCGCATGGTGATCTTAGGCTTGTGTGCAGCTGCTCGGCCATGGAAACCCATTTCATGAAGCTCTCAACGAACAGTGCTTGTGCTGACGTTGCTTCCAGAGGCAGTTTGAGACTTGGTAGTGAGTGTTGCAACCGACAACACGATTTTTTTTTTCGCGCTATGTGCTTCAGCACTCGGCGGTCCCGTTCTGTGAGCTTGTATGGCCTACCACTTCACGAATGAGCTGTTGTTGCTCCGAGACGTTTCCACTTCATAATAACAGCACTTACAGTTGACCGGGGCAGCTCTAGCATGGCAGAAATTTGATGAACTGACTTGTTGGAAAGGTGGCATCCTGTTGCAGTGCCATGTTGAAGGTCACTGAACTCTTCGGTATGGCCCATTCTCCTGCCAATGTTTGTCTCTGGAGATTGCATGGCTGTGTGCTTGATTTTATACACCTGTCAGCAATGGTTGTGGCTGAAATAGCTGAATCCACTAATTAGAAGGGGTGGCCGCATACTTTTGGCCATGTTGTGTATGTTATAGTTATATGGAATTAGCAAGACCATAGGATATTTGAACAGAGATTCTACTTACTCGTGGCCTGTCATGAGTTCTGAGCAAACAAAGAAACTCATGCCATGAGCAGCCATTATTTGCAAATGCAATGAATTCCGACTGTCATTGTGAGAGACCTAATAAGCATATTTAATCCTGCAGACGATTTAAATCTTTATCTCAACTCTATCTCAGCACACACGAACCATTCTTCATAAAGTGATTTTAGCCAATGCTTTGCAACAGATTCCATACATTCCTATTGTTTAAAAGCATTTGAAGGCAGAAAGAGAAATGACATGAGTACATAATTAGTGGACAAAGAACACTTATCTCAACATGACAAATATTTATTTCAGCATGATCAATACAGAAACACCGGTGCTTTGCGATAGTCATATGATCCATAGAGCTTTCTGTCACCATATATATCCATGCTCACATTTCACAAGATGAATTTAATGATTTTACCTCCACATTGATCAAGGGGTGTGCAATTGTATAGAAATCAAAGAAATGGTTACACACACACACACACACACACACACACACACACACACACACACACACACACACACACACACACACACACACACACACGTTGATGGATACTTTGAGACCTGAGAGGGCTCCGTTCCACCTTCTGAAACCCACATATGGAGATAACAACCACCAGCAACACACACACCTTGCTCTTATGTGTGTGTGTGTGTGTGTGTGTGTGTGTGTGTGTGTGTGTGTGTGTGTGTGTGTGTGTGTGTGTGTGTGTGTGTGTGTGTGTGTGTGTGTGTGTGTGTGTGTGTGTGTGTATATTGTTGCAGTTGTGGGGGTAGATTGAGGAATTTCATAGTAAAGGGAGGATTGTATCGAGTTGCTTGGTGCGCTGACGTGTAGGAGGCATCTCAATGTGAATTAAGTAGGGAAACTGAACTTAAGTGTTGCTTGTCACCACATGGGGGTTGGTGCTGTGTTAATGACGTAGGGTCTTCGACTAATTTGTTACAGTATGTAACTACCGCCTGTGACCTTTTCCGAAGATTTTGCTTTTACAAGCCATCGATGACAGGAATCACGTCCTTAAAAAAAAAAAAACACAACAAGCGAGCTAAACATGCCGAGCAGGCAGAAGCCTCTCCTTCTCGGTTTCGTGCCAACAAGCCACGCGTGGAGATGGTTGATTGATGGTGTGATGTCAGAAGCGAGGAGGAAGATGAGATGGTTTTGTTGGGTTGAGTTTTGAGTGTGAGGGACGTGGTCGAGAGTGACATGAGTGAGGAGATGGCGGTTGGAAGAAAAGGGCATTATGGTTGTTTCTCCTTGACAGGACGAAGAACGTTACACGATTGCCTGCGTGCTGGAGCAAGATGCTAGCCATTGACTCTTCGGCTCAACCATGAAGTGTGTACATTTCTGAGGGAAGGAGAGAGTGCCTGGTGGCCTGATCACGGGGTCTCAGAAATTGTCTCGTCATGTGGGCCATTGTTGTGAACACACCGGGTGCAAGAGAAGAACGGTTGGCATATTCGCTTGAGAAGAAGCTACACCGCCGTTTGTGAGCCCTGACGTTGAGTCCATGACAATTCCGTCCACGAAAATTGGTTCAGGGGAATTAACCTAACCACCAGACCCGCAACAATGTACATATATATTGTTGTGGTTACCAAATTCGCAAACCACCATTCAGGTCCCTTAGGTGAGGTATCTCGGCAAGTATATGTGTAGTTAGGCCCAAACCCGTTGTCTAGTGGGAATACATGTCATTTATGCGAGCTGCGACTCTTCAGGATAGCCGTTTTTCTTTTACTATCTTTATTTTGGACCAACCGCCATGATTACCACCACAACCACAACATCAACCACCAACCACAACGCCGCTTCACCACAACCGCCACGACCTTCCCGTCACACCTCGCAACCGTAGCATCGCCACCGTTCTTGCCCCGCTGTGGGTACCGGTGTTGGACTCGTGCAGGGCGCGCGTCGAACAGCGTGTACAAAATCACGGATTTTGTGCTTCAAAAAACGGATCAAAAACGACACACGCCCACTTTTTGCCGTCCAATCGGTGAGCGAGGGGCGATTTGGCCCCGCCTCTACCACGATCGATATATGCAAATTTGTGGATCAAAAAGCCTTCACGCCCACTTTTTCTCGGGCCAATGGGGAGCGAGGTGAAAGGTCAAAGGGAGGGGGTCAAAGGCGAAGCTACGGGGGGATAAAAGGACCGTGTTCGTCAGTCAGGAGAGTGGAGAGTCGGGGAGTCCAGAGGCGGAGAGTAGGAGAGTCGGAGAGTCCAGAGGCGGAGAGTCAGAAGAGTCGAGAAGGGGAGAGTCCAAAGAAGAGTCCAGAGTCGGAGAGTCCCGAGGCGGAGAGGCGGAGAGTAGGAGAGTCGGAAGCAGAGGGTCAAGACTTCGCGGGCGGTGGAGCTGCTCGTCGTGTGCGGAACGGAGGGGACGGAGCTGTGGAAAGGCGGCGACACCAGACGAGGGGGTGCTCGCGTCGTGCAGGAAGCTGCACCCGAGGGAGGCCGACAGCGCGACCTGGCCGAGGTGGAGACGCTCGTCGCACATAATAAAGATCCTCTATACCCCGAGCATCAGCAACCCCCTCCTGTTTCCCCCCGCGCTGAGATAGTGCGACCAAGGGGGCCCCTTTCCCACCCCCTGCCAGACACTGTCCGCGAGGTCCGCGGAGTTTGGGCGCCATCGCCGCTCCGCGTCTCATCACCAGACGGGTAGGCGCGACCCGGTCTCGGCCTCAGGCCCGCCTCATCCTTGAGGGTATTCTTTCCTTGGTTTTGGGTATGTGTTGTCGGCGCCGTCTGTGAAGTAGAATTGTATAAGTGTTGCCGTGTGCTCGGTAGTCGGTATTAGCTCTGCATTGTTTTCGCTTTTATATTTGCTTTTTGTGTAAATGGAATTGTGTTTTTTCTGTGTGCTTTTGGTGGAATTGAATGTGTGCTTCCCGTGTGCCGCGAATAAATGTGCTTTTGTGTTGAACTGTTTCCCGCTTCGCTTCGTCATTTCTCCCATTGAATCCTCATCTTGCTTCACGTAAAGGGTTGGTAGTGGGCTGAATACGCCCGATAATTAATCGAACCGTCGAGGTCGACGATAACACCGCTCGGTTATTCTGATAGTACGGAACGGGTCGCTTAAGTGGCCCATGTCCAAAGTCGACCTGCGGCGAGGTGCGATCGCCCGGTCTACCCTCCGCGTGGGTACTTAGGTAGGTCGAATTCGGCGAGCAACCCTATCCCACGCGGGGGCTGATTGGTTCGATCGCGGTGAGACCGAAAGGTCCACCCGTGACTGGTTCCCGGCGTTAGTCCGAGAGGGTCACGACTGGATTGTCCGTCCGGTGGGCGACGTGCCGCGATTCGAGTTACGTGGCCGTCAGCACGCCGGCGGGCGCGAATCCGCAACAATATATATTATATATATATACACACACACACACACACACACAGTTGATTTACTATCAACAAGATCTAATAACTTCTTGAAATTATTGCCTCTGATACTAAAGGTAATGGAGGTTATGTTTTCACCTTTCTCTGTCTGGCATTACGTGGTGGAGGTATGCGCTCGACCGAGTGCCCTTCTAGTGTGGTTTTTTTTTTAATGTATTAACTGATGGCATTTTTTTATTTGCACAAAGAAAGGAAAAGCAGAGATAGAGAAAGTAGAATAGAATTCAAGGTTATTTCAATATCTGATCAGACTAGCTGTATTACTTTAGCATTCTGTTCAAATTTGCTGCAGTCAATCAAGTAGGCCATTGTGAATTATTGTGTACACGCATGTTCTGTTGTCAGGATGTAGCTAAGTGTGAAGGCTCGAGTCCATCGGCAACTGCTCTTTTTACCATCTGCCCTCTGATGCTGCCTTCTTACATACCTGTGCGCCTCGCTGAAAACATCCTGTTTATTGGGCAGTCTATCCAAATGTTTGATGGTGATGCTGGTGCACGTTCCACACCACATTGGGGAGAATCCATGCAGAAGTTCAATAACAAGACGGGACCCTGCTGCAGATCAGGTGCTGTGTTAAAAATTAAAAAAGAAATGTCAACAAACAAAAAAACAAACAAGATAAGTTTGCTGTTTGAGTTGGAAAACTTTAGGATAAAGATGAAGTTTGATACTCGCTCGTTGTTGGAGTGTCAAACAGCATTGGTTATGAATGGGTGCAGGATGGGACCAGCGAGCACGTGAGGATTTGTTTGCTCTCCAACTGCATCAGCTAAAGGAATGTCAAGAGTTCATCTTCGCAGATCTAGAGAATGTGGTGGACAAAATCAGGAATGCTGTTGCTGAGGTACGAGTACCCAGCCCCATAAGTTCACTCTTGTACTTTATTGTCCACAGACTGCCATCTTGTTTACTCCGCTTGATTTCATGTGATGTGTCCCGACACGGGATTAACATCGTTGTGGTGCAACATGGTGAGGAGTTTAGACATTAAGTTCAAGCTGTTTTATTTATTTTAACAACTTTGATATTTGAGGACTGCATAGGTACTTGTACACATCACCAACAACTTAATAGCATGAATGTGACCAATCCCATCAATCGAGCAGGTTAATACTTTTATTGGAGACCTCGAAGGAAATCCAGATGTTCCACACTGAGGGATGGTATTTTTTGTTGATGTACAAGTTGATACTTTTTTTTACCCTGAAATTGTACTCAGAATCGACTTATTATCTATGTTTCAAACATTGAATTGCATAAATGAAAACACATTGCAAAGTTTGATATTTTCTGAAATGAATTATATGATTGTTAATTTTAAACATAGGACAGCAAGTTTCCACTTAACATCGTAGATGCGTTCCTAGAAAGTGCGACGTTGAGCAAAACGACGTTAAGCAGACGAGATATTCCCATGGGTGTAATGTTATAATGGGGGATGCGTTCCCAGGGCACATTTTTGGTCACCCTAACATAACGTTAACCTCACTGAACCACATATTGGAGACAAATATTAAACAAATCGATTAATGACACAAATGGATATTTGAATGAACAGTTTTGGTTACTCATCAAAATGTGGGGCCGAGATTGCTTGTCGGGACAGGAGAGGTGTGGGTGTGGAGTGGAGGGGTTACAGGGAGGGAGAGGCAGGCCTTCATATCTCGTACGGACAGCTCAAATAATTTGTGCGCTGGGAATGCAAAGGGGAGGTAAGCCCGGAGTGATACGATGCTCCCTTCGTCCTGATCAGGTTTTCGGGCAAGTCGCTCGGCGAAGCTCGATCGGAGATTTCTCGATTCCAGATATCAAGCGGGGCAGCGTAGCAAATCTGGATTGGAGAAGGCGTCGCCGAGGTGCTGTGAGTTGGTGTGATCGGAGTGCCGGGGAAATACAAATATTTGTACAAAGACGAAACTTGTATTGAGAAGGAAAGGGTACTTAAAATTTTCAACTTAAAAATGTTGTACACTGCACTGTTCAGAAATCATTGCCATTTGCCGATTGGGTGAGGAATTTAAACGTTAATCCGCTCACTGACACATGCGATATGATTCAATCGATCGATATTATCCAGCATGTGACATGTGCTCAGGACTGACGTCAAGCGAAGGATTTGTTGCAGACTACCAAGGAAGCAAAGAAGAATAATTATCGTGGCTGCAAAGTTCGGTGGACAAACATTGAGGATAAGTTGGAGGAATCTATTTGCATTCCCAGTTCGTCCGATAGGTCGTCCCACAAAGTAATTCAAATAATATGCACAAAACAGCTCATTAATATTCATGACCCTGGAAGTACCATCGGCAGTGCTGCATCGTGAGTGTCAGGGAGGAATCGACACCTCCATCGTTCTGATTGACATTTTTTCTCATGTTCCGATTCGTGTTCAAAATAAAGTTGTTCCTCGATCATACACTGACATTTGTAGACAGACAGACAGACAGAAATGAACCAATTGCTTATCTCCACTTTTTGCTTCACCTGTGTTGGGTAAAAATCAGTTTTGAATTTTTGTATCATGATAATGTCATTTCCTGACCATTTTCTCATGCTTCATCCGTTGATGTATAGCACCTGTGGAAGCTTGTCGTGGAAGAGGCAGATCTCCTTGGACAGCTCAAGGTGAGCTGTCACGATGTACTCTTACCTTTTCGTCGAGAAATGACACAATTTTCTTTGTAATCTTTTTTTGCATGCTGACAGTATGGCCTTGAGGTATGTACCTCGACTCTGGAGGTGTGCTGAATCTAAGCTATCATATCTGGGTTGGAACCTTGGCCCAGCTACTGTATAAACTGTCATTGGTGTTTCACAGGCAGGGTGATTCATCAATGTACGTGCCGTCCCTCAACGTCCCATCAACGTTAAACTGAGCGTCCCGTCTCGCAACATTAGTTGGCGAAGAGTAGGCGAGCTATCGCCGGCACCATAGCCAATTTCCAAATTCCTGCCCTGACTACACCTGGGAGAGGGATGGCAAACCACCCAGCGTGACCCTTGCCAATAAACTGCTCTGTAACAGAGCGTTGGTTCCGCCGCCGGGACCATCGCTCTGTACATCAGTCAGTCATTTGTTTTTGGAATACTTGGGTTCGACCGAAAAGGTGAGATGTCATGTTTTTTTTCTGTGTAAATTTTAAGACAAAACCTTTTGCTTTGCACAAAAAAATGTAAAAACAACTCAAGGTTCCAAGCTTTAACAGAAAATTAAAAGGTATTTGGAAAGTTTCATGAAGACCATGAAAAATTTGATCAGGCAAGAACTAGATTGTTGATGTGCAAGTGTTTTTTTTTTTAATAGGTTATGAAGGACTTTTTCCTGTTGGGACGAGGAGAGCTCTTCCAGGCTTTCATTGACACCGCCCAACAATCGCTGAAACACCTGTCCACCGCAGTCACTGCTCACGGTCAGAACTTAGAACCTCAAGCGGAACAAAGTGCTCGGTGCCGAAAAGCTCATCATAGTCGAAGCCATAATGTTGTAAGCCGCACACAATTCATTAAGTTGACTGTTAACAATACACTGCTTTGTTATTTTTGTTGTTGCTTTCTTATTTCATTTAAAAGTGGTTGATTAATTATTATTTTTTTTATTCAAAATAACTAAGTATTAAAGCAAAAATATATATTATGCAATTCCTCAATCATGCACACCTGTCTAAGAATAAAGATAATTTTTTGAAAAGAACATTTCCTCGATCAACCACTTGCTTAAATGAGGTATATTCATCTGTTTTCAGCATCCAATGCTGCTCATGGGGAAGTTGTAGCACAAAACACACACACACACACACACACACACACACACACACACACACACACACACACACACACACACACACACGAGTTAACACCAGACTTAACACTTATTGGGGCATTCTCAGTACTGGCAACACCATCCTTGTCCATCCATCCATTGGGACCATATTCTGTGCAGAATGTTTGTGTTGCCTAAGCAGTCTCCTTGGCTATTGAACACAATCCTGGAAGGGTCACCACTCCGACACAGGATACCAGCATGCTGGCACTCATTTTGCCGACCTAGGAAGGATGACAGGCAGAGTCAACCACACCTGGTATTAATTCAACAACCGAGTGGGATTTGAACTCGGGATCCTAAGATCCCAAGCCCACCCCCCTAACCATTAAGCCAACACCAGGCATACCATCTTTATAACATTGCCTTTCTCTCCAATCAGCAGGGCAATGAAGGAAAAATTCCCTCCTTTATATGGATGCCAACCTATGGTGTTTGTTCATGCTCTGTCCTTTAAATGCTGATGATCTAGCTCCAGCAAGAAAACAACACCTACAATATTTGGAGTTTTTGGTATGACTCTGCCAAGGTCATAATGGAGCCCCCGACCTCCCAGACTCATAGTGGATACTCTAACCACAATGCCAGCGATCCTGATTTTGATACATAGGTCAATAAGTGTACTTTGAAGCAAAATATTCAGAGCAATCTCTCAAAAACACTACAATTATACACAAGCTGATGCATGGCACAGAGACCTTAGCCATGAATTAGGTGGTTTATGACAATAGAGCCCATGTTATACTGCACCGATTAAAAAAATACATTTTACACTAAAAATAAATATTTATGTCTTGGATTGAAGAGCAACCAAGTGGGAAGTTATCGGAATTAAGCAAGATAATTGAAATCAACCTTTATTGATGTACAGCATTGCACATTAGGCGAGATGAATCGATGCACCTGGTGGGATCGCTCTTTCGAGAGATCCTGAACAAAAGGAAGCAGCTCAAACACAAGTTGGATCAATAATTATTTTTAATAATATAAGCACATCTTAGAGAAATTAATATCACACTTAGCTATTTGAGTTTCACGATTTAAGGGTGCAAAAATACAGAAATGTGTCACTCGCCTCTAAATGTCAGAGATAAGGTGAATGAAACCAAACTTATGGGTATTATGGTTCGTGTCCCCTCTGAGTCTGGTAGGTTGGAGGTTTGATTCTGATCCTGGCTGAGTCGTACCGAAGACTTTATAATGTGCTACTTCTTGTTTCCTGGCTTTATGCTCTGGAAGATAGAGAATGAACAAGCCACGTGGGTTGGTCTTGTTGCACTGCTGACTATGGAGAGAAAAGCTATGTTCACAATATGGCGTTGCTGGTGCCCAGAGTACTCTGAGAAGTTATGTCACTTGCCCCATGGTCACTGGCTGTTTGTTTGGTCAGGTTCTGTGTCGTCTGTCTCTGTCTGTATGTGTGTGGTTTATGTGCTACACCTCTTCTATGAGCCCGAAACCATGTTTAAATTTTTTTATTGCATTTTCTACATGAGATAAATACTTGGGACAAGGGAATGAAATTATAAATAGCAATTCCATGTTATAAATCACAACTGCGTATATGAGCTGAGAGGATGGCTTAGCGCCTCAACTGTAGAGGTACGCACAGTCGTCTCAAAGTTTCCTCGCCTGGATTCGAATCGTGACCTGGCTATAAATTGTCATGCCAGTGTTTCACAGGCAGGGTGATTCATCAATGTGTTTGCCGTCCCTCGGATGGATGTTAAAGTGGGCGTCCCTTCTGCCGGAACTGGTCAATGGACATTGAAGATCCCATGGTGTCCTTTGCAAAGTCGGCGAGCTATCGCTAGCACCCTAGCCAAATTCCAAATTCCTGCCATAACCTACAGGGGGCACTGCATCAGCATGTCGTGCTCCCAGCAATGATGCAAAACATCAGCCACGTGCCGCTTACAAAATGATGGTCCGTGTTTATATACATGGTACAGAAGGTTAACAATTCCACTTTTTTTTCATGCATTATATGGAATCGGTTACTAATCTCGGTTTTTTTGTTATTGTTGTTAGATGTCAGATGCAAAATTAAAATAAAATGTGACACGAAACAGTTTTGTTGTTCAGTTTTTGAGTGTGTCCGAATAGAGAAGAAACCCTACTGAAGATGCGAAGGAGATGGTCAATGGTGTGTTTACACCTAACATTGTACTACTTTCTTTTAATTTTGTATTCAGTTTTTGGGTCCACTTCATTGTTGCTTTGCCTCCTGCAGATGTGAAAATCGCATTTCAGAAATCTGCCCGGAAGATTCTACTCGATGATGAGCCTTCTCTGCAACTCTTACACCTGACGATAAGCCCACACAATGGCCAGTCTTCAGGTATACAAAGACATCCAAGGAGTTTGGATGCAGGACGAGGCCATTTGGCAATCTTGCATGTCTCATCTATATGCCATCAATTCAATCGAACAGTCTATTTATCGTTTGATACAAACATTATTTTCATTCACTCATTTTCATTGAGAAGGTGGGGGGAGAGGGAAGAGAAAGGAGCAGCGCATATATTTTTGCAGCCATTGTGCTAATGATTCTGTCAATGAAGATATTTTTGCGGACCCAGGGTTGGGGGCGAAGACCATGAGGGATGAACTAACTCGGGTTCCCACCAGACTCTGCGGAATCGCAGGCCGTCATACACGAATAACTTTGTGACGCAGCGGGTCGCTAATCGACCGTGAACGCCAATAACTCGACCACGTGACTTAGGGTCCTCCATCTGATACCGTTTACCTCAAGGCCACGTAATCTAATTACCGGAGGACATGCCCTCGGTACGTACTTGCTCAACCGGATCACCTTACCTTACCAGATCAGATGCAGCCGAGCGGGACTGCCAAACGCGTACCGGCTAGAAAGACAGATCGTTGGGGAATAACGTCCTGGCTAACTGAGGGTGTGCACCATGCTGGACAAATGATAGAAAACACAAAAACGACCTGGGAACATTTCTATGCAAAGCATTCATTTATAATGGTGAGGAAAAGTATTTGGCACGTTGAATGGGGTTTATTTTTATGTGCAGCAGGGAAAGCAAGGAATTTGTGGGGTGCGGCAAAAGACAAGCGATCTTACAAAAGCAGACACACGAGAAGAGTTATCCTGGTTTATCTTTTACAATCTTAATTTATGCTAGGACAGGTGCCAACACACACACACACACACACACACACACACACACACACACACACACACACACACACACACACACACACACACACACACACACACACACACACACGATTAGATGTCGCCCAGAAAGAAAGAAAGCAGGTGAGAATAGAAGACCTCTCAATACCTGGGGCGGTTGGCAGACCAACGCAACCCAGAATGCTTAGGGAGAGGTAGGTGGAGGGAATACTGGTTGTGTCTAAGATGTGGAAGTGAGAGGTGTGGTGTAGTGCAATGTGGGGGGGGGGGGTGGTGTCGTGCCAAAGGAAAATGGGATTGCGAGTCAGTAATGATGCTCTTTGTTCGTCCAAAGTAGATGGGATAGAGGGATGGATGGAGTGAGGGGAGAATAGATGCGTAAGGAGAAAGATCCCTAACCTAGCCGTGAAAAGGTCTGTATGTGTAGCATGTACCTCCGTGGGACGCTCCGCATGAGCGTTCCCACCTCGTGATATGGTGCGTTATCTCCGGCTTCGTTACTTTGCCGAGGCTCGTGGCAATGTGCGCTCCGCACTGGTCCGTCTGGCTGCACAGGGCTGCGGAACGTTGACAGCACAAGAGGGAGTCTTGCAGTCACCCGGATCAAGCTTTCAAGAAGCACGTCCTGGCAATCGCACAGCAATAGCAAGACAGGGAGTGAAGCAAAGAGGCAAGTGAAGAGGGTGAGAGAATGGCTCTGCGCTCCCCCTTTTATAAGCCCCAGGCGAAGGATGGGGTAATGACCAGAAAGCGACGCACTATGACCCGAATCCTGCTCCTCGATTGGGCCACAGTGGCCAGAGCCACGCCCTGCCAGGTTCCAGGACTGGAAACCATCTCAGTTGCCCATCTGCTTTGGCACGGGTGGGTGCTCCTGACTCAACATAGGGCATGCGCCCTGAGCCGGCACCCCGGCCCTGAACGTGCTCCGAGTGCAGTCTGAATGTCGAAGAGCAACAGACTTTCCCCGCCACTCACAGGCACACTCAGCCAAAATGCACAACCGGGCCCCGTACCAAACTCCCGGATCACCCTTCTTGCAACCCCTCCTCGCCGGCCCTGTCTTGCCATGGTCTGGCGACTGGACGAGGGTTGTTTCAATTCCATGTGTTTACCCAGGACGTCCCGGGTGAGATGCGGTCGAGCTATTAACGTCTGTCGCTTGGCCAAGCATCGCGCGGTGCCGAGGACAATCCGAGTCGTGCAGTACTCCTAAAAGGCGAGTGGCAAATTGTAGCGATGCAGAGGTACGGAAGGGGCGTGTGAATGTTTTTTCCCGTGTGCGGGAGGTGTCTGTTGTCAAAGTGGTGAGGTTTGGTGAGCGAAGTGCAAAGTAAGGTGTGGTGCTGGTTGGGAATTGGCACGCATATTTGAATGAAATAATGATGCGCGGACCCGTGCGTGGGTTGTGTAGTGTGTTGGAGGGAGTGTGGTGGATCCGAGCCACGGGAGGCATCGTGGTGTGCTTATTATCAACCGCCTATTGATTGGCATGCATGCTTACATGCTTGTTTTGTACTCTGGTTAAAAGGATAGGGTTGGAGTAGGAATCAGAATATGAATTAGAGATAGTTACGAGACCTAACTACGAGACCTACGCAACACACTTCATCCCGTTAACCCACCACACATGAGGGGACATCTAATTACACAAATACTAATGAAATAACTGCCTGGGGATCACTGTATGTTGGGTGCCATTGCCTCAGCGGAATGTGGTTTTGTAGAACGGCAACAATATATTGAAAATAAACAATATAGATTAGATTTCGGGACAAGAGAAATGACAATGGTTTCACCAGAGTGACTTTTTTTTTCCTTTTGTCACATGCAAGTTTAGCAGCAAGTTCCTCAAGATATCCATGTGAGTTTGGAGTGTATGCTCACGTACCATACTGTGATGTACATATTATTTATGCAAGTTGAACGCCTGCCGCACGTAACACTAGCTTGGTTTTAAATGTCTTAATAGTGTCATCATGGTGCACTTACTACTTACTCAGTTGCATTGTACAATATTGTTTCTTGACTTGCCTTTTGTAGAACAGTATATTTTTCCTTTTTTTTTGCTCCTGTGCATTGGTTGAGAATAGCTCAAGCTCTCTTTATCATCATCGGCACCTTCTCACATAAATACGGAACCTCCACGGCCTGGTGACTTCCCTGGCATGGAAGGGTTAGCATTGTCTTTTCACAAGATGTGTAAATTAAGGGATGCTGACGAAGGTCTAGATCTTCTTCATTAAGTACCACGCATATGATCAGAAGGCTGTTTTACCATGGAGATTTAGTGCATTTGTTCTTATTGGATTTTTTCTCTCTTTTTTTGCAGAGCTGCAACATTCTGCTACTGGCTGCTCCCTACTGGGTCTTTCATATGAGGTTCGCTGGCCGATGCACATCTTGCTGACGCCAAACATCTTAGAAAGGTGAGTAAACTACAAAGCGTCATCTTTCCTTGATCTTTCCTTACCCATGCATATCCACGATCTCTCCGACACGCGCTGATTGTTACTCGGATGTGTTAGTCCTCCAGTCATCCATGTGTATGTGTATCCCCACCCCCCTCCCCCAATACCCTCTGAGAGTTTGTGATCATGCTGTCCATTGTCATTTCACTGCGACGTGAGCCGAGACCCTTGCATTAAAAAAATAATAATAATAAAGAAATAGAAAGCATCTCAAAATTCAAAACCCATCCGCGTCTGCTTTGTATTAAAACTAAACTTGATGAAAACAACTGTTTTTTTTTTAAAGTTGTACATTTTATTCACTTTTGTTCTCCATATTCTCATAATAAAGGTTTGTTTTGAAAAATTGAAGACAAAGGCTCGAATGGTAAAACCGATATGGCCCGAACAGACAGACAGTCATTATCATTATCACTATTATCATGTACCTTTATCATTATCTTTATGTACCATAATAATTATTATCATTATTTTTATTATCACCATCATGATGTACCATTATCATGATCATAATGCACCATTATCATCGTTTGAAAATTTGATGACATAAGCTCAAATGGTAAAAAAAAAAAGTTGACGCACATGCACACGCACACACACACAGCTCCCTCATTGGCTTAAAAGTTGTACTTTAAGGCTGTTTTTTGTTGTTTGTTGGTTTTTAACAAAATCCCTCGAGTTGGTTGTGCCGGTTTTCTGCTCTGCAGCTCCCTGCACTTTTTTGTGATTATCATTCTCCTATCTTCAACCTATTGAACAATTTTACTCCAGGTCATTTTGTGTAAAATGGTTTCATACTGCATTAAAAAAGCTGTAGCGTATTTGATAAAGTGGACCAGTTCAATATAGATAAGAGTGAAACTACTTCAATTCCTCGGATAATTTCCACTGTGAAAGACTTCTCCCATTTGATAGATTCTGGCTTTTTTCCCCTCATTCATTCGTCTTGTACGCAGTCTGGGGCTGCTGGTAGCATCATTGCTGGGAGTGTGGCTGTGCCACTGATGTAGTGCATCCTATCTTGAATCAGGAATTTGGAACTTGACCAGTGCCGGTGAAAGCTTGCCTCATACTCTTCGGATCTTTAACATCCACCAACTAATGCCGGCACACAGGATGCCTCGTGTAACGTCCATCCAAAGGACGGCGCACACATTGATGAAACATCCAGCCTGTGAAACACCAGGATGACAATTGTTAGCTGGACTGGGATTTGAATCCATGCGACACAGCTGTGAAGCAAGTGGGCACACCGCTTGGCCATCCTGCCAGCCTCCGGTCTTTTTGCCTCAAACTGGTTGATTTTTGTGTCCTCAGTCGTTTCAACTTTTTTTTAAAAAAATCTATTCCCAATCCCCATTTCCTCAAATATCATCACAATTTTAACCGAGTCTGTTTCAAGGGTGGTTTCTTGTGAATCGTCAATGCAAAAACATTAAAATCCTTTTCTAAATAGCTTCCTTCCATTTCTTACGTTGTTGTTTTTTTTTCAGTGTGCACTTGCACGATTTTTATTTATTTATTTATTTATTTATATACTTTACATCGTTCTTTAATCTACACTGGAATGTGTGCTCCAAGTTCTATATACTTGCTCTGTCTTCAACCACAAAAAAAAACATCCTGCTAAATCAACTTTCTCGGTCGTCAATCATTGGCTGTAGTTGAATCCTTTCAAAATTCTCTCCTTGTCAGGAGTCATGATTAGTTTGTAACATGAGCATTCACCAAACTAGCACAGTAACCCACCCTGAAGGTGATCTTGTTCCAAGCATGCACATCCCTCTTTTGGGCAGTGTATAGGCTGTGGACCACTGCCTCGATCGCTCCCAAAATAAAAATTAAAAACACTGGTTACGTATAGGAAGCAAAAACATGGCTAATGCTAATATGGCACATACAATACATTGTGGTCATATAGCTCGGATAAGTGCAATTGCGCTGGGCCAAAGGCTGACTCAAGAGCCCTAAAGCCTGAGGCTGATGAGTACTGTCGCCTTCACAAGGCCCATGATGCCTATCACCTCCAACCTTTCGATTTGATGATCCTTTTAACAGTCGCTGAAGATATCATACACTGAATGAAAACCTTTAGGGGGTGCATGGCGATTGTGAATTGGTGTAGAGCAGACATACATACATACATACATACATACATACATACATACATACATACATACATACATACGCTCCATCATATATAGATCATTTCCTATGTTGTCAGCACATCCCACTTGATTTTAGGTGAAACGATCGTTTGGATTTGGTGGTGGTGGTCGTATGGCAGCTCAACTGCCGGGGTAGCTATCATTTCTTGAAGCGTGACTGTGTCGCTGATGCAGTGCCTCTCGACCAGTACACACACTGGAACTGTTACTCATTTCGCCGACCTCGGAAGGATGACAGGCCGAGTCAACCCCCTGGTGTATTTATTCAGCAGCCGACGCGGCTTGAACTCAGGACCCCAGGATCCCAAGCCGCCACGCGAACAACTGAGCCAACACCAGGCTATGTTTGGATTTCAAAAGCAGCTTTAGAGTGATTCATATCAAAATTTTAACAATACACGATTAAGCAGTAAATGTAATCTCGTTAATTTAGGTAGAGTCAGACATGTCTTGTGAAGTGTCCTACTTAAAGACTGCGATATTGACATTGCTGCGATAACAGAAACTTGGCAAACGCCTCATATTTCAGATGAACAATTGACACTTGATGACTATCTTGTATTCACAAACCATCACCACGTACATACATCGTGGCCGTGGAGTGGCATTGTATGTGAAGAAAGACTTGCCAATTTATACTCTACCCATGATTTCTGTTCCGACTGAATTTGAATGTGTATGGTTGAGACTAAGACCGCACAGGCTGCCTCGGTTGACACCAAGTGTCATTGTCTGTGCAGTGTATATCCCTCCATCACACGACTTTGATCACTTAACTCCCACGATCAATATGCTAGCCACCATGTATGTAGATTGTGGATTTGTTATCTTGGGTGACTTTAACAGAGTAGATGTAGACCCATTATTGAGGGTACATGGTCTTAAACAGGTGGTAGATAAACCCCACTGGAGGTGATGCTGTACTGGATTTGATGTTACCAATTTTCATACACATCACATGAGACCAGAGATCGCGTCTCCGATGGGATTGAGTGACCATAACACGGTTTTGTGGATTCCGAACGACGGGATGAAGAGAGTTAACAGGATTCATCAGGAAAACCTCACGTCCAATGACATACCGAAACAACTATTAATTTGGGCAATGTATTATATCGACGGCTTGGGATGAGGTTTCAGCAGCACCAGATACCCAATTGAAGTCTGATTCCTTCTACAAGTTATTCCAAGAGGCTGTTGATAAATATGTTCCACAACAATCAGCCAAATTACATGTTACCGATTAAACCCTGGATAACGGCAGGAGTTAAAGCCATCATCAAGCATCACCAGGAAGCATTTGCAAGTGGCTCAATTGACCCAATGGCGATACTGTAAGAACTTGGCTGCAAAGATTGTTCAGGCTCAGGAAAACTTCTATGAGAACTCACTGGGTGATCTCAGAACATCTGATCCTTTGAGATTCATGGTATCCAGATGCTTGCCCACAGGCTCCGGATACGTCCTATCAATGTGCCAACAATTCCAGAAGGTACTAATGAACAAATAGCTAATGCAATCGACCACAAATTTTCTTCGACGTCACAAAGCCGACCACACCTACTTGTTCACGGACTTCCGTCATATCTACCCGCTGAAAAACCACCTGAAGTTGAAGTGTGGGAGATGTGCCGTGAATTGAGCAAGATCAATGCAAGGAAAGCCATTGGCCCCGATGATGTTCCAAACGACTTCTCAAGGATTTTGCATGTGAACTCGGTATTGCCATCACTGATTTATTCAATTCATTGTTGAGAGGGGGGCAAATTTCCACAAATCTGGAAAGACAAATCTGATGTGGTTCCTGTACCGAAGGAAAAGCCGGCTGTTCTCAACAAGTTGAGACCAGTATCCCGAACTTCCCAGTGCGCGAAGGTTTGCGAGGGATTTGCTGTCAGATGGATGCAGGAAGATATGATACCCAATATTGATAGACATCAGTATGGGAGTCTTAAAGAGTCTTCAACCACACAATGTTTGGTTAAAATGCTGTATGAATTACATAAGGGCTCTGATAAAACTGTCACCATTGGGAATCTCATTGTTATAGACTTCTCCAAAGCTTTCGGCTCTGTAGATCATACCATTGTCGTCACAAAACTCATCAAGTTAGGGCTTAGAAGAGAAATGATCTCATGGAGAGTGTATTTTATAACAAACAGTCGACCAAGGTAAAATACCAAGGCACTCCATCTAACTGGAAATCCCTGAGCTGTGGAGTACCACATGGAACAAAGACTGGTCCTCTGGCATTCCTTGCCATGATCAATGATGCAATGGATTCATCAGAGCTGCAGCAATGGAAGCATGTCGACGATCTGAGTACCGGAGAGGTGAAATCATCAAGAGCCCCCTCAACACTGCAAAACGCCATTACCGAACTCAGTGAATGGGTCGATGAGAACAATCTTCACCTGAATACAGCTAAATGCAAACTTGCTTCAAACGTACACTGCCTGAATCACCTGCCCTCAACCTTGGAACCAATCCCCTCGATGTTGTAGAGGAAACCAAAATACTAGGAGTATGGATCCAAGATGACCTGAAATGGGACAAGCGAGTAAAGGAAATGACGTCCAAGAGCGAGAAGAGAGTGCATTTGCTGAGTGCACTGAAAAAAGTTCAAGATTTCACCGCACGACCTTGTCAACATCTATAAGTCGTGCGTCCGGCCAACACTCGAACATGCTGCACCAGTCATGGCATCCTGGACGACTTTCACCTCCATGACTTTTGTACACCATTTATCTCTGAATTTTAACTTGCTTTCTTGTTGTATTAATTTTGTTAAAATTATCAATCGTAAAACTTACCTCAATTCGGCCTTTGGCTGCAATGGAAGTTGAATTGAATCGAACAACAAACGCAACAGACCAAATTAGATGGGATATTAGAAAATCGCATTCTAATTGGATGTTGTGTATCTGGTCTACTCTGTGCCTGATATCTGTCCTTTCTTTGTGGATCCCAATATCTCACTCGATACCACCACAGCTACAACACGATCTTCCACCACCTGCTTGAAGTACGGCGAGTGCAAACCGAACTCCAGCAATGCTGGGCCACCCAGATGCAGCAAAAACAGGTGCTGCCCAACCAGGTTAATGCCAAAAAGTGGAGACTTAGGAACCACATGGCTTTTCTTGTGGACAATCTTCGGTATTACTTACAGGTGAGAAAATTGTGTTTTCCCATTGGGCAATTATCCAGGTCATATGTCCATGAGTATCCATTATTTCCTCTGCCACCGAAGGTGAAGGAGGTTGTTTTCACCCCTCGCTGTCTGTTTGTTTGTTTGTGTGCAGGATATCTCAAAAAAGTTGTGGATGGATCCGGATGAAATTTTGGGGACAGGTTGGGTGTGTGACAAAGACGACCTGATTAGATTTTGGTGAAGATCCGGATCTGGATCCGGATCTGGCTACTAGAATTTTTTTAAGTGATTCTTCACCATTGAGAGGAGGAGGATATTGGGACCATACTCTGTGCAGAGCGTTGGTGCTGCTTAAGCGGTGTCCTTGGCTATTGGGCACAATCCTGGACGGGTCGCCACTCCGACACAGTATACCAGCATGCTGGCACTCATTTTGCCGACCTCAGAAGGATGACAGGCTGAGTTAGCCCCACCTAGTATTAATTCAACAGCTGAGCGGGATCCAAAGCCCGCCACCCAAACCATTAATGAGCCAACACCAGACATACTATTGAGAGATAGAGGTCAAAAATGGTAAATAGCATGATATCTCAAAAAGTTGTGGACGGATTTGGACGAAACTTGGTGGACAGGTTGGGTGTGTGACAAGGACAGGTTGATTCGATTTTGGTGAAGATCCAAACCCGGATCTGGATACGAGGATTATTTATTTTTTTTAAGTGATTTTTCACCATTGAGAGAAAAGGCCAAAAACGATATATAGATCACATGATATCTCAAAAATGTATTGGGCCTGATATGTTGTCGTGGATCAGGCATTACGTAGCAGAGATATGCGCTCTACCGAGTGCCCTTCTGGTCTTCTAAATGTAGTCATTCTATTGGGTTTGGTAAAAGTTAATAAAGCCACCCCAATTCCTTCTTGTCAACTTTCTTCGTGAGTACGGTGCAAGTGTTCTCACGTAAAATAAGAGCACGTTATTACTTTCAGATGAAAATGCTATTTATACACCCAAAAACTATTAAAAATGCATTCTGGGTAATACATGGGGTGGTGGGGGGGGGGAAGAGCCGGACAGTTTTGCTATTGTATGAGAATGAAACCACGTTTTCATCATTTGGTAAGGCCTGGCAGGATATCCTAGAGGTGTGCACCCTCACCCTTGAGCTGTCTAGTCTGGCTTTGAATCTTGACCCAGCTGTAAATGTCATCCCAGTGTTTCGCATGCAGGATGAGGCATCAATGTGTGTGTGCCATCCCTCTGATGGAGGTTCAACTGCCATCCCTCGGATGGAGATCACACGGTCTCCTTCACAAATCTTTAACGTCCACCAACTAGTGCCGGCAGACGGTACCCCCGTTTAACATCCAAGGGACAACACACATATTGATGAACCACCTTGCCTGTGAAACACCAGGATGACAGTTTGTAGGCTGGGTCAAGATTCAAACCCAGGCTGGACAACTTAAAGTTGAGTGGGCATAACTTTTCGGTCTTGGCTATCCTATCAGCCCCGATTAACTATTCCCCCAATATACTTGTGTCGATATGTAAATAGTCTTTTGTTAAACAACTATTGAGTGAATGAGATGGAAAAATGATAGTTTGTTCAAAAGTCTCGAGGACGATTGTTGCGTTTTAGACAAATGTGCACAGAAACGATTTTGATGCGTCGCCATCATTCTCCAGGTGGACGTTTTGGAGGTCCAGTTTTCTCGTCTCCTGCAGAAGATTGGCAGTGAGCAGGACTTTGAGAGTGCTCGACTCGCCCATGATGCCTTCCTTGCCAACCTGTTCACCCAATCCTTCATCTTGTGGAAACCTGTAAATGTCTTGTACTTTTTCTGTCATTTCTCTTTTCTTCGTGGTGGTGCCATGCACAACTCATATGACTGCTTTGATGCGCAGGTTTTCCAGTGCCTCCATGAAATCTTACTCCTTTGCCATGCCTACTATGCAATGGCAGCTTCATCTGCAGCACCATCTCAAGCATCCCAAGCGAAAACCACAACCCAGCTCAACAACCTTATAACAGTAATTATTATTATGACTCATGATGGAGATTATATATAAACACCTGTGTGTCTCTGTCTCTCTGCATGACCACATCTTTTAAGTTACAAACTCCAAACTCGGGGAAACAAATACAACTTTCTGTGGGGAGTAACATAGGCTATGTGGTTGCAGCCTCATATGGGGGAGGCCGGAGGGGTACATTCTTTTTGTAAATGTGTACTGTGTAGCGTCACCTGGTGGTGGTGGCAGAGGATATTACAATTTCCTTTTTAATCTGGGCAATGCTGAGGTTAAAGCACTCTATGCACGGGTAAATTTGTCCTCCTTTCCTTCTCACGCAAAATATTTGTTAAAAACGGACGAGTAATTGGTCCGTCAGTGAAGCGACATGTAGGCTTTGCTAGTTACTTTGTAATACTAATCCTTTTGCCATTATGTTCTAAAGCTACAATGAAACATACCAACTAAAATAAAGTTTGCTTTAGGATTAATTTGATGGGGCGCACCGATCTTGAAAGATAATTCTAGTACTGTACAATGAACACAAGTTGGCCCTGGATGTGTAAACAGCCTGGTTTATTTCTCAGGAACTCGATTCATGTTCCCTTAAAAATTATAATTGTAAAGTTGATGGATGTGGTCCTGGGCTGGATAAATTCCCCATTTTGTCTCACTAGCCTTCTATTAATTGTCCATTCATTAAAGATAGGAGGGTTTAAACCCATTGCATGGAGCCGTAGACCATCCATACAAGTACTTGTTACATATTGTAAACGGAGTCTTAATACAAAATGTTTGAGTTGGTTTGCCATTGCCTTCTGGGAGGTAAAAGTACATCCCAAGGCAATAATTTGACGAAGGAACTCGACCCTAATGGTCTACTTTTATTGAAAGGGAGTCTAAGATCTTTAACATCCTTTGGATGGCATACTCTGACCTCATCAGGATGGATGTGTTGTCAGATCCAATATTCTGAACTCTGGGAATAAACCAAATGCAAGAAAACTCAGTTTATTGCACGTAAATGCTAACCTGATCATACTAAAAATAATCATAATAATTTATAAGCTAGTCGGTGTCCGAGCCACCAGCTCGATCTAATAGAAGGAGAATTCAAGTCGAGACGCTTATTCGCATCACATGGTTGTGTGGTTGCAGGGCTTCAGCAAGCAGTCCTCTTTACTGTTCAAAATTATTTCTAGCATGAGAAGCTACCAATCAAACCCTCACCTCTCGCAGTTACTGTTCCGCCTCGATTACAACAGGTTCTACACACAGTCCGGAGGTACACTGGGCAGGTAAACTGCATCCCGGCCGGTATCACAAAAGCATTATCCACACCTCATTGCAATATTGTAACCGATTACTCTTCTTGTTTTTCAGCTTTGCTTTGTGAGGAAGAGCATCAAGATTATTCATTTCATTCAAACCTACAGTATCGATACACTTCCAAAACATACCAGCTTCTTACGATTGTCGACTGCCTGCGGATGCCAATTTTTCTTGTTAATAGTGCTTCATGTGCAATCTCCCCAAAATAAAAGTTTTACGGCAATCACGAGCATCTTTTCTTGGATCAGGCTCAAAACCAACAAATGCAATTCCATTTCCTCTGTTCGAAGAGAAAGAAAGTAATCCATCCATCTCGATGGTGGAAGTAGGATTGCCTCTTTGGTGGCTTCATCCCGTAAAGCCTTTACCAGCACAGCAATTGCTGGGGGTACAGCACAAGTTTCAACTACACCGTGGCAAAATGTTTTTTTTACAATCAAATAAACTGGTGTACATCTTGCACTTTCCAATAGCCTCACCTCAAATCGTGCACTGTAAAATTTATACCGACTACTTCATGCCTCCAAGCTGTCGACCCTGGGTTTGAATGTCATCCTGGTGTTTTGCAGATGTTAAACTGGGTGTCCTATCTACCTGTATTAGTTGGTGGACATTAAAGATCCCAATATATCCTTCTTAAAGAGGAGGCGAGCTCGTTCCGGCATCCATGATTGTAACTGTTGCCATATAAAGTGTTAAAGCGGCACCGAGTGAGGTTCATGATCGAGATACTGCATAGAGTGAGGTTCATGATCCTCAGTGTGGCAGTGACACAATGTTACGATGACGACTACTTCAACGGCCCATTATTCCCACCTTCCGATGGGGTCAGCCAGGGAAAGGTTTAGGCTCAAGTCTTTGAGGAACCTGCTGGCCAGGCCTGACGTGCAACTGAAGTCAATTTGGGCAGAAATTTGCAATTTGTTCAGGTTGTAGGAGATAACTCATCAACTTCACCCAAGACACCATGGGATATTTAATATTCAACAACCTATTCGAGCAGATGGGACACCAAGCTTAAGCTGCACACAAGGAGTGATGCTCTACTGCGAGCCTTAGATCCTGTTGAAATAAAATAAACGCACTGACAGCAAAGTACCATAATGGTTTATTGGCGGCTCGAGCATCGAACCCAGGCTAAACAGTTCACAAGTGCACTGGACGAGGTGTCACGTTTTGCAAAAATACTGCTCTGGTCGTTATCCTGAACTTTACTTCTGCAGCTGAAGTATTAAGAGCCGTCGACGAAGGGAGGGTTTTCCCCGACATCACTTTCACTCTGCCCACCATCTTTAACAGACCCCAGGTTATAGTGGTGTATATCTATACATTTCCATCATTGCATAAAGGATTGTTTGATCAATCTAATACACTCTGTTTTCAATAAAAAAAGTAATGTCTTTCCCTCCCTACCCAGCCACCTGCACTATGTAAATGAACTTTATTGATCACACAAAGAGGTAATGGGTGTTTCCAATATGGACTTCAATAAGAGATTGGAACATGTGTGGTTGTGTATTCAAGGGTGAGATGAAAAAAAAAATTAAAATCTGGCTTGCATGTGTGCACAGATCATGAAATTGTAGATCATGATGCAAGGGGTGATTTTGGAGCATGTCACACAGGAGAAGGATGGGGGGGGTAATAGATACAGGAGGTAAGCAGGCAGCACAATGCCAGGCAGCTATAGGTAAAATAAAGAGGGTTTTCCGATGTATTCGGAGGGGGATCATTAATAAATCAAAAGAGGTGGTGTTAACATTGTACAAAAATTTAGTGAGGGCCACATCTCGAATATTGTGTACAGTTTTGGTCACCAGAGTTCCGGAGGACATGTATGCCATAGAGAGGGTTCAGTGCAAGGCTACTAGATTGATTCCGGGCCGAGCTAGACTTAGCGATGAGGAGCGGTTGAAGGAGACACGGATTTATTCACTAGAAAGGAGATGGTTACAAGGAGATATAGTGGAGATATAATATATCTTGGCTTCCGGTTCTGGGTTTGGAGCATTGGCAGGTCTCCTTGGGGGCTCCCTGCTGACGATCTCAAAGTTAAGTTTCCGGTCGTTATTTGTCCCGTTTTAACTGTTTATTTTCTCACCTACATGTTACTGTGTGTTCCTAGTTCGGTTTTGTTTCAAAAATCGTGCTATTTTGTGAGATTTCGTCGAACTTGTCTTTCTGGGTGCTTGAGGCCTATCCTTCAGGCTTGAGGCCTACCCTTTGTTCCCCTCAGTGTACGATCGTGTTTATTTGTTTTTTCTCCCCATTATCTTCAACTTCTATCTTTCCCACTTTCTTAGCTAATCACTCGATTTCTTATCTTAAAAAAAAAAAACGCTACCTTTCTCCGATTCTTCTTTTTCTTCTTCTTCATCTCTTCTTCTTCCTCCTCTTCCTCGACTTTTTTCTACAACACTTCCATGACCTAATCTGTTGAAAACTCTCAAACATTAATAATAATAACAAAAACGATCTCTTAAATGCTTCATCTTCCTCTCTCACACGTGTGGTTCTCTTTACTGTATCAGAATGCACAACTCTTCTGCTATTTAAACAGACTGCTCTCAATTCGACCTTTCCTTCATTCCTTGCCTAAAAAATCCAACTGTTACAGTGTTTCTTCTCTCCATTCTCTGAATTCGCCTTTATTGCATCCCTCAAGAATTGTGTTAAATCGCATCTCTGACCTAAAACTTTTAAAAACCCCAGTTTGCTATGAATGTTCGCTTTCCATCAACCATTCTTTTTTTCCAACTTCAGTGCCAACTCACTCCTCTCACCCCTCACTCTCAAAGCAACCATCCCACTATTCTCCCTCCAAGCCTCCCTCTCACCTCTCTCAAAAACTCCCCCCTCACCTTTCTCCCACCTTTCATCCCCTCACTCATCCTCCCCAAAGTTGCTCCCCTCCCATCCACAAAGCTGCCTCCTTCCACTGCCCTCTCACCTCCACCTCCAAATCCTCAACTGCCTTCTTCCCCTCTCTTGTACCCCCTCTCCCCCAGCACCACAGAGCCTTTTCTCCTCATTCGGCCCCCTCCCCGAGCTATTCTGCAATCCCCCACACTCTTTCAACAACACTCCTTACCTGCCCCCCTCGTCCCTTGTCCTACCCTCCCCCTCCCCCCCCCACCCCCTGCACCAAAAGCCTCCTCCCCTACCTCTTCATTAAAATTGTGGACCTCAAATATCCGGGGCCTTCGCTCAAACCTTTCAGATCTTTCCATACAGGTTGCCACTGACAAACCAGACATAATCTGCCTAACAGAAACTTTCCTCCCCCAAGACGTGTCTGACTCCCAAGTATCTCTTCCTGGTTACTCCCTCCTCCGGTATGACAGACCTGAGCCTCGCCCTGGTGGAGGAGTTCCTCTCTTCATCAAAGACTCTATTCCTCACTCTCCATGCACTGCCCTCACTCCCCCACACCCCCAGGAACACCTATGGCTACGGCTTCCCCTCCACTCCCACCTCATGTTTATATGTGGACTGTACCGTCCACCTAACAGTGAAGACTCCATCTACACCTCACGATCTGAAACCATGGACCAACTTCTATCTTCTCATCCAAACTCTCTCTTCCTCATATGTGGTGACTTCAATTGTCATCATGCCAGTTGGCGAGGTGTGGGTACCTCTCTCACCTGTCATGGCACCTCAGCAAAAGCTTTCTGCGACTCATTGGGACCGACTCAATCCGTCAACTTCCCGACCCAGATCTTAACCAATGGTTAAGATCTCCATCTCTTCTGGATCTGATTTTGACAAATTTCCCTGACAATATCTGCTGCTCTTCCTCCGCTCCAATCGGTTCTTCTGACCACATCCTTGTCAAAGTGGACATCTCTCTAGCTATTATCAGAGAACCACCTCACCGCCGTTGAGTCTGGCATTTCACTCAAGCCGACTGGCAGGGTCTCCGAGCAGCCCTCAAACTTATAGACTGGTCTCCTATCTCTACTTTCTCCAACATCAACTCATCCTGGGAATTCTTTCAAAGAAACTTGCTCTCCCTCATGCAGATTTATCCCCTCTCATCTTCAGTTGTCCTACCCTTCCTCCCGCCCTTGGTTCACTGAAGCTTGTGGTGAGGCAGTTGTCCTGAAACAACTTGCCTTTGCCTCATGGAAAGCAAACCCAACTGAGGGCAATCTCAGTTCCTTCCATAAAGCTCAGAACAAGTGTGTATCTACCCTCAGGAGAGCCAGAAAACAACATCTTTCTCATCTCAAGTCTGAACTCTCAAACCTCTCTCCCTCCTCAAAATCCTGGTGGTGTCTAATCAAATCTGTTTCTGGTGTATGTTCCCCCTCCATCCCCTCCCTTACCTCAAATGGCCACACTGCTCATACCGCACTTGAAAAAGCTGAATGCCTAAACTCGGTGTTTGCAGCTAAATCTTGTGCCAAAACCCATCACTTTCTCTACCCACCTTACGCAGTCACACCTAACTGTCCCTGGACTCTGTGTCCTTTTCTCCTGACAAGGTGGAGAGAGAGAGCTTCCTGTCAAACCTCGACTCAGATTCTGCAACCGGTCCAGACGGCATCAGCCCACGTGTCCTCAAAGCCTGCTCTTCTGCTCTTGCTCACCCTCTCTCTGTTCTATTCACCCTCTCATTTGCTCAAGGTCATCTGCCATCTGCTTGGATATCAGCAAACATCACTGCCCTGCAAAAAAAGTAGCAAAAACAGATCCCTGCAACTACAGACCAATCAGCCTTCTTCCAATCATCAGCAAGGTTATGGAATCCATCATCGCTTCAAACATCAAATCCTTCCTCTTCTCCAATGGCTTGATTTCTGATCATCAATTTGGTTTCAGACCAGATCACTCTACCCTGGATAAGCTGCTTCTGCTCTCCCAACAATGGATGGAAGCCCTCAATGCCAGACAGGAAATCCGAGCCATATCCCTGGATATATCACGTGCTTTTGACACGGTCTGGCACCCTGCCCTACTCACCAAACTCTCTTCCCATGGTATTCAAGGCCATCTCCACTCATGGCTCGCAGACTTCCTCTCCTGTCACAGTCAACGTGTGGCCCTAAATGGAGTTCTTTCATCCCCCCTTCCTGTCCAGACTGGAGTTCCTCAAGGTAGCGTTCTGGGCCGTGTTCTTTTTCTGGTTTTCATCAATGATCTCTCCGACTCTCTGGAAAATCCTCCACATTTCTTGGCTGATGACTCCACCCTCTGCCGTAGCATCGGTCATCCCCCAGACCGGCAAGCAGCAGCTTCTTCGCTCACTACAGATCTGGATAAAATCACAAACTGGTCCAACACGTGGAACATGTCTTTCAATCCGGACAAATCTCACATTCTCACTATGTCTCTTTGAAAGGACCGTTTACAAAACCCCCCCCATCCACTTTCTCAACAATCCTCTGGAAGAAGTCCTTTCTTTCAAGCTTCTGGGTCTCACTATCTGTCATGACCTCTCCTGGGAAAGCCACATTTCAAACCTCGCCTCCAAAGCCAGTCGCCGACTGGGAATCCTCCGTCGTGCAAGGTCCTTCCTTGGCCCACCTGAGCTCCTGACCACTTACAAAGCTTTTGTCCCCAGCCTGATGGAGGACTGCTCTCCCCTCTGGGCTGGTGCTCCTGCCTCCCACCTTTCTCGGCTTCACGCTGTAGAAACCAATGCATTTCGGATCATTGGCATCTCCCGCAATGAGGCTGAGTCTTTGGGCCTCTCACTCAATCACCGCAGGTTGGTCGGTGGTCTTTCTGTCTTCTACACTCTCCTCTCCAGCCTCGCCCCCCCTGTTCTCTCTACGATTTGTCCCCACCACACTTCCGCAGGGCGCTCAAGGTCCGCCAACAACCCCCTTCTGGTAAAACTACCAAAATCACGAATCACTGCTCACCTTCACTCTTTCATTCCTCTTTTTCCCCACCTTTGGAATAAACTCCCTCACTCTATTCAATCCCATTCTTCCCTCCAGGCCTTCAAAACAGCTGTTCACCACCACCTCTTATCATCCCCCATTCAAATCCTCGATCTTTTCTACCTCTGATAATCCACCCAAGCCCACCTCCTTCAAATTCCCTGCTTTCCTTCCTGAAAGTCCTTGTAATGTCCATCTTCTCTTCCCCACGTTCCCCGTCCCATCCCTCTCCCTTCCACAGATCTCCAAATATCTCTGTTCCCCACTATTTTGTCCTTCCCACTCCCTTCCCTCCTGTCTCATGCCCCCCCCCCCCCTTGATGTGCGTTCTGTGTTAGCTCTCATACGAGCCTTGAAAAGGTATACAAAAAAAAGATGTTTAAGATAATGAAAGGTGTAGATAAAATAAGTGAAGATGAATTATTCAACAGAGTAGACAGTGATAGAACCAGGGGCCATAGCCTGAGAGTAAAGAAGAGGAGAGTTAAGACGGTAGTGAGGCAGGGAGGGACTTTCACCCCGAGAGTAGTTAATGCATGGAATGGTCTCCCTGGAAAGGTAGTGGCAGCAAAAAAGTAGATAATTTAAAATTAGAACAAGTCTGGAGACGGCGATGGTTCACGAGCAATGTATACGGTTCGCCTTTTTTTATTTTTTGACCTTCGAGGGGACGCCACGGGAAAACTGGCGGGAATCGGCGAAAACTTAGATCATGAAAGTTGTAGTACTCGAAGAGCACTACTTGCATACCAACTTTCATTCGAAACAGTTGAAAACCCGAGGAGCTCGATGCCCATTTTATTGATTTTTTTTTGACATTTTCTAAGTTCGTGACCTTGTGACCTTGACCTTGGGACGAAAATGAAAAATCGAGCTCCGGGGGGCTAGGCAGGTGCCATTGGGCTAACCAAATACCGAAAACCCCTGCCAGAATCGACAAACCCCCATCGGAGAAGATGTAACTTGAAACCGGTTACCCCCTAAAAACACGTTTTTTGGGCGTGGCTCCGCCCATAATGGGCGCAGCATGCCCATTCTCAGGAAAACACAACTAGATCATGATATAAATAGTACTGCAGCATAGCAAACCAATTGTTCGACTTTTCATAAAAGCATAAAAATTGGTACATATGTTGACTAATGTATTCTGTACAATTCTGGATATGGAGCCACTCAAGATTTTGCCTTGGTCAGCTTTGGTGGCCATTTTGGAAAATGGCCACCATTCTACTTTAACAACATGGGATATCTGTCATTGTTATTCTCTTTGTAGGTTTCTCAGAGGTGATAAATATTCCATGTGATGTGCATTTACAAAGGAAAACAATGCAAATGTCATTTGTGTTGATTTATTATATTTCCAACCATTGTATTGGGGAAAAAGGTCATTTTTTGGGAAAATCCATTTTTGCACACAGCATCAGTGACAGGTTCAGAAGTATTTTGTTGTGGTGGTGGTAGTGGTGGAAGTGGTGTTGTAATTGGTAATATTGGCTACATGTAGCCCATGCTGCAGAACATGACCACCGTCGGATTCAAGTTCGAACCGTAGACACCGACGTCGTCGTCTTGGCGGTGATGGTAGCCCAAGCACTACCATGCATGGATGAACTCTGGATTGCCTTTGCGACGGGCAAGAACTACCGCTACATCCCTGCCCATTAAATAGCTGCCTCCCTCGGTCCACAGAAGGCACGTGCCCTCCCTGTCTTCCACGCCATGACCGGATGTGACACGGTATCAGCATTCGTGGGGCATGGGAAGAAATCTGCCTGGGCCACATGGAACTCGTTTCCAGAACTGACAGATTATCTTGTGACCCTGACCACCACGCCAGTCAACATCCAGGATGACACAATGCACTGCATTGAAAGGTTTGTGGTGCTCCTCTATGACCGCACCAGTCCATATACGGACATCAACGAGGCCAGAAAGAAACTCTTCGCCAAGAGGAACTCCGTCCAGCGCATCCCACCTACCTACGATGCTTTGGAAGAGCATGTGAAGAGATCAGTCTTCCAGGGTGGCTATGTCTGGGGGCAGGTCTTGGTCCCTCAACCCATGCTTCCATCACCAACAAGCTGGGGCTGGCGGCAAACAGAGGATGGGTCCTACGAACCGCTCTGGACCACACTCCCTGAGGCTTCAAAAAGCTGTTTCGAGCTGGTGTCGTGCGGCTGCAAAAAAGGCTGTAGAAACCGCTGCAAATGCAAGAAGGCTAATCTGCAATGCACTGGACTGTGTGCTTGTGAAGGAGAATGCCAGTAGACAGACGCAGTAGACACAGACTGAGATATCGGCCGAGCTTAGAATGTGCAAATGCAAAGTCGCATTGCTTGTAAAAGTGTTGACTTCTTGATCCAGAGCCAGTACACTTGAGCTCAGAAACTCATATTGTACTAGACTGATGTATGCGTGTACCATGTGTCCTGGTAGAATGGTAGTAGACAGTAAACCGTAGCCGCTTCAAAGTGAAGTGTGCAATAATTTGACTACATTTTCTGAGTTTGTCATTATCACGATTATCAGTTCCCTTTTCAAAATAGAGTAAAGCATGTAATCTATAATGCAATTTTTATTGATTCCAAACCCATTGAATGTGATGAATATTATTTGACTCTTGTTCTCCAGGCAATAATGGGTACTTTTCAGCGAAAAGTTTCAGGAGAGCAGCAATTTACAAATCAAATAATGGCTTTTTCACCGAAAATACTGGCTCATAATATTTGAATATGCCTTTTCATGGTCAATTTACTGAATTTTACACTTTCCTTATATCTACCACCAATACAATAAGAAAATAAGAGCATATAGCCAATTTCGCTAAAGAGGAATAGCGGCCATTTTGGAAAATAGTCGCCGAAGCTGACCAAGGCATAATCTCGGGTGGCTCCATATCTAGAATTGTTCGGAATACATTATTCTACATGTGTACCAATTTTGGTGCTTTTATGCAAATTTGAACAATTGATCTGAAATATCAGACTACGCTGCAGGACTTTCGGTATCTACAAACTCATCATCCTCCCTGAGGGGAGGAAAAGGAAAAGAGAAAAGAAAAAAAAAACTACAAAAAAGTTATTTTATTAATTAAAAACTTTTTTTTGCATTTTCTTCCTTATATCTTGTGTAGATGGGTTGGTGTGGTGTTCGTGCAGGCATGATGGGCTGAATAGCCTCCACCTGTGTTGGATTTCCTTGTTAGCCACTTGCTCACTTCCCTTTGTCACATGCCTGAGCTTCAAAGTCTGAATCGCTAAAACATGAACAATAGGTTGTTGGAGTAAAATTACATAAAACACAATTTAGATTACATTTGTCAATTTCAACATGGTGAATCCCTTTAACTACCAAGTCAAACTGCCTTCAATGAGTTTACACGTGTACTATTCTCCAAAATTTGCAGTGTAATTTTTTTTTGTATATAAAGTCGAGGCTCGTGGAAGAGCAAAAACAGAACGTACCAGATCACAGCTGGGTAGAGGGACACTTGGAGAAAGAATGAGATCCAAGGGGGGGGGGTGGAGGACACTACTTGATGGTGAACAAACAGCAAGAGGAGGAGGAGAAATTCCCACATGAAACAAAAAACAAGAGGGGGAGGGGGAAACTAACTTGCAAAGGAAGGGGTAGTTTTGGGGAGGGTGAATGAGGGTGGAGAGGATCATAAGTATGGATGGGGGATTTGTTTTTTGTTTTTGATACAAAGTCAAGGCATGTAGAAGAACTAGGACACAAAGGATCAGGACCAATAGAAGGGACAGTGGAAGGTTGGGGGGCGGGGGGGTGGAGGAACTAACAGTGTTGAGGTCAAGATAAAGGGAGACTTGGACAAATAAGGGATGAGGGGTAGGGGTGGACAAGATGGATGCAGAAAAACTCAGGAAGGAAAAACTGGAAATGTAGGAGGTGGGCTTGGGGATAGGGGTTAATGGGGGTAGAAAATATTGTTTTAGGGTGACTGCGGGGTTCACGAGGGGGTTTCTCAGACCCGCTACTCGATCTTCGACCCTGAAGCCACAAGCCATGGATAACTCCGCAACCTGACGGGTTGCTGAGCAACCACAGACACCGTCTGAGGAGACTGAGTCTAGAAGGGTCCTCACTCCAAGGCTCGTGTTACCTTACTGGTGACCTCAGCCTACCCAGATGGGGAACCGGGCTCTTGACTTCCAACCTTTATCTACGGCCGAGCGAAACCGTAGGTAGGAGGTCAGCTATCTAATAGAGCAAATTAACGGGGTCATTCTATTGCATAACTATATCGAACCCATGAGGGGGATGGTGGGGTAGGACAGCCGAGCAGGATTGAAAGTTTACGAAAGAAAGGCACATATTTACAGGCAATGCAGTGTCACAAAGAAAAACAATTATCCTTTAAGCATGTAAGGATCCTCAAACTATTTTAGCTGTGTACAAGACAGGGGCACCACAATCATACCAGGAAAGTGAAGAGAAAAAGAAAGAAAAAGCAGTCGAGGTTTGGGTGCAGCCTCTCGTTCACCCTGCACAAGCTGGCAGGCTTGCACTGGTTCAAAGAGAAGGGGAGTAAGGGAATGCGGTGCATGTGTCGGTGCGGTATCGGGAGAGGAGCAGTGTAGGCGCTTCGAGGAAAGGTCTGTGGTGCATGTCAGTACCTCGCCCAGACCGGTCAAGAGGTTAATCATTGATAACTCTTTCATGCATCTCAAGAAAACGAATTGGGGGTGGGGATGCAGAGATAGAAAGAAAAGATAGTGTATGTCAGTTTGGTGCCATTGCGCACACAGGAACTGCATTCCTTCTGCCCGCTAAGCCCTATGATCTGCACAAATCGAACAGGCAGTGACTTGGTCAGGCAATGATTCATCCGGACAGCGACTCATTCAGGCAGGAAGGCTGATTTGGGGTCTTGTTCCATGCACTTGACAGGCACAGAACTCCAGTTCGTAACCAGCTTTAGATGGGGCATGTCTTTCAGGCAGCAAAGGTCGTCGCAACATGCTTAGACCCCTGCTGCGTCGTCTCCCATTGGCCCTCCTTTGCTGCAATGTGGCGTTGCGTCATGGTTTACCTGCGGTACTTTCTATTTAAATCACAGTGCTAACATCGGCTTTGAAGGAACCGCGTCGGCAACAATGGCAGCGCGAGCATGGCTCAATGTATGGTGAAGAATCACTTCAAAAATTATCAGATTCAGATTTCACCAAAATTGAATCAATTCTTCCTTGTCACACACCCAACATGTCCACCAAGTTTCGTCCAAATCCGTCCACAACTTGAGATATTGCGCTATATGGGACATTTTCACAAAAGCGGGTCAGGTAACGGTAAAGACTGTCTGAGAATTTTTATCAAGCATATATTGCCCAGTCAGTGCAGAGGCCTTATGGTGATCCTGCGTTGCTGACATCATTTGAACATTTTTCTAGGCCTTATAAGGGGTTCAAGCACTATTTTGAGAATATCAAAGAAAGTTGATTTTTGAGTTTGTTCTTTACCGTTACCTGACCCGCTTTTGTGAAAATGTCCCATATATCATTTTTGGCCCTCCATCTCTCAATGGTGAAGAATCACTTTTAAAATTCCAGTAGCCGGATCAAGACCTTCACCAAAATCTAATCAGTTCGTCCTTGTCATACACCCAACCTGTGCACAAAATTTCATCTGGATCTGTCCACATCTTGAGATATCCTGCACACAAACAGACAAAAGGATGAAAACATAACCATCTCCACCTTCAGTGGCAGAGGTAATGAGACAGCTCACTAAGGTATCCCTAATGTGTTGAGTGTGACACCCGAGGGCAGTGATCTTCACTATTTTTGAGAAGGGGGCCACTTTTGCCGATAACATTGATGTGAGAGCTGCTACACTGCCTGCTGGACTTGTGCTATTAGGCCACGTCTCTCCGTACTTTTTAATTTTTTTTCCATTGTGATTACTGGGCTGCAAGCATAATGGTCTGTGCACTGCCATCGACTGAAGGAGTGGTTACTTTTATGCTTTGCATTGGAACACTCATTTGAAACCATTGGGTACATTTGATAGTATTTATGGCAGATTATGATGGGGTGTTTGCACATTTGTGTATTATCGACTGTGCGTCAGGGGCCGCACTTTAGGCCACCAGTGGCTCCTGGGCCATGCAATGAAGAACAGGGCCCAAAGGTCCTTTTCCACAACCATAAAAATCATGGTTTTGGATGGGAGATCTGAGAAGGTGGTGAACTGTCTTAAAGACTTGGAGGGAAAAATGACATTGAAGAGAATGTGGAAATTGGATCCACAGGTGGGAAAGAGGAGGAACGAACCAGTAGAGGTGAGCAGTGATTCTGAGTTTCACCAGAAGGGGATTGCTGGTGGACCACATGCACCCTGCAGAGACTTGGATGGCAGGGGATGTAAAAGACCAGAAAGGAGGTGGAGGAAGACAGAGAGACCACTGATCTGTCTGTGAAGTGAAAGTGATAGGCCCATAGACTCAGCTTCATCACGGTAGATTCCAATGATGTTGAAGGCCCTGGTTTCCACGGCGTCAAGCCGAGCAAGGTTTGAGGCAGAGTAGCCATCCCAGAAGGGAGAACAGTACTACATCAAGCTGTGCGTAAAAGGCCCTGTTGGTAGATAAGAGTTCTGGTGTGCCAAGGAAGGACTTTGCATGATAGACAATGCCCAGTATGAATATTTTCAAAAGTAATATTTTTTTTTCATTCATCCTTAAGTTTGTCAACAGCATTCAAAGCCATGACTGCAGGTCTTCCCAGTTTAAATCTGAATTCCATCTACCAACCCCAATCCCTCTCTTTTGAGTGCAGCCTTATGGCTGCTGATTGCATTATTGCTTTGGGACATGGCTATGCCGCTGATGCAGTGTCCCTATTATAAGTACACTGGTACTCATTTTGCCGACCTCGGAAGGATAACAGGCTGAGTCAACCCCACCTGGTACTAGTTTAGCGGAAAACAAGGCTCGAACTCAGGACCCTGGGATCCCAAGTCAGCCACCCTAACCGCGAAGCCAACACCAGGCTATCCCCTTTCTAAAGTGGCATCACAACTCTGAAACAGAACTTAATTCTCATTAAAATAATGAGTAAAACAATCCTTGAACTTTGTTCAACATAACTTTATTCAACATAACTTCTCCGCAATAAACAAATACATTGCTTATCCTTTCACCCTGGCTCCCAATAAACATAAAAAAAATAAAAAAAATTTGTCCATCAAATCACTGGCAAGCACAAATCTGATGTCGCTGTGAAAAACAAGCTTAGAGGCCGTCTATTTATTACACATGCATAGGATTGTGGCCAATTCAGACCTGTCGGTGCGAATTGGGGGAGGGCGGCGTGGGCTGCAGGGAATTGCTTATGTACATATCATAATTGTCAACATATTTAGAGTAATCCCGCACCCTTCCAATTATTAAACAGAACTTCTAAGTTTTTAATTGATAGGTGTTGGGGGAAGGGAGAGGGACTCAGCATATCTGTCACATTTGTATGCATAACAAACAGATCACCCGAAAGCAGACGACCTCGTTTAGAACTCAATGCCAACTTCTTTTAATATCTCACATGCGGCTTTATATTCTTCCGTGTCCTCAATTTCCTTCTCAGTTTCCTAAAAAAAATAAAAAAGACACGCACGCACACGCAGTCTTGGAGAAACAAGGACATGGGTAGAGTCTGCGAGCGGCAAATTGAATTGGTCGAGATGTAAAATGCCATTATATTTCGTCCAAGTCCTACTGAACAAATGCATTTTGAAAGTGCCAAAAAGGCGACAGCATTTAATTACAGATAGCATATAACGAAATTTAAATAAAATAGGGGTTTTTAAAGGCTGCAAAAAAAAAATTCGGAAGTTTACCGCCATTGATGCAGCATCTTTTACACCATCTCATTTTACATTAGTTCTTCCTGTTTGTTGTTTGTGTGTGACATCCTTAAAACAATAAGTTTCCTGTTTGGAATGATTTTCAATTTTGTTTGACTGCCAGACCAAAAATAATAACATAATAATAATTAATAAATAAATAAATAATGCACCCACGTCTCAAGGAAGCGGTGCAGTTTGCCATTTTTCTTGCGATGCTCGGCAGTTGGAGCTCCCCCTTGTGTCAATTCATCGTCTGCCCCGCTTAAACAAAAATTGACGGATGGATGGACATACCAGATAATGAAGCGGCCACATTACTTAAAAATTCATTCCTCTCCGTGCATGCGCAATCGGGATGAATTCAGAGGCAAAATACTGCTAAACTGCATGTTTGTTTCACGATTAAAATGACCGTTTTTACAGCCATTTTTCCCTGCTGTGCAGGGGTTTGGCTTTTTCTTGAGGCAATGTTTTATGGCCGGATGCCCTTCCTGACGCCAACCCTGGTCTCCTCTTACGACACACAGGGATATGGTACACCTATTCTAACCGGGTCATACACCGGGACCAGTACACTGGTACTCACTTCGCCGACCTCGGAAGGATGACAGGCTGAGTCAACCCCCTGGTGTTAATTCAGCAGCCAACGAGGCTTGAACTCAGGACACTGGGATCCCAAGCCGCCACCCTAACCACTAAGCCAACACCAGGCTTTTTGTTTCACGATTAGTGTTCAAAAATACAACATTCAATGGAAATCAAATTGTTTGTTAGTTTTAAAGTGACGTTTGTAGACAGACAAATTGAACTAATTGCTTAACTCCACTTTTCGCTTCGCATGCGAGGGGTAAAGACACTCGAATAGACGGACGCGACTGAACATTACAGACCAAAAACAAAAGAAATAGAAAACTACAAAATGTCATTGCAGGGATTTCGAAACACGGTCATATCTGGATCAAAACATTTTAGAAACGAAACAAAAAAGCTATGCCAAGATCTGAAAGATCAAATGGCAAATGCAACCCAATAACAGAGCCCATTTGGAATCAAGAGGCAGATAATGCAAAGATAAGATCAATAGCTTTGAAAACTCTACAAGGTTATCCACAAAAAGCTCACACACGATGGATTAGCCATGATACGGTGCCCCTTTCACGATGTCGAGCAGTTTAAAAGGCCGAAACGGGTCAATAAAAAGCACAAGGAAAAATAAATGCAGGAAGCTGTTCTCAACAGTCAGTCAGTTTGTCACTTGCAGCATTGAAATCATGTAATCTTAAAGTGATTTAAACTCACAAGCAACTGTGAAAGCGATTCACAAGCAGCCTCCAACCGGTGGTGACAATCTCCGATCATCATGGTAGATTCCTGCAGAAGCTGATTCTGCCATACAAGTGCACAGAGGGTAGAATAAGCCACAATAGCCCACTGTACAGCTGCAGGGATGTTGTATCCTTGTCCCTCATACAGTAAGTTGACACAGCCAACCCTCCGCCCCCCCCACATATATACTTACTTTACACTATCAACCCCCCCGCTCGTTGAATGACTTTACATGATCAAATCCTACCAATTCATACTCGGAAAGCATGACGCACCACGCACGATTCGGATGATCTCAGTACGATGCTCAACACTGCTGGCGAGTTAGCCTCTGCTGACCCCACATGTATGGGATTGGGAGTGAAGAAATTAATTTTTTTCTTCAGAAGATTCCAATTGAAATCGATCGGCAAGACGATGGGCCCATCACCCATCAATCAATCAAATCAAAAATGTTTTTTTTTTTTGATGTACCATACTCTTTACAGAGCGTTTGTGCTGCTGAAGCAGTTTATTAGGAATAGTTATACTGTATGGTTTGCCATTGCTTTCCCAGTGTTGTTTGTCCATGCTCTATCATTTTAAATGCTGAAGGTCAAACAAGGAAGCAGCACACCAATTTTAAGTCTTTGGTACAGCTGGCCCGGGTTCGAACCACCGACCTACAAGCAAACGCTCTAAACATTACACCACCGAGTCTGGTACGAGAATTTAGCCAGGATAGCAGAAGGTAGAAACAGCCAATTATTTTGTAAATGTACGATGGGAAGTTTGCACATTTATCCTAAATAGGGGACGGCAGGATAGCAGGCTTTGCATTCCCATCGAAAGGATAGTGTGCTCCAAGATGCGGCATCGTATTCAGGTCTTACCCTTGGACTCAATTGCCACACATCATGGATTTATTGCTCAGTTTCTTGGTCTATTGCACAAAATGAGTGGGAAGGTGAAATTATTTTCACGTAATCAAAAAAATTCGTGTGAAGGATGGTTGGTAACTTGGGTCTGATTTAACTCCACAACATCAAACGGGATCAGCTGTGTTCTAGAAAACGAGGCCAACCGCTCACCTGCCACCACAACCTTTTCATTCATCAAAGCCACATTCTCATCAGCAACCTCCTCCTCCCGCCCTCCCCCTTCTCCTCCCCGCCTCCCCATTCTGCTCCCCCCCTCTCCCTTCTCCTCCCCCTCCTCCTCCCCTCCCCCTCCTCCTCCCCCCTCCTCCTCCTCCCTCCTCCTCCCCTCCCCCCTCTCTCCCCTCCCTCCCTCCACCTCTCTCTCTCCCCTCTCTCCCCCTCTCTCTCCCCCTCTCTCTCCCCTCTCTCTCCCCTCTCTCTCCCCCTCTCTCTCCCCTCTCTCTCCCCTCTCTCTCCTCCCCCTCTCCTCCCTCCCTCTCTCCCTCCCTCTCTCCCTCCCTCTCTCCCTCTCCTCCCTCCCTCTCCCTCCCTCCCTCTCTCTCTCTCTCTCCTCCCTCTCCCTCTCTCTCTCCCTCCCTCTCCCCCTCTCTCTCTCCCTCCCTCCCTCTCCCTCTCTCCCTCCCTCTCCCCCTCTCCTCCTCCCTCTCTCTCTCCCTCTCCCTCTCCCCCCTCTCCCCTCCCTCTCCCCTCTCCTCTCCCCCTCTCTCTCCTCCCTCCCTCTCCCCCTCCTCTCTCCCTCCCTCCCTCTCCCCTCCCTCTCCCCTCCCTCTCCCTCTCCTCCCTCTCCCCTCCCTCCCTCTCCCCCTCTCCCCCTCTCCCCCCTCTCCCCTCCTCCCTCTCCCCCCTCTCCCCCCCTCTCCCCCCCTCTCCCCCTCCTCCTCTCCCCTCTCCCCCCTCTCCCCCTCCTCCCTCCCTCCCCCTCTCCCCTCCTCTCCCTCTCTCTCCTCCCTCCCTCTCCCATCTCTCCCCTCTCCCCCCTCCCTCTCCCCCCTCTCTCTCCTCCCTCCCTCTCCCCCTCTCCCCCCTCCCTTCCTCCCTCAACACCGACCTGCTTTTTGATAAGATACTCATCGCTTCCATCTTCTTTCATCGTCTGCACCTTCTCCTCATGCTGCTTCGATTCTGACTTGTAGCTCTTCTCTTCTTTGAAGATGCTGCATTTGCAGACAATGGGAACAATTCGGAGAACTCATCACGTACACAGGCTGAACAGCCAAACGCCGCTATGCACCACCGGTATGACCGCGCTTGGCCGAGGCAACCACCACCACCACCACCACCACCATGAACCAATGCTTTGCGTCATTTACACCGAATCGTGTGAACCTCGAACGATTTTATAAACAATATCAATGGAGCGTCACATACCGCCGCACCACGCCCGTCTTAATCTTCAGCTGCCGTTGCCTTGGGTCCGCCATACTGTGAACCCCTTCAACTGAAGATGAAGAAGAACTCCGAATGTGTGGAGTGGAGTTGTTGTTTTTTCTTCTTCTTCTTCTTCTTCGTTTAGTCTTCTTTTCACTGAAGGTGACAGAGCTCATAATGGGATGGAGTTGTTCTTCTTCGTATTTTTACTGAATGTTTTTTTTTTTGTAATAATGTTTTTTGTAATAAATCTTGAAAAAAAAAAAAATTTTGTAATAAATTGAAAACCGCTTATCTGATTTCAATTATAATTATTTTTGCTTACTACGTTCCTCACCCCTGGGGAACTTTTTCGAGATGATGACCAAATGGTGTCTTGTTTCCAATTCACCTCCCTCATTATCTGGAATATGTATGACCTTTTTCATTCAATGGCGGGGGATTCCCCATCTCTGATGGTATATTTTTTATAAAGATTTCTCGCTCTCTTTTAGGAATCCTAGCATCGCTTCACAGAGTCAGGGATGGTTCTGGTTCAACAAAGTGTTTTAACCGAATTTAAGCGTGCTGATTCTGAAGAAAGTAGTTCCCAGGCTGCATTTTGACGTTTTCACCACCTAATTTGCATAAAACAAAATGGCCGTCGAGTTGTCATGAATTGGCCCTTTCTTTGAAACGAGCAGTCTATGGTGACATTTGAACAATAAAATTTCAAATATTTCACAAGTATTTATTGCAGTTCATTTGCTTTCAAATAAAAAATGCCAATTCGTATATTTAAAAAAAAACATTTCTGTGTGGTAATGCCTCATTAATGTAAGCACAAACACACAAGCTTTACAAACTGTTAATACAAGAAGTTGCTTCCTGTTTCCTTGCTTCCTGCCCTCTGCAGGGCAGCTCACCGGATGACGGGATTGGGGCAAAGCCTTTGGAACCCCCACTCTTTGATGAGAGGATGAAAAACATTGGGTAACCTTTCCAGGTCAGATTGTTGTGGTGTGAGTTGGGGTGGTGCTGAGGTGTTATCCACCAGACAGCAGTCTCCTCGGGTTAACCAGAGGCGGTCCCTTCGGGTGGGTGCCTGGAAAGTCCTATCCCTAAGAGAGGATGATCACCTGTCTCTGTTATCATTTGAGCTCAAGCGTTTGGACATCGGTATTGCAGCACTCTCTGAGGTTCGGAGACCAGATAGTGGCGATATCATGGTGGGTGGTCACACCTACTCTTGGTCTGGTCACTCTGATGGTTACCATGCCCAACGAGTTGCTGTAGCCGTGTCCAATAATTTGACTCAAATGACAATTGAGGTAACACCAGTCAACGAGCGTAAGCATTCATCTTATGAGACCTTACGAGACTAAGGATTCGTCACTCCTTGGGTGGTATTTCCCTCGTCTCTGTATATGTTCCGAGTGAGGCGAGTGATCTCACCGTGGATAACCCAGAACGGCAGGGTCTACCAGAGTGCTCAGTTCCTCAATGCCGACCACAGGCTTGTTGCAGCAACTCTGAAGTTGCAGCTTAAAGCCAGGAGAATGGTACCATCCCAGCCTAAGCTGGATGTTGGCAAGCTCAAGGATGAGAGGGTAGGTGAGGAGTTGGTGAACAGGCTGAGTAGAGATCTGGGGGGTCTGGGTGCTTTGGGGAATCCTGAAGAGTTGTAGAGTGCCTTCAAGACTACCATCCTTGATGTTTCTGGTGGATGTCTTGGAACTCAACATAGGGCGAAGAAGAATTCTGTCTCTCTCAGGACACTTGGTACCATTGAACAGTCAAAGGACCAGGCTTAATGGCAGAGCTGAGCTGCTCAGGGAGTTGAGGTGTAAAACTGTACATGTGCTGAAGGAGCCTACGTGTGAGGAATCTGTGAGGGGGGAGAGCATCACCTGTGGGCAATTGATTATCTTCCTGCTTACAGGGGAATTCACGCATTGTGTTCCTCCAAGCCCATCCTTCGGTGTACTGCAGTTATAGCAGTGGATGGTGGGCTCTTGACAGAGTCCGAAGTGAAGGCTCGCTGGGCTGGTTACTTTGAGTGGCTGTTCGAGACTGATCCACCAGCTGTCGAGTTGGATGTCAGGGGTGTTACAATCCCTGTTGCTAACCCTCCTATCAACTCTGGTCCACAATCGTTTGTGAAAACACAGGCTGCGGTGAACCGGTTGAAATGTGGTAAAGTTCCTGTGATCTGTGGCATCCATGCTGAACTTCTCAAGGGTGGTGGAAATGCTGTACTCATGTCATTGCATGCAGTTCTGTGTTCTGCCTGGAACACAGGCATCATCCCAACTGACTGGAAGTCAAGTTGTCAAGACACAGGATAAGTCAAGACACGATGTCAAAACTTATATTCACTTTATTTACACAAGTAGGAAATTGCTATGAGAAATGGCGGTTGGGAAATTCAAATGGGAAAATGGTGGGAAAAATCAGGATGGGGCAACGCAAGCAATATGATCAATCTACAAGCACTTATACATCCCCCTATCCCCTTCGCGATAAACCCGCCCATGAATGCCTTATAACAATGTCTTAGCACTTTTACAATCGATGGATCCAGACATCCAAAGGAAGAAAAGAGAGTGTGGGAAGAGGGGTTGAGAAATTGAAAGTGTGAGAAAGGAAGTATGGGGTCTTTCTCCGTACCCTATGAACTTTTTGTAGCCCCAGTTGAGGCTGCAATCGCCCATGACTCAACAGTTCGGGCTTGCCTCCCACACACTCCCTCTTGGTCTGCTTTCTCCACTGCAACAGCGCTCCGGTCCTATGGGGGTCGCTGAATGGCCTTTGGCCGACGCAATACTCTGTGTGGCTGCAGGTACATCGTGCCATGGTGCGAGGGAAGGTGATAGTTCTGTAGCGGCATGGTGAAAATTGAGGTTTGTGGAAGGCATATCAAGTGTGAGATGTGTGTCATGTGAAAGCTGCGAGAAAGTCCAAAAATAAAGAAGAAGAAAGAGTCAGGAAGATACGAAGAATGTCAAGGAATGAAAGGGAACAAGTCAGAAAGTGAAGAAGTCTGGACTCATAGGAGAGAACTCTTACAACCACCCTGCAGAATTCAAGAACATTTTCACCATGTGTTTCATCTGTAGAGGAGCAAGGACAACCAGTTTGAGTTCGATCAGCAACACTTTCAGTATCTTTTAATCGTTGCAACACTTTTCCAATGAATTTGTTGAGTTGGTTTTGGCTTCTAGGGGTGCTTTTGTGAAATAACTCACAAGCCTTCCTCTGGCTTCATCTGGAAACAAGTAACAACACCAGTTCCACCTTCTCTTGATCGGTATAGTGAGCAATAAGGGTATATTAATTCCTGAAATAAGTAAAACCGACATTAGAAATGTTTTTGGCCCTATGAGTCCAGACTTTTGAGACATGCTATACTCGTATATAAAAACTGAAGGCACAACCAAATATAATAGCAACCCAGGCAGTCAACAAGGCTCACGTCCAGGAAAGATGTCCTATTGTCCATTCAAAAGTAAGCCCCCAAAATGCCTCAGACTATTAACGAGAATAACTAGATAAACATACAGGAAAAATTCAACATTTCCAGACATTGATGACGTAAGCCTAAGCTACATTTAGGAAACAACATAACAAACGGACACAGCAGAAAGACAGGAGGAAACGCCAACAGCAGGGCCAAGGGAGACAATAGATGGAGAAAAGTAAGAAGGGATGTGTGGATAAGGATGGGGGGTAGGGAAGAATGCAGGTGGTTGATAAGGTGGATAAAGAAGCTAAAGTTGGTGAGTGCGTGGGGCTAACGGTGATAGAAAAGATCATGGTTTTAGATGGGGGATGATTTGAGTTGGTGGTAGTTGCCCACAACAAGTTGAGAGAAAATGGGGCTATTTTGACTGAATGTAAATCTGCTAACTATAACTATGCACAAACTTCAGTTTGCGCACCTACAAAAAGTAAGAGGACATCATTGGTATGGAGGAAGTTATTCGAGGTCAGGTCGTACGGTGATTTTGTTGTCACCCTGATATTTGAAGAATTAACATTCAAATCATGACCTGCTATGAAATATTTTTTAATTTGTTCAAAAAAGTAATCAATAACCATGAAGACTGGACCTCCACAGTTCTCCATCCACTGACCTTCCCTAGAGGTTCAATCAGCATTCTCTGGTAATGATTTTAAAGATCGTTAAAATAAATTCCGGAAGTTTAGCACTATTGAAGCAGCTTTACACACCACCCTTGTACACCACCCTATAGAGTACCTGTCCAAGTGTGGCAACACTGGACGTTCTTGAAAGCGACAAGAAGGTGATTTGTGTTCCCCAGTGTTCAAGGATATATATATATATATATATATATATATATATATATATATATATATATATATATATATATATATATATATAATTCAACTAAAAGATTGTAAAATTGTTATGAAAACCAGAGTGGTGTCAAAGCCACCCAATGCTCACCTGTTTATACATTTATCGTTTTTAAAAGACTAAGTCTGATAATATTTTTTATAAAGCATTGCAGTGAAGTCTGATCCAAGTAATTTTAAAGCAATATATGTACTTGTATATTGTAATCAGTAAAAAGTAAAAATAGTGTGGTAGATAAAAGCATTAGAAAGGAAATAACTTGCACCAAAAACTTTAACATTTTCATGCTCATGCTGACACTGACACTCAAAGACTAGTCTAATAATATTTTTTTATAAAGCATTGTAGTGAAGTCTGATCCAAATAATTTTAAAGCAATATATGTATTTGTATATTATAATCAGTAAAAAATAGTGTGGTAGATAAAAACATTAGAAAGGAAATAACTTGCACCAAAAACTTTAACATTTTCATACTCACGCTGATGCTGACGCTCAAAGACTAGTCTAATAATATTTTTTTTATAAAGCATTGCAGTGAAGTCTGATCCAAATAATTTTAAAGCAATATATGTATTTGTATATTGTAATCAGTAAAAAGTAAAAATAGTGTGGTTGATAAAAAAACATTAGAAAGGAAATAACTTGCACCAAAAACTTTAACATTTTCACGCTCACGCTGACGCTGACGCTGACGCTCACGCTCACGCTCACTCCGGGGGTATCGCTATAGCTCTCTGTTCTTCGAACAGGCGAGCCAAAAATGAATTCTGGAATTTACTGCCATTGATGACATGTGTCTATTACACCACCCTATCAGTATTTGTGTCTGTTGTATGTGTCCTTTATGACATCCATTAAAACAGTCAGTTTCCTGTTTGCGTTTTTTTATGCCTTCGCTGATGAAGTCGCTGGAGCTATTATGTTTTCGGAATGACCATCCATGCTAATGTTCTTTATTTTCTCTGCAACCGCTTATCCAATTCACGCAAAATTTTCCCCAGAGGGGTGACTACTCATGTAGAATGTTATTATGATAATGACGACGTTATAGGACATGTGGTGTGGTAGCTATGTTGGAAAAAAAGGAAAAAAATGGACCTCTGTAATCTGTATCCCCAAAACCGCTCCATGGAAAAAATTGAAACGGCATATGTCAAGTTCTCCCCATGAGAAATGAGTGTGAGTTTTTTTATGATGTCAGATGTTGCTTCGTTATGATATCATAATTGTAAATGTCGAATGCTTTATCCAATCAGAATGAAAAAATTCGAGGGCCATCTAGGGCTAAATTGTATGGGGGGGGGGGGGAATTGATGATGTCATTGGTCACGTGGTTTGACAGCCATGTTGTTTTTTTTAAACACAAAAACCTTCAAAAATCTTCTTCTCCGAAATGGCTGAACAGACCGAGGGGAAACTTTACAGGTAACATCACCTATCCATGAGGAACAAAAGGTTCTCAGCCTACGATGTCATAGGTCACGTGGTTTGGCAGCTATTATTTATTTGAAGAATAAACTTTTAAAAATCCTTTTCAAATACAAAAAATAAAATAAAAGAATAAACCTTTAAAAACATCCAAAACGGCTTGACAGATTGAGGGGAAACTTCATTTCACCCACACCAGAAGGTTCATGAATAATTAATAGATCACATGGTCTGGCAGCCTGGTGTTGGCGCAGTGGTTAGGGCAGCGGCTTGGGATCCAAGAGGTCCTGAGTTCAAGCCCCGTTGGGCCACTGAATTAATACACCAGGGGGTTGACTCAGCCTGTCATCCTTCCGAGGTCGGCGAAATGAGTACCAGTATACTGGACCGGTGTATACCCCGGTTAAAATAGGTGTACCATATCCCTGTGTCGTAAGAGGCGACCAGGGTTGTGTCAGGAAGGGCATCTGGCGTAAAACATGTGCCAAATCACGATGCGGATCATACGGATGATCCGCTGTGGCGACCCTTAACGGGAGCAGCCGAAAGAGGAAGAAGATGGTCTGGCGGCCATATTGGATTGAACGAAAATCTTTTAGAAAATTCTTTCTCTTGACCCGCTTCATCAATCGACGTGAAACATAACAGTTTTGATCGAGTAGTCATGGGGAATATTTGTTTTAAATTTCAACCTGATTTGATGTATGGTCTGGCAACCAGAATTATTTAACATTTTGAATCTGGGTTCAGGGATTTATATCAAACTTGGTACAAGTATGTATAATGATGGGGTTCGGGTTAGGGTTAGGGTTAGGGTTGGGGTTAGGGCAGCTGTTAGGGTTAGGGCTGTTAGGGTTAGGGTTAATAATCTGGACGGAGGCATATCTGGCGACATTGCGAGGTCAAAGAATGCCCTTTGAATTTTGTTTGACTGCCAGGCAGGCAGACAGAGTAAAAATATTTTCTCACTTCTCTCTGGACATGTGTGGTCGAGACAAATTCAAAGACAAAGTACAGCAAAGAAGTAGTTGTGGTGCGTTTACTTCCAAGTAACTCAGTCAGCATTTTAAAAAGTGTCGACTCAAACCGTTATCCTCTGTCAGAAGTGATAATATATGGGGCACCAACCACTACAATCCATCTGGAAACGAAAGCTTTGGCTACAGTCTCTCCCGCTATGTCGGGTATTGGAATAGCTTCCGGCCACCGAGTAAAACGGACACCGCATGTGAGTAGATATGTATTACTGACAGATGGTGGAAGAAGACCGACTAAATCAATGTGCACACGATCAAAACCGACATCAAGTGATGCAAAAGGTACTAATGGTGTTACCGCGTGACAATGTACTTTCATTCATTGACACCATAGACAGGCTCTGGACCAGTTTCTCACGTCCCAGTTCATTCCACACCAGAAAAAAAAAAAAACGTTGAGTCACTCGGTGCTGTGCTGCACTGCTCCGATACCAGGATGAGAGAGATTGTGCAGGGCTTCGAATACAGCCCGTCTGAACTCTTCAGGAACATAACAATGGAGAGTGCCAGTGGATAGGGCACAAACAATATAATACCTTCAGAAATCGAGAGAGGCATTTCACTAAACTTGAGCGATGTGGAGTTCGATCTGAGCTGTTGCCGTTCTCCGTCCCCCTCGCTGCCGCTCCTTGGCAATCCGGGTCAAATTGATATGGAGCAATTGTTGTGTTGAGGGTGTTGGTTGATATTGAGCTGTGAGAGAGCATCAGCTCCAGTATATATGTATATATATATATATATATATATATATATATATATATATATATATATATATATATATATATATATATATATATATATATATATATATATCTGCACCCACCAGCGGGCGGAGTATTTTTACACATTGTAATTGCAATAACAAACCGTGCTTCCCCATTGTCTCAGGTCGCTCACCTGCATTTATTTATATTTTCATTTACGGACGCTTTCTGATGGTTCTGTAATTTTTCCCGGTGTATCGGTTTTGATGTCTGTCGGCACATAAAATCACCGTGTTTCCCTATTGTCTCAGGTCGCTCACCTGAATTTATTTATATTTTAATTTACGGACGCTTTCCGATGGTTCTGTAATTTTTCCCGGTGTATCGGTTTTGATGTCTGTCGGCACATAAAATCACCGTGTTTCCCTATTGTCTCAGGTCGCTCACCTGCATTTATTTTTTTTCATTTATTTTCTTCCATTTATTTATATTTTCATTTCCAGATTCTTTCTGACGTTCTGTGATTTTTGTCCCAGTGTATCGGTTTTGATATCCATCGGCACGCGAAATTACTCTCCTTCGCCATTGTCTCGTGTCGCTCACCTGCATTTATTTTCTTTCATTTATTTATATTTTCATTTACGGATGCATTCCAAGGATTCTGCGGTTTTTCCCGGTGTACTGGCTTCGATTTCCTTTGGCAGGTGAAATTTCAGATTTCTATGTCACCCGGAAAGTGCCGAACATTAATATCACTGAGTGAGTGGTGAGTGAGGAGTGAGTGAGGAGTGAGTGAGTAGTGAGTGAGGAGTGAGTGAGTGAGTAGTGAGTGAGTGAGGAGTGAGTAGTGAGTGAGTGAGGAGTGAGTAGTGAGTGAGGAGTGAGTGAGGAGTGAGTGAGTGAGTAGTGAGTGAGTGAGTGGTGAGTGAGTAGTGAGTGAGGAGTGAGTGAGGAGTGAGTTGAGTAAGTGAGAAGTGAGTGAGTGAGGAGTGAGTAGTGAGTAGTGAGTGAGGAGGGAGTGAGTGAGGAGTGAGTGAGGAGTGAGTGAGTGAGGAGTGAGTAGTGAGTGAGTGAGGAGTGAGTGAGTGAGTAGTGAGTGAGTGAGTAGTGAGTGAGTGGTGAGTGAGGAGTGAGTGAGTGAGTGAGTGAGGAGTGAGTCAATGAGTGGTTAGAATGAGCTTATATATTTTATTTAATATAATAATTTAGATTTTATGTCAAACACCAAACAAAAGTACGAGGGTTGAGGATATTTGGTTTTCCAAAAATTTCCTGATACTGTAATTAGAAAACATATAAATATCAATCAGCATCAAAAATACAAACTGTGACAACTCTGCTCTAAAAAAGGTTTAACATAACTAATTAACGAATGGTTAGTTGAGAAAAATCATGACACTTTAAAGAATAAACAAATATAAAACATGAATAATAAAACATAAACCGAAAAAAGGGACAAAGCTGATAATTACAATTTTAAAAACCGTCATAAAGGGACAACAAACAATTAGAAACATACAAAATTAAAAACGAACAAAATGTTATATATAATTATTCACATGTTAATATGAAACAGACATGACAGGAATCTCGATCGGTTTTGATTTATATATTTATATATTTTTTAAAACGCCCGTTACGTCGAACATGAGGGATCCACAATATTTGAGAGATCGGGATCAAAGTGTTCGATGTGCCAGGGAATCATAAGTATGTTGAACCAGAAACATCCTCGACTCTGTAAATCCGTGCTAAGATTCCTCAGAGAGAACGGGAATTAATGAAAAAATTCGGGAAAACGAACAGCTCCTTGGGTAAAACGTCCAAGTTTTGCCGAGTGGCGTATATAGAGCCTATCGGCGTATATCGAGGCCAGCGGCGTATATAGAGCCTTCGGTGTTTATAGAGCCCAGCGGCGCTGGAAGCGCCATTAAACCAGGAAATGAAGAAGAGGAAAGGATGCGGAAGAAGAAGAAGAGGAAGAAGATCCTCGTCGCCCTTCCGGATTTGCAAAGTCAGACATCTTGGCCGGATTCTTTCATTTTTTTTCCTTTCCGGCTCATTCTGTCAACCTGTGGGTTATTCCCTCTCAGTATCCATGGCTGACCTGGACAGCAATCCCTTCGCCGATCCCAATGACGTGAACCCCTTTCAGGCGAGATATTCCGTCTCTTTGGTTTGGTTATTTCTCCGTCGAGGTCTTGGCCTTTGGTCGTGGTTTGGGTCGCCACATCCTCACACCATAAAGCTTCCGATTGTGGCTGGACGTGACTGCGACCGATCTGTTGGCCAACACTGTGCTTTGTGCCGCCGAGGGTCCAGGCCGTGCCCGAGTGCTACCCAGGGTCCAGGCCGTGCCCGAGGGTCCAGGCCGTGCCCGAGGGCCACCCAGGGTCCAGGCCGTGCCCGAGTGCCGCCGAGGGTCCAGGCCGTGCCCGAGTGCCGCCGAGGGTCCAGGCTGTGCCCGAGGGTCTAGGCCGTGCCCGAGTGCCGCTGAGGGTCCAGGCCGTGCCCGAGGGTTCAGGCCGTGTCCGAGGGTCCAGGCCGTGCCCGAGGGTCCAGGCCGTGTCCGAGTGCCGCCGAGGGTCCAGGCCGTGCCCGAGGGTTCAGGCCGTGCCCGAGGGTTCAGGCCGTGCCCGAGGGTCCAGGCCGTGCCCGAGGGTCCAGGCCGTGCCCGAGTGCCGCCGAGGGTCCAGGCTGTGCCCAAGAGTCCAGGCTGTGCCCGAGTGCTACCCAGGGTTCAGGCCGTGTCCGAGTGCCACTGAGGGTCCAGGTCGTGCCCGAGTGCCGCTGAGGGTCCAGGCTGTGCCCGAGTGCCCAGGCCGTGCCCGAGTGCCGCTGAGGGTCCAGGCCGTGCCCGAGGGTCCAGGCCGTGTCCGAGTACCGCTGAGGGTCCAGGTCGTGCCGAGGGTCCATGCCGTGCCCGAGTGCCGCCGAGACTGTGCCTGATACCTAGTGTGTTGCGATGATCTTTCAGGCCTGACATGTTTGTACCCGTCATGCCGCCTTCTCTGTGCCAGTGGATAGTTTGTGTAGAAATGTTGGAAACACCTTTTCCTCCGATCTTCAGGTTCATTGATTGATTGATTGATTGATTGATTGATGCTTCCATGTAATTGTTTTTTAGGATCCATCGGTTACTCAAGCAGGCAGGAACGTGCAGCCAAGTCTGGCTGAGTACACACCTTTTGCACACCCAACACACACGGTAGGTACATAACGACGTGGAACACCGAAAGTTCTTTCCACCGACTTCGGCTCATGAAGGACTTCGTACTTGTGTTGCATGAATTACCATAAAGGATCTTTGTCGAGATTCGAACCTCTCTCGGAATGAAAGCCGTCGCACCCTGATGTGACAACCCCAGGTTACTCACTCTGTGTTTTATATTTCAAAATGGAATCTTTATTATTTTCAATATCTCGTCATCGGTCTTGGTCCAATGGAGACGTGCATTTTCATGGATTTATTTACTTATCTGTGTAGATACTGTCGACGCGTCGCATTTTAAAATTCACTGCAGATAATTCATTTTTTTCACAGGAACCTGATAAATCAGGACACAGGAGGAGGCAATCATGCCAGTACTTTCGCACTCCCACATCCATTTTATCCGAAAGTCCATGATACGATTGCCCAATTTGATTGGGAGGAAAGGAGAGAGGGGTGCACTGGAACATCGCCGGGGGTTTGGAGGGGTGGGGGGTGGTGGTGAATGGTGCTTGTCAGTTGAGGAATGAACAAATAGTGATGGCGCATTCACTTTTTTGATGAGGAAATCTCACCAACATCACAGACATTACCCATCCATCCATTGGAACCATTCTCTGTGCAGAGCGTCGGTGCTGCCTCAGCAGTCTCCTTGGTTATTTGACGCAATCCCAGACGGGTCGCCACTCCGACGCAGGATACCAGCAAGCTGGCGCTCATTTTGCCGACCTCGGAAAGATGACAGGCAGAGTCAACCCCACCTGGTATTGATTCAACAGCTGAGTGGGATCCCAAGCCCACCACCCTAACCATTAAGCCAACACCAGGCATAGACATTACCCATCTATATATAATGGAGGGAAAGTATGTATGTTGTAAGTTACATATACTCTTCCGAGAGGATTTGACCGAGGAAGCTGAAACTTTCAGGGATTACTCAGGACACCCTGAAGCTGTGCTTACTGAAGTTTTGTTTGATGCCATCAATTTTACAAGAAAAAAACAAACAAACAAAACAATTTATACCCATCTTGACATTCTGTGGGTTCTTACTAAAAAAATGTTGGGAGTGATTGAGGCAGCCGTCTGTTGCCTATACACCACGCAAATAACTGGATGTGTCAGAATAACGTGCTGCATGCGAGAAACAAGATTGCCTGTGGGGCAGCTACTCTTCCATGGTATTAATAATTATAATCATAAAGAGAATAACATGACCTCCCTGGCCACTCCATATCTATCGAATTTCAATTTAAACTTATCTCCTGTTTCTGCTGCCACTACCTTTCCAGGGAGACCATTCCATGCATTTGCTACTCTCTGAATGAAAGACCCATGCATACTTCACTACCGTCTTGACTCTCCTCTTCATTACCCTCAGGCTTTGGCCCCTTGTCCTCTCGCTGTCGACTTTGCTGAAAATCTTCTCAACTTATCATGTCTATTCGTCTTCACCCTTCATTATATTTAACATCTCTATCATATCCCCTCATCTCACTATCGAGTGCAGCCTGTGGCTGCTGGTTGCATCATTGGTTGGGACGTAGCTCTGCCGCTGATGCAGTGTCCCCCTTACCAGTACACTGGTACTCATTTTGCCAACCTCGGAAGTATGACAGGCTGAGTCAACCGCCTGGTGTATTAATTCAGCGGTCCAACGGGGCTTGAACTCAGGACCCTAGGATCCCAAGCCACCACCCTAACCACTAAGCCAACACCAGGCTTGTATCCCCTCATAATTGCCTCCTTTCCAATGCCCTCTCTCTTTCAGCCATTCCTCATATCTTAGTCGAGCTCGGTCTGTAAATCAATCCAGTCACCCTACGCTGAACCCTCTCTGTGGCAGTGACTTCCTTCCTCAGATGTGGTGACCAAAACGGAATACAATATTCCACATGATGCCTCACTCGATTCTTGTACAGTGTTAACACTACCTCCTCGAATTTACCATTCGTCTCTCTGATCGATGCACTTTGTTAAGTAACTTTTCAACACGATTGGGTTTCTCCTGATCCACATAAAGTTTGAATCGCCCAGCTGACTTAAGGCCACAGTTGCATCCGACTTGGCAAATGTGCTTGAAATCTCGTTTTTGGGTGCTGTGCAAGAAATGAACTCTTTAAAGGATCTTTCTATTTTATCACTTTATTGCTTGGCCTCATTTTCTGGGCATTTTGCAGATCTTTGCCAATTTGAGGATTTTGGCAAATGCTGAGCATTAAAACTGTGCTGGACGCCGACTCGTCCATGGAAATTTGTTTCTCATCAGCCGATGTATTGTTACGGATCTGGCAGCCTTTTGCACACAAACAGACAGCAGTCTCACAGTTCAGTTGTTTCGATAAGTATGTGTTTGTAGTTAGAATCCATCCCCTCTGTCGAATGGGAATTTCGTGTGTGTGTGCTGTGAGTTATTTTATAGTCAGGATTTATACATCGACATAAACTACAACAACAACATCCCTCCTTCGCTCCTGCCACCATCTGCCTTCCTCATGCGCATGTGTGCCGAGCACAGACGTGGGTGGTGCTTCCTTCGCCTCAGATTGGAGCCCTGCTCCAAAAAAGGGCATGGAGTGTTTCCTCTGCCCAATGAGCCAAGGGCAAGCATCTCATGCGCACCCCAGTCAATGGGAGGCCAGCATGCCGAAAGCTACTACGGACCCTCTTCGGGGGGTGGACCTCCGAGACGCCTCGACACCCCCCCCCCCCCAAGAGGCACCGTCCAATCGGAAGGCGAGTGGTGAAAGAAGAAATCGCTCGGACCTCAAGAGTGGTGGTAAAAACAAGAGGATGGCAGACAGTGGTGGTCGTGGTTCGAGCGGTCTGCGGTCGTGGTGGCTTGGTCTCGATCGTGGGCCGTGGACTTCGGGTCGTGGGTTCGAGGGCCACCGTGGTGGTTTGGAGTCGGTGTGACCACACGAGGCCAGAAGTTACCCCGACCAGGCTCTGGTCCCCCATCTCGCCTTTCTCTCCTGCGCTGAGGACCAAAAATAGACGTGTGTGTGTGTGTGTGTGTGTGTGTGTGTGTGTGTGTGTGTGTGTGTGTGTGTGTGTGTGTGTGTGTGTGTGTGTGTGTGTGTGTGTGTGTGTGTGTGTGTGTGTGTGTGTGTCGCCATCCTGTAAGTAGAAATTGTAAAGTGCTTTTCGTTCCTTGTAAATTGTATTTATTTTATTCGGATAACTCTGCTCTTTGTGTGCTCCCCTCCCCGATTATTGTTTATAAATAAACCCCCGTGTTAAATGTTCCAGTTCGTTGTTCATGTTTTCTTTCATTGACCCAAAATGGTGCGGGTTTGAGAAATAGTAAGGCCGTTGGTGCCGTAAGTTGTCATTGGGACCGGCGCAGCTCTGTTAACTCCACTCGGTTACGCCGGATCCGAGTCGTTACCTGCGACTCGGATCGGACAGAATCGGCCAAGGGTGTGACTTCCCCAGTAATTTGACAACGTGGGTACTTAGGTATATTGGAATTTGGCTATTGACCCTACCCCACGCCGTCAGAGGATTGGCGATCACGGTCCTTTGAGTGGCCCGTCGACTCCAGAGTTATCCGGGGTGACGACCTTTCAATTCCGGTGTTCGGTAGGAGACGGCCAAACTGCTCCGTCTGGCGTTCGTCCTCGCTACTGAGCCGAGCACCACAACAAATTGGTTGGCAGGAGTGTGGTTCGAACCCCTCCGCCTCCACAACGAAATTTAAGGGACACCAATTACAACAAATTGGTGATCAGGAGTGTGATACGGCCCCTCCGCCTCTACGAAATTCAGGGATTCGGATCAGGGGTGTGCGGAGTAAACCCCCCTCACCCCCCCCCCCCGTTCCCTCTAAATGAAGAGCGTTTTAAAATGTTCTCAGAGGCACCATGGTGGGTCAAGATGAGCTGGCTCAGGTGGGTTCTAATTTAAATTTAGAAGGACCTATGGTCCAGGACGGCACCCCCATGCAGGAAGACATTTCCTTGCAGCCAAACCCAGAAGGGATATTGGGAGTGGGAGGGACGGTGTATAACCCCCTCCCCCCTCCGTCAAAGTCCCCCACCCGATTCCTGCCGGTTCCGCACACCATCATGGTGGATCGGCTCTGTCATTTGACATGAGACAAATGTTGGAGGTGTTGATGCAGAAAATGAATGCAAGTGCGCAAAATATGAAGCAAATGGAAAATAAAATGGATGCAAATATGCAAACACTGAGGGGTGAGATGCAGAGCATGGGGTTGAACCTCCAGGCGGGCCAAGAGGCGATGAAGGCGGAATTGGAGGCGGTGAAAGGCAAAATGGCGCCTGCATGTAGGGGAACGATTGAGTCAATAGGGAGTGCGCAATGTGTTCGGGCCGCAATGGAGACGGGTGAGGTCAACATGATGAGCAACGCCACCACAATTAAGGGGGAAATAACAGAAGGGATGGCGAAAAAATAACAGAGACGTGGGAGATAGAACAAGTAGAGAATGAATTAAACAAAACAAAAGAGGATCCAGGGACGCAGGAGTTGCATGAAAAAACCACAAGAGCACACATACATAGAGTTGGTGAGGGACAATGGGCTTGAGCTGGTGGAATGTATCAGGACTCAGTTCGAGCATCAGGTTAACCTCCCTCAGGAACATAAGGAGACGGTATGCTCCCTCGAAGTGGACTGCGACCAGGTGAGTCCGGTCGGGCCGTGCGAGGTCGAGCGGGTGCATGGTACGAATGGGTCCATGCAGGGTTTGGGGGGAGTAGAGGCTTCGGGATCCCTTTTGCGGACTCCCACCCCCAGTGTGATTGTCCTAGAGTGTGTGTCAAGGTGTACGAATGGTGTGAGTGCGTGTATGGAAATGGATGACGGACCGATCCAAACGGGGGACATGAATGGTGAGCTTAATGGGCCGCGAGTAACCATTTTGGCAACCGCGCCGGGTTGTACGACGGCACGTACGAGGCCAATGGCGCGTTTCGCGCACGGCCCACACGTGCGCGTCTGCGCGATCGTAATCCGGCACGAGAACGCTCTACGTCGGATACGAGCCGGCCGCGTGGACGGCGAGAATGTAGATGGCGAGTGTTGTGTGAATTTGGAACGGACGGGTCTGCATGCGGGCGTGTGTGTGAAGCTCCACGTGCTGCGCGCCGTGTGTTCTGTTCGCGGAACGCGCGGAGCAGGTTCCTGGAACGATACGCTCGGGCGGGCCTGCACGGGAAACTGCACAGGTTCGGTGCGTGGGTGACACTGGGGACCTCGTGGCGCGCGTTGGCTCGCATGGCAGACCCCTCGAAGGCGAGCACTTGTTGCGATGTGCAGGGCGACCACAAGGCCCCAGGTATCGTCCGACGGAAGGGACAAACGAGCGCGTCGCCGACCGCCGCCCTGGCGGTGCAAGAGAAAAAAAAGGCCTCACTCCAAGTACATGGCCCCAGCCGGGATTTGGTAAACATCCTGCCCGGGCAAAGGAGAATTAGTTAGTGGGAAGGGTTTAGCGATAGATAGACCGGCCTCATGGGGCAGGAACAGTTCCTCATGGGGCCCGTGGAACAAGTTAGAGGGAATTTAGGTTAGATTTAGAAATATTGAAATTTGGCTATTGACCCTTCCCCACGCCGTCAGAGAATTGGCGATCACGGTCCTTTAAGTGGCCCCTCGACTCCGGAGTTATCCGGGGTGACGACCTTTTAATTCCGGGTGTTCGGTGGGAGACTGCTCCACTGCTCCACATAGTTGTCGTTTATTGCCACCGAACCCCAGCCCACAACAGTATCACCTTGTGATTGTTCATGCCCGAGTCAAGAAAAATTCTTGCAGCTTCCTTTGTTTTGCTATCTCTCTGCTTTCTGACTGCCGTACTCATAGGCATCTGTCTCAGTAAGATAGAGCAAGAAAGGCAATGGCAAACCACCTAAGAATGACCTTGCTGAGACACTGGTTTGGTGGCGTCGACGCTCTCTTAAGGGTAAGACGCAATGACGACAACGACTTCGATGATGAGACTAACAGGGTGGTGCAGAGGGAGCACACTTGCATTTGAGCTGTCTCGTCTGGGTTTGAGTCTTTATTCAACTATGTACCGTCCGATTGGTGCTTCGTACACGGGGATGAAAAATATGCCGTCCATCCACCTTAACCGTTGGGTCAACACAGGCTTGATTAAGGTGCTCCCATAACTGCTGCCAAGTTAGGCATTGTTAAATTAAGGTCAACAAAATGACAATGGAATGGCTAAGAAACTTTGGAGAGATTAAATAATGGTTTTATAGACCACAGGTAATTGGAAGTCATTCGTTTTTGAGCATCTCCCAAGAATCCCCGAGTGCCCAAAAGTATGAAATTTTGACATGGGTTAATTTGTGGTATGTTCCAGGGTGAGAATGTTCCTCCAACTCAAACTCCACCAGCTTACCAGCCAGCTGTCATGCAGCCTACTGTGGAGCCTCCAGCATACACCCAGCAAGGCTATGGCACAGAGGTGGGTTCAGTGTCGGATCTTGTGCCACGAATGAGGTTTGCATCGCTGTCTCATCGTGTAATCGTCTGGAACGTTTGTGTATGTAGGCATCAGCTGCACAGTCAGAACTGCTGAGGCGGCAGGAAGAGCTGGAGCGCAAGGCGGCTGAGTTGGATCGCCGAGAGCGAGAGATGCAAGGGATCGCTGCTGGAACCGGTCAGTCAGGCCGGGTTAATTTTTCTCTCGCCAAGATGTTTTCAAATATGATGCCAAACTAAATGATTGCACATTGTTTGCTGAGTTTCACCACTGCTTCGGATGACCGAACATGCTGTCCCTTTACCCTTGTTTCAATCGTCTCCCAATCCACCCCCAGCTGGAAGTAAAAACTGGCCGCCGCTTCCATCGTGGTTCCCTTTGGGACCATGCTTCTACCAGGATATTACCATCGAGATACCCGTGCAATTCCAGAAGGTTGTCAAGATGCTGTATTATTTGTGGATAGGTCAGTGAGTATGTCATGTGCTCTCACTCGTAGGCAGCATCTCCTCATTTAAATGAGATTACTGGTTTATTGGCTTGTTCACATTTTCAATGAGTTTTGCGATCGAACTGCTTCCTCTTCATCTGAGCCACAGTGGGTGCATTATCAAATGGTGTTGGATCCTGATGTTGACTTGAAGTGCTGCCTGTGTTTGCATGTATGTATGGTGTCATTCTTTCATTCATTCACATGTACAACATTGTGTAATAGCGGTATACTTCACGTGTTTTTTGTTGTTTTTTTGCCGTGGGCACACACACATAGCAGAAACAACTCTCGGTCTCTCTCAACATACAGTGGTTTGCAAACAAGACCAAACAGTTGAGCATTTAACAGCTGCCACGTACATGCCTTGGACTTTGCTTGTGTGTGCATCCCTTTGTCACTTCTCCTTGCAGTGCACGCGGCCACGCTCTGCCTGAACGTGCTTGGCTGCCTTGCCTGGTTTTGTGTCGACTCGACGCGGGGAGTCGATTTTGGACTTTCCATCCTGTGGTTCATCATCTTCACGCCCTGCTCCTACCTCTGTTGGTTCCGGCCTGCCTACAAGGCCTTCAAGTCAGTCCTTGATTACGTACCGATTGCTCACGTGCACGTTGATCGAAGAAATGTTTTTTTAAAAAATTACCATCCTCTGCTTTGCTTTGGTTTTGAAGTAGACAGATAACGTGTGGTTATTTGATAAATAATTTTGCAATGAAAATTACACCTTATTGAAAACAAAATTTGTTTCTTCAACTTTGCAGTCACCATTATCATCGTCTTATGTATAGCAGTTGAGAAGAGTGATATGAAGTTTTCTGTTATTTAAACGTTTCCTTGTTGTTACCTTCGCATTCTGCGAAAGGTTATGTATTGGTCGCTGTGTATTTATTTATTTGTGTGTGTGTGTGTGTGTGTGTGTGTGTGTGTGTGTGTGTGTGTGTGTGTGTGTGTGTGTGTGTGTGTGTGTGTGTGTGTGTGTGTGTGTGTGTGTGTGTGTGTGTGTGTGTGTGTGTGTGTGTGTGTGTGTGTGTGTGTGTGTGTGTGTTTGTTATTCGCATAACTCAGTGTTAAACCAAATCGCTTGAAATTTGGTGGGATGATGGGTTATTATCCAAGGAACATTTGATTAGATTTTGGGAGCGATCGGGTCAAAGGTCAAGGTCAAGGTCACGGAAAGGTCAAATTCGTATTTTTACCATAGCGCGGTCAATTTTGATCTAATTGGCATGCAACCGATGCCAAAATGTTCAGAATTCATTGCCCAATCTTGTGATGGGTGACATGACACAATTACGTCATTATCCTTGTTCGCGGTTGGTCAGCGGTTAACGGGTCAAAGGTCAGTGGGGTCATGACCTTTCAAAATATGCGGTTTTTGTCATAACACGGTCAAATCAAAACCGATTTGCATGAAAGCAACACCAAAATGTTCACTGTTCTGTTCCCCCCACTCTCATGCCAAGAACAAAAAAGTAGCGGAGGCGAAGGTATGCGCTCTACCGAGTGCCCATTCTAGTTTTTCTTTTGATGACATGGAGTTAGTTACTGTTCTGTGAGATTTGCATGGTGCTGCTCATCAAGCGCCTCAGAATGGTGCTCCGCAGACGCCGTGAACGTAGCAATGCAATACTTCAGTTGAGAGTTAGATCGCCTCACTTCAGGCCTTATCATGAGCAACTGAGGCTGCCACCAACCAATCGATATTTACCTCCATCACCGAAGGTGGATAGAGGTTATGTTTTCACCCCTGCTTTGTCAGCAGGGTATCTCAAAAGGTTGTGGAAAGATTCGGATGAAATTTCGTGGACAGGTCGGGTGTGTGGTGAGACCAATCGATTCCGATTTTGGTGAAGAACTGAGAATTTTAAAATGTGATTCTTCACCATTGAGTGATGAGCCCAAAAACAATATACCACACTAACCGCAAAACATGATGGACAGATTTGGATGAAATTTTGTGAACAGTTTGGGTTGACGAGGAAGAATTGGTTCGAATTTGGTAAATATCCGAATTTGGAGACGAGATTTTTTTTATTTTTTAAATCTTCTAAGTGATTATTCACCATCGAGTGATGGGGCCAAAACTATATACAGCATGATATCTCAAAAAGCTGTGGACAGATTATGACAAAACTTGGTCGATTATTTGAGCAGGTGACAGGAACAAGCTGATTAAATTTTGGTTCAGGTCCAGATGCAGATCCGACCAATCGGTGGGTTATATAAAATGTAAACTGTTCAACATGCTGGAGGTATGGGCTCCACCGAGTGCCGTTCTATTTTCCAGCTGAGATCACTTCTTTGGTTCAGGTGATAATGAATCATCTGCCACTGTGTGTTGTCAGGCATCTGCCAACCTACTCAAAGGCACCCTTATCCGTGATATAAATTATTTTACCGAACATTGTCTCCTGCTAATTAACCCGTTGTTTGTACAGCATGGCCAAAAGGTCCGTTCACCCTGATTACCTGATGCAAAATAATCTTGCACCAGACAATACTGATGTGCAATTTGGTGTCCATGACCGAATTAATTAAAATTTAATGATTCATTTATCTGAAAATGGATGAAAGGTAAAGTCTGTGTTCAAATTGTTTGTCTTCACTCGCACACTTGATTGATCAGCCATGGAATTACAGATGCTATGAATTCTCGATGGTATTGAGAAGCAATGCACACTTGCTCAAATAACGTCTTCGATTACGGTTTTTAAAAAAAAAAATTTATGCAAAGATGTACAAATTGCCACCCACAGTGAAGTGCACACGCTTGAAAACTCATGTCCTCAAGTCCTTGGTCAGACGTTTCCTTTTCCAGCTGAAATTAAAAAAAATATATATATATATATATATATATATATATATATATATATATATATATATATATATATATATATATATATATATATATATATATATATATATTCATCTCAAAAGTCACAAAAGAAATTGAAATTATTCATCGGCACCATCTTGATAAACTAACCCTGCATTTATTTGACCCAGTTTATCGAGATTTATCACTGCTCAAACCTTTCTCCATTCCATTTGGGATCGAAAGTAAAAAATAAATGTTGTTTTTCTCCCATTAGTTACCTCTGCCACCGAAGGTGAAGGAGGTCATGTTTTCACCCCTTTCTGTTGGTTGGGTGGTCGCTAGACTACTGTTATTCTCAGGTTTTCCGTCTGTCTATATGTATGTAATGGACAGCTCTGGATGCTAGAGGAGTCAACCGATTTTAATGAAACTTGACAGGTAGGTTCATACCAGGATCTTGTTGTATGCTTTTGAGCACTGTTGCTATGGACGCCACCGTTGTCTAGCAACGGGACTTTGAAATTTTTGAAAAATCCTAAAAAAAAAAAAAAATCGAAAGTCAAAAATCGGCTTCCGTGCTTTTATGCGCACTATAATCAACTTCTTTGTCAAAAAATTTCAGCCCGATCCGTCAAAAACTGTATGACTGGGATGCAATTATATAGCGACCACCCATGTCACCTACTGGCTTGTTTGTTTGTCTGTGTACATGATATCTCAAAAAATTGTTTACGGATCCCGATGAAATTTTGTGGACAGGTTCGGTGTGTGACGAGAACAAGCTGATTAGATTTTGGTGAACAATCCAGATCCTGATCCGACTACTAGAATTTTAGAGTGATTCTTCACCATTGAGGGATAGGGCCAAAAACTATATAGTACTGAATAGCACGATATTTAACCTCCGCCATCGAAGATGGAGGGAGGTGACTGTTTTCACCCCTGTCTGTTTGTTTGTTTGTGAACAGTATTACGGAAAAACTCTTTGACGGATTTCGACGAAACTTGGTGGGGGGATTAAGTATGGTCCAAGGATCATGCCATTAGATTTTGGACTTGGTCCAAAGTCCAATATGGCTGCTATGGTGGCCATTTTGAAAAAATATTTGAATTTTTGTTTTTGCATTTCTACATGTTTTAAGTGATTTCCAACCCCCCCCAAAAAAAAATTCTTAGAAAAAAACAAACAATTTTGCAACTTTTTTTTTTCAACAAAATTTCGATTTTTTTTTTATTTTTTTTGCATTTCTACATGTTAAAATTGATTTCTAACAAAAAAACATGCCAAAATTATAATTGCGACTAATTTTGGAACTTCAGGTGGATATACCCACATAAAATCAATTTCTGTCTCAAGGAATCAAGTTATGACTAATTCAGCATGTAAAAGTAGAAGGGAAAGTTGCAAAGTATAACTCTGAGCACTGTTGACGTCAAATTGAATGAATAGGATATCAGGTTCACTTGAGTGACCAAGCAGTATTGGCGGCGGAGGTTTTGCACTCTACCGAGTGCTCCCCCTCTAGTTCAGAAATGTATTGGACCCGATGTGTTCTCATGGATCAGGCATTACGTGGCGGAGGTATGTACTCTACCGAGTGCCCATCGAGTTAATTATTATTAACCTCCGCCATCGACGATGGACGGAGGTTACTGTTTTCACCCCTGTCTGTTTGTTACTTACGAAATCTAAAGATTTGATCTAAAGATTTCGTAAGTATATTGATGACTTCCGTTTCTGTTTGTTATCTTGCCAAAACGAAGTTTTTGCAAGATATGTTAGTCAGCTTGTATGTTTTTTTTTTTTTAATTTTTTATTTTTTTGGTTGTCTGTAATCACGTATAAAAAATTCTGCAGAGCACAGTTATCATTGGAAATTTTTGTAACTTCGCATATCAGAGACCTATAGAGGTCCCTTTCAGCACACAAAATTTTGAAGGTCAAGGTCAAAGGTCAAGGTCACTTTGCCGCAAATCAAGGGAGTCGATGAAACCCTTATTTTTTGAGTAATTTTGATCGGATCGTCTTCAAACTTCATGGGAATATAGTTCATGGGCTGGCGCTCAGCTGATTAATTTTTGGTGGCGATCAGCCTTGACCTTCATGGTAAAACGCCTAAGGTCAAACATATTTGACCCCAAGATCAAATTTTCAAGTTTTAGGAACCATATCGTGTAGTACCTCCAATTGAACACATCGATGAGTGCTTTCTAGATATGTCAAGCTTGAGACATTATGACGTCATTTGGTGACGTTATGAGGCAAAAGCATATTTTTCATGGTTACTCTGTAGAACGATTCTCATCGGAATCTCTCGTAGGCAGATATTCCTCAAGGAGTCGCTCCTGGTGGATAGCAGCTCTGTTCACCTCAGTGTGACCTTCAAGCAGTCACACGTCGTCACCTTTTGGCAAGATACGGGTCACCCTGCGGGTGACATTGGTTTATTACTTACGAAATCTAAAGATTTGCGAAAGACCAAAATCTGATGGCTCTTGCTGATTTGATTTTGGTCAAAATCGGTCAAAGGTCAAGGTCACAGTGAGGTCAAACATCCAAAAAAATGATAATCTAAAGATTTCGTAAGTATATTGATGACTTCCATTTCTGTTTGTTTGTTACTTACGAAATCTAAAGATTTCGTAAGTATATTGATGCCTTCCGTTTCTGTTTGTTTGTTTGTTTGTAGGCACGATAACTCGAGAACGGAAGAAGCTACCAATGTCAAATTACACCACGTGATTCAGGAGGGTGATGGCAAGTGCTGATTATATTTTGGTCAAAATCGGTCAAAGGTCAAGGTCACGGTGAGGTCAAATATTCGATTTTTGATGGTTTGGTACAGATAACTCGAGAACAGAAGAAGTTACCAATGTCAAATTACATCAGGTCATTCAGGAGGATGATGGCTAGTGCTGATTAGATTTTGGTCAAAATCGGTCAAAGGTCAAGGTCACAGTGAGGTCAAACATCCAAAAAATGATAATCTAAAGATTTTGTAAGTATAGTGATGACTTCCGTTTGTTATCTTGCCAAAACGAAGTTTTTGCAAGATATGTTAGTGAGCTTGTATGTTGTTTTTTGTTGTTGTTTGTTTGTTACTTGCGAAATCTAAAGATTTGCGAAAGACCAAAATCTGATGGCTCTTGCTGATTTGATTTTGGTCAAAATCGGTCAAAGGTCAAGGTCACAGTGAGGTCAAACATCCAAAAAAATGATAATCTAAAGATTTCGTAAGTATATTGATGACTTCCATTTCTGTTTGTTTGTTACTTACGAAATCTAAAGATTTCGTAAGTATATTGATGCCTTCCGTTTCTGTTTGTTTGTTTGTTTGTAGGCACGATAACTCGAGAACGGAAGAAGCTACCAATGTCAAATTACACCACGTGATTCAGGAGGGTGATGGCAAGTGCTGATTAGATTTTGGTCAAAATCGGTCAAAGGTCAAGGTCACGGTGAGGTCAAATATTCGATTTTTGATGGTTTGGTACAGATAACTCGAACGGAAGAAGTTACCAATGTCAAATTACATCAGGTCATTCAGGAGGATGATGGCTAGTGCTGATTAGATTTTGGTCAAAATCGGTCAAAGGTCAAGGTCACAGTGAGGTCAAACATCCAAAAAATGATAATCTAAAGATTTCGTAAGTATAGTGATGACTTCCGTTTGTTATCTTGCCAAAACGAAGTTTTTGCAAGATATGTTAGTCAGCTTGTATGTTTTTTTTTGTTGTTGTTTGTTTGTTACTTGCGAAATCTAAAGATTTGCGAAAGACCAAAATCTGATGGCTCTTGCTGATTTGATTTTGGTCAAAATCGGTCAAAGGTCAAGGTCACAGTGAGGTCAAACATCCAAAAAAATGATAATCTAAAGATTTCGTAAGTATATTGATGACTTCCATTTCTGTTTGTTTGTTACTTACGAAATCTAAAGATTTCGTAAGTATATTGATGCCTTCCGTTTCTGTTTGTTTGTTTGTTTGTTTGTAGGCACGATAACTCGAGAACGGAAGAAGCTACCAATGTCAAATTACACCACGTGATTCAGGAGGGTGATGGCAAGTGCTGATTAGATTTTGGTCAAAATCGGTCAAAGGTCAAGGTCACGGTGAGGTCAAATATTCGATTTTTGATGGTTTGGTACAGATAACTCGAGAACGGAAGAAGTTACCAATGTCAAATTACATCAGGTCATTCAGGAGGATGATGGCTAGTGCTGATTAGATTTTGGTCAAAATTGGTCAAAGGTCGAGGTCACAGTGAGGTCAAACATCCAAAAAATGATAATCTAAAGATTTCGTAAGTATAGTGATGACTTCCGTTTGTTATCTTGCCAAAACGAAGTTTTTGCAAGATATGTTAGTCAGCTTGTATGTTTTTTTTTTGTTGTTGTTTGTTTGTTACTTGCGAAATCTAAAGATTTGCGAAAGACTAAAATCTGATGGCTTGCGCTAATTTGATTTTGGTCAAAATCGGTCAAAGGTCAAGGTCACAGTGAGGTCAAACATCCAAAAAATGATAATCTAAAGTTTTCGTAAGTATATTGCTGACTTCCGTTTCTGTTTGTTTGTTACTTACGAAATCTAAAGATTTCGTAAGTATATTGATGCCTTCCGTTTCTGCTTGTTTGTTTGTTTGTTTGTTTGTTTGTAGGCACGATAACTCGAACGGAAGAAGCTTCCAATGTCAAATTACACCACGTGATTCAGGAGGGTGGTGGCTAGCGCTGATTAGATTTTGGTCAAAATCGGTCAAAGGTCAAGGTCACAGTGAGGTCAAACATCCAAAACATTCGATTTTTGATGGTTTGGTACAGAATCATCGTAGAAACTTCTGGTTTGTGTTGCTACCTTCTCAAGAGACAGCTTTCATTAGACAAGGTCAGAGGTCAAGTTGACGATTTCGAAAGTACCAGTCTATGACTGCTTGTTTGTGTGTTTGTTTGTTTGTAGGCACGATAACTCGAGAACGGAAGGAGCTACCAATGTCAAATTACACCACGTGATTCAGGAGGGTGATGGCTAGTGCTGATTCGATTTTGGTCAAAGGTCAAGGTCACAGTGAGGTCAAATAGTCGATTTTTGATGGTTTGGTCCAGATAACTCGAACGGAAGAAGCTACCAATGTCAAATTACACCACGTGGTTCAGGAGGGTGATGGCTTGCGCTGATTAGAATTTGGTCAAAGGTCAAGGTCACAGTGAGGTCAAACATCCAAAAAATGATAACTCGAACGGAAGAAGCTACCAATGTCAAATTACACCACGTGATTCAGGAGGGTGATGGCTAGTGCTGATTAGATTTTGGTCAAAATCTGTCAAAGGTCAAGGTCACAGTGAGGTAAAATATTCGATTTTTGATGGTTTGGTACAGATAACTCGAGAACGGAAGAAGCTACCAATGTCAAATTACACCACGTGATTCAGGAGGTTGATGACTAGCGCTGATTAGATTTTGGTCAACAAAGGTCAAGGTCACAGTGAGGTGAAACATCCAAAACATTCGATTTTTGATGGTTTGGTACAGAATCATCGTAGAAACTTCTGGTTTGCGTCGCTACCTTCTCTGGAGACAGCTTTTATTAGACAAGGTCAGAGGTCAAGTTGACGATTTCGTAAGTACCAGTCTATGACTGCTTGTTTGTTTGTTTGTTTGTTTGTGAACACTATTACTGAAAAACTCCTGGACGGATTTTGACGAAACTTGGTAGGGGGATTCGGTGTGGTCCAAGGATCATGCCATTAGATTTTGGACTTGGTCCAAAGTCCAATATGGCAGCTATGGCGGCCATTTTGAAAAAAATATTTGAATTTTTGTTTTTGCATTTCTACATGTTTGAAGTGATTTCCAACCAAAAAAAAAATTGTTGGAGAAAAAAAACAATTTTGCAACTTTTTTTCAAAAAAATTTCGATTTTATTTGAAAAATATTTGAATTTTTTTTTGCAGTTCTACATGTTTTAAGTGATTTCCAAACCCCCCCCCCAAAAAAAAATTGTTGGAGAAAAAAAAAATTGAAATTTTGCAACTTTTTTTTTCAAAAAAATTTCGAATTTTTTTTTTGGCCATTTCTACATGCTCGTCAATCTAGTTTAGTTTATTCAATCGTGGTTCAGTAGAGTCTGAACCGTTTTGACCTACAATGAATGGGATATCAGGTTCACTTAAGTGACCCAGTACTATTGACGGCGGAGGTTTTGCACTCTACCGAGTGCTCCCCCTCTAGTTTTTAACTATCAGGCTGGCATTGAAACTTGCTTGAATCTCATCTATATTTGTATAAATGTCACTATCTATCTGTTTGTCTGTTTATGTTTGTTTCTTATGCATGGCCACATCTTTTAAGTTACAGACTCCAAACTCGGGATACAAATACAATTTTGAGGGGGGAGGGGGGTAACATTGGCTATGTGGCCATGGCCTCACGTGGGGGTGTGGGGGGGCACGGTGGCGGGGAGGGGGGGAGACGTAAATTCTCTGTAAATCTGCATCGTGTTGCACCGCCTGGTGGTGGTGGTGGTGGCATAGGGTATTACAATTTCCAAATTTCCTTTGGTAACAATGTTACTTATTCACGTTTCTCTTCGCATGCAATTACAAATAAATACAAGTGGTGCCAGGCACAACAAATCCCGCCCATTTAAGGCATAAAGTTATTTTGGGGATCAAATTTAAATTTGATACATCCTTAACCTGAATGTTGATTATAAGGAATATTTTAGTCTTAGTTTGAAGTCAATTAAACCATTTTTAACGAAGTTATGACCATAAAATGATTTTGACCTTTCAAGGCCACGTAAGGTCAAAGGTCATGGTGTCAAATGAAAGTCATTAAAGGAATATGTCTTCCATAGTAAACACGCATATTCCTAACCTTTTTTGATTTATAATGGAAAATATGTAATTTTGACCGATGACCATGACTCCCAAAACTTCGGACCCTACCGATCTTCACAAATATACATTTTTCACTATAGGAATGGGTAGGATTATAAGTGACAAATATAATAAGGTTCACTATAAGCTTGGTTTGAAGTAAATCAGATCATTTTTGACGAAGTTATGAGCGAAAAACGATTTTGATCTTTTCGTGACCTTGACCTTTGATCCAATTGGACCCACAAGTTAATGGGGTTGTCCAAGATTCATTGCCCACCTGTGGATTAAATTTGACAGTGTTTGCTAAAGCCGTTTTGCCGTAAAGTTGCTAACAGACAGACAGACAAACAAATGAAAAATCATGCTTAGCACGACACTTGGCGAATATGTTGACCTTTCCGTGTGGTGGTCCAAGCTGTAATGTCATGGAATGTGTGGTTTTTATTTGTTCGTACATCAATAAAATGACGCGATGTCACAAATAACAATTATCAGGCGCGCGTTGTCATGGTGACTGCAGCAGATTGAAAATTTTCACAACTCATTTAAAGCCACCATGTGACATTCAACAACTTATCATCGGTGCTTGTTGCCTTCATTCTGATCGTAGAAAATATTTGAAAATACCTCGGAACATTGCTTTTCAACCAGCTTTACTATCCCGTTATAAGGTTTGAAATAGGTTGTAAAACAAAAAATATGTATTTTATATGTGTGTTTTTCATGTTTTGGGTGACCCTGACCTTGACCTTGGGTCAATTTCGATCAAACTTTGTACACGTTAATATTACATGCATAAATAGACAGTATAAGTTTCAATATAATAAGTGCAAAACTGTTTGAGAAATAGCCATGTGTAATTCACAAAATTACCCATTGGTTTATAATGGGCGATAATATCAAGTGATGCAGAATCCTGATCTTGAACATCACCAAAAGTCACATATCTTTTTGCACTGTGGATTTCTATCAGTTGTTAAAATTTCATCCAAATCGGTTAACAATTGTGACCTGTAGAACGAATAGAATTTTTTTTTAAATTGCGCCAATAGCTAAAAACTTTGACGTCGTACGCTTGCGAAAACTGTGCATAATTTGTACTAACATACATTTTAAAACATTTAGATATTCCATTGAAGTTTGTTTTGGCGTCAACAGGAAGTCGCTACGACTTCCGGTTACTGAGTTATGTTCAAAAGCTTGTTTTCACCTTTTTTTTGACGTAACGTCGTGACGTTAAGTGCGATTATGACGTGATTTGATCCCAGACTATTTCAGCAAGATTGGCTATCACGTGTTAAAATTTGAGAACGATTGCTTCAGTAGTTTCGGCTGCACACAAGCGTAATTTTTTTTTTTAAATGACGTCAATAGGCAAAACTTTGACGTCATACGCTTGCGAAAACTATGCGTAATAAGATGCATTTAGTAATCATTTAGATATTTGAATGAAGTTTAATTTGGCGTCAACCGCAAGTCGCTACGACTTCCGGTCACTGAGTTGTGTCCAAAAATGTGTTTTCACGTTGTGTGACATCACGTCGCGATGTTTAGTCCGATTAAGACAGGGTTTGGACGCGGACCGTCTCAGGTGGATTGCCTATCAGGTGTAAAAATTTAAGAACGACTGGTCCAGCCGTTTGGGCTGTAGACGACAAACAAACCAACAAACGGAACAGCCCAACATATTTGACAAAATCGAAGATTTTGCTAAGTAACAAACCGGACGATTACAATATCCTGCTCCCTCCCTCCGGGGAGGGGGGGGGGGTTGGATAATAAAACGTTTTGAAATTTTGAAGGAATAATGAAAAACACGGCCAGTCCATCCATGAAGCCGTGTGAGTACATGTCAATTAATTATTATGTACTTTTCAACCCTACAGACTGTTGAGATCCCTTCGACCTTTGAAAACCCTTTTAAGACCCGAGGACCCAAAAGTCCCTAATTTGCTGTGGATGGGGAGCGGGGCAGGGGGATGGGTGAGGGTGAGGGGTTAAAGCACTCTTTGCACCTTCCTTCTTCTCACCCAAAAGTTTTGGCAAATACGATGACCAATTAGTCTGTCAGCGAAGTGACGGGTAGGTTCTGCTAGTGAGTATATTGTTACGGCCATGGAAATTCGCAGTACACCATAAAGGTCCTTAGTTAGTTATGCCGATAAGTCCGTGTTCAGTTAGATTTCCCCACCGTTGTTTAATGGGATTTATTCGTGTCGACAGGGCTGTGATCTTTGAGTTAGCCTTTATTCTTTGATATCGTTATTTTGGACCAACCGCTTCACACAACCACCTTGACCACAACCCTCATAACCACACCACCGCGTTTCCACCTCGGCACACGGTTGCCAGAGGCCTGGCCTTCGTCGAGGGAAAGCAGGCGGCCCCCGTTCCCCCCTCCCCCGGACGAATGGCGTCTCCACGGTGAATTCCACCCAGCGTGTGGAAGAAGACAACCACAGCGGCGAGGGAGCGTCCCCGATTTGGCGGGAAAACGCTTCCTTCAAGAAGGTTCCCGCATGTTCTGGAAGTTTCCTGCAGGTTCTGGAAGTAGGGCGGGGCGAGAGCAGAGGGGCGAAGCGTGGGTAATAAAAAGCGCACACGGAGCGTTCGCTCTCTCTCTGGGGTTGCTGCCGCTCTCGCTGTCGTTGCTGAAGCTCTCTCTCGGTTGTCGCTGAATCTCTCTGGGGTTGCTGCCGCTCTCTCTGGAGTTGCTGCTGGGGTTGCGGTCGTTGCTGGTGTGGTTGCTGCTTGTGCGGAGGAAAATCGCACCAAGGAGCTGCGTGAAGATCTGGGCTCGTGTCCGAGTCAGGAACTTGGAGCGGTCGGTCGGTGGAGGTCCGGGCGTCGCGAGGGAGACGCGGGCTGGAGGCGCAGCCCTGCTGTGTCACGCGAAGCTGCGCGTGCGTGTGGGGAGAGCCGGAGAGAGCTCGCCTGCCGCTTGGCAAGGCCTGGGCGCAACTGCGGCTACGTTAGCTGCCGTGGGGACGGGACGTCGCGAATCGCCCCATCAAGGCACCACGAGGGTGCAGGTAACCTGCAACGGTCTCGTGGGACTCTTTCGGTCTGCCAAGTCCCACGCCATAAAGACCCAAGAGGTCCAGTCTGACTCCCTTGTCTGTGAGGGGGTCTTTTCCTTGTTTTTCTTTGAATGAATGTTGTGGCGCCGAGTCCCGTAAGTAAAACCTGTTAAGTAAACGTACATAATAACCATATTCGGTTGTAGTGTTTTCGCCTTGCCCGTGTCTTTGTTCCCGTCCCGCAGTCTTCAACAAACAACTGCATGCGTGTTTTTCCATCATTGCTTACCTGCATGACTGCATGATTGTTTGTATATGTGCTGTGTAATAAATGTACTTATTTAAATGTACCCCGTTCGTCGTGCCATTTTTCCCCCATTGAACCGCCGTATTGTTTTTCGGAGTACTTGTTAGTTTTTGAATACCGATAATTGAATCGGGTCCGGCGAGGTCTGGCGATAATACCCGCTCGGTTATCCCAGAACTGAACAAACCGCTTCAGCGGTTTGTGTCCAAACAGGCCTTCGCCGAGGTACAGTCCCTCGGTAGGTTACCCGCGCGAATACTTAGGTATATCGATATTCGGCGATTGACCCTGTCGCGTGCGGGTAGAATACGGACTGGCCCGTGGTGTGCGTTGAAGACACACCCGTGACTGGTTCTCGGCGTTGTTCCGGGAAGTCACGACTGAATTGCTCGTCCGGTGGGCGTGCGGCTGCCATTGGCTAAAGCTGTCGTTCGCACGCTGGCCGGGCGTAAATTCGTAACAATATATTGGATTATTTTTATTCTTTAAGGTTTGGGGGTGGAGAATGGTGAACTTGTATACCTGATGTGCACTTCTGGAGGAATGTTACCATTTTCCATATTTTACAGGAGTGACAGTTCCTTCAACTTCTTTGCCTTCTTCTTCATTTTCTTCAGTCAGTTTGTGATACACGTCATGCAGTCCATTGGCATTCCAAACTGGGGAAACTGGTATGTGTTCTATATTTTGTTGTTCAATTCTGTATTGCTCTTGATCAACATTACTGGTGACCTTATTCTTGATGTCATTAATTATTTTTTTGGAAACATAATCTTTGAGTTTCACATCTTGGACGACTGCAAACGAAATCTAGTTTGCTCTTCTTGATGGAGATGACCGGGCTCACCGCTCTCTTGTTTCCATGACCATGGATTGACCACAAATCTGAGCTGATTGGGGTTCTCCCACAACCCGCATTGATAGTCTCCCCACGTTCAGTGAAACTTCTGTACTAGTTTTGGACTGGTGTGGGCAGTTCTTTGGCAGCAACCTTGTAGTTAAGGTCTCGATTGTTTATTTACAAAATCAATAGGATGGCTGCTATTGCTTTTCTATAGAGATTTTGTTTGTTTGTTTTTGTAACAAAACAAATTCGAGAGAGTAGTGAAGTGCATACAAACCAAAACTGAATCTGCTTACCCTACCTGCTCATCATTTGATTGGTCAGTATTGTGATGTACAGTATGTACACCAATCCCACATTGGCCTGCTTTTGGAAGCTCAAAATGCTAGAATTCTGGTTGGCAACTTGTGCAGTATCAGGGCCAGAAAGGTTTCCCGATCCAGGTTGAGTGATGCATGGTAATCACATGGGGTTTCTGGTATGTGACATTATTCACATTACTATCACTTTTTAATTAAAAAATTTTTTTTATGTAGGAGCGACGCTCATGGAAGAGCAAGGTTAAATTGACAGTGGAGTAGTGGGGCACAACAGGCAAGGGGATAAACAAACGAGAGAGAGACAGAGACTTAATTCAGCAAGTAATAGTGTTGAATCAAGAAGCATTAATAGGGGTAATAAAGATCATGGGTCAGGATGGGGGATGATGCAAGATGGGAGTGCACTGCCTGCTTGAATCCCTCGAGGGAAGAGTGGGACGGAACGGCCTGGAAGGTGGTTCTATAAATCGGAAAAGTGAGGAATAAAAGAATCAAGGTGTTCAGTCAACCTGAATTTTGGAAGTTTAACCGGGAGGAGGTTATTGAAGAATGCGTGTGTGCATCCTGGAGTTGTTGCAGAGGGTTGGGGAAATGAAAAAGCAAATGGGGGAAATTATGTTGGTGAATAGACTGTAGAAAATGAAGCACACCAACCTGAATGCGATGAAAGCAACAGACCTTGTTCTTCGGCTTCATCATGGGAGTCCAATAATTTTGAGAGCTTTAGATTCCACATAATCCAGGAGAGATGTGATGCTGGAGCACCAGCTCATAATGGAGAGCAGTACTCCTTTGAGCTGCAGACAAAGGCCTTGTACACTGTGACTACTTCTGATTTCCCATGGAAAAACGTGGATCGACAGAGGATGACCAGTCTGCGGCTGACTTTGGAGGCCAGATTTGCTAGTAGTCAGCTGTTATGGCTGATGGTGAGGTTGAGACGTTCAAAAGACTGAACCTCTTCCATTGGATGACAAAGGAAATATGCAGGTGGGTTCCTTTGATGATCATTCTGAGTGAGACTGGGATGTTGCTGGATTTAAGGCCATTTATTCCCACGATTGAAGGATGTGGTATTTTTATTTCCACATTTTTGAAACCATTCACAACATGAAATGTGGATATTTTGTTTGTCTTTGACAATGTGCCAAATAACCCTTTTCTTTCACTGTTTTTTTTTTGGTGTGTTGATATTTTGCATGTGACTTAAAGTGGATGGATTGCATCCCTGGCTGCTCTGAATCGTAACATTGTCGTTGGGATCTTGCTGATGTTTCTGGCAGCCTGTTTCACTGCCTCAGCTGTGCTGGCAGCCATTCTTATTAAAAAGGTGAGTCCACTTCACGTGCAGCTATTTTGTTGTGTACGCACTATATTTGTATGAAATATCAAAGGCCAGTTGTAAGCCACAGAATGTCAGAGTTATCTTCTTTCTTTCTTTCTTTTTTTGGGGATAATAATTGGATTGTGGAAACTCATTACATCTCCAAGTCAGCTGGTTTTTCCATGACCAAATCCTCCAGACCTTTTTAGGTTATCTCTACCGAGATGACCTAAAAAAGCCGGACCAAATGTACGTCTGTACGTCCGTCAACAATTTTTCTTTCCGATCCTGATGAAACTTAGTATGTGGGTAGAGGTCGATGAGTGTTGCACAACGATATAACTTTTGTCCGGGTTCAAAGTCAGGGACGAGGTCACGAGGTCACGTAAGTTATAAAAATCGCCATTTTCAAAACCTATCTCGTCTGCCATTCTACAAGATATTTGGCAACTGTTTATTGGTTATGATAGTAAAAAATATTATCTTGTATCTAACCGGACAGATTTTTGAATTTCCTTCCCGTTTGATCGTCACGTGATCTGGAAGATGGCCAAAAACGCCGATGTGATTCGCAAAGAAGGAAGGAAGGAGAAATGAAATATAAATATAAAACACATTTTTAACCTTTTATATTTATACATTTTCCGCCAAAGCTGCAAAAGTTTCAAAACCCGAAATGTAAACGTCGGCATTTATTTTCAAAATATAATTTTGTGCGCGCGCCAAAATGCTGAGTCATCTTTAACCAAACTGTGTAGTAGAACTGCACAGTAGTCCGGTCATGGCGTCTGAGCAGTGGCCAGCATGGTTCAGATTGACTGTGGTTTCTGGGGCGAAGGTGATTGTTAAGAAGTATGTCGGCGGTATAAATTCGAGTGACTGTATTGGTGATTTAATCACGAAACATCTTGACAACGAATATTCTGGCCGAACGATTGCATCAATTCAGTGCATCAGCAGGGATGATTCGCAGGCTCCTCTCGATCGTGCCGATATCTCACATAATCACCGGCGGACATAGGGCTGCAGGCTGTGGGGCGCGGCCACGCATCCCGGATGAGGGGATAAGTGATAAATTATGCTACATGCTTCGGGCTTTCTGATTAATATATCAATGAGTACATTCCATAATTAATGAATTAATGAATCTGGCATACAAATTTTTTTTTTCATACCTGACATGTTACTTTGTGCAGTGTCACGAAACTTCTGTGGAATTAATAATGAATGAATTTGCAAGTTGTAACGATTTTTCAAACCTCAATATCTCTATAAATACTTGACCAATTTTCATTCTGAAAGTTGCATTATAATCAGTGAAGAATAATCTACAGGATTATCATAATCTCCGAGAGCTAAGCCAATTTTTTCGTTTTTTTTTTTTCTACAACCGGAAGTGAAATGTCCCCAGAGAGTGGACGGACCGGAAAACCACGTATTGCACTTACTGGTGATTCTGATGTGTTAATCCGGGTACTAATTGAACAATACGTATTTATTAATTATGTCATTCGTAGTATTATCCTCGTGTATCTCTGTGAACTATTTCAATCCAAACGGTTAGTTTGGACTGTTTCGCGGTTACCTGAACATTGAGAACTTGTGGTATTATAGAGATGACCATCACCCCCACACGGGGGTAAATTTTTTTTGTTTTAATTTAATTTATTTTGATTAAAAAACCTAGGCAACATGGAAGATTGAGGTGGCAGAGGGCAAAATGGCAAAAGGCAACATGTTGAAGAGTGGGGCAGCAGGGCAACAGGCAGATGGCAATGGATTACATGAATAAGAGGAGGAGATGAGCGAGGAGGGGAGGAGAGGAAATGCAATAACCTGCAAGTAGGAGGGTTGGAAGAGGTATGTTTTTAATGGGGGTAGAAAACATCAATGATCTCTCTGACTCTGGAAAATCCTCTTTATCTCTTTGCTGATGACTCCACCCTCTGTCGTACCATCTGTCATTCCTCAGACCGGCAAGCCGCAGCTTCTTCGCGCTCTGCAGATCTGGATAAAATCCCAAACTGGTCCAACACGTGGAACATGTCTTTCAATCCTGACAAATCTCTCACACTCACTATGTCTCTCTGAAAGGACTGTTTGGAACCCCCCATCTACTTTCTCAACAATCCGCTGGAAGAAGTCCATTCCTTCAAGCTTCTGGGTCTCACTATCTGCCATGATCTTTCCTGGGAAAGCCACATTTCCAACTTGGCCTCCAAAGCCAGTTGCTGACTGGGAATCCTCCATCGTGCAAAGTCCTTCCTCAGCCCACCTGAACTCCTGACCACATACAAAGCTTCCGTCCACAGCCTGATGGAGTACTGCTCTCCCCTCTGGGCTGGTGCTCCTGCCTCTCACCTTTCTCGGCTGCACGCTGTGGAAACAAAGGCATTGAGGATCATTGGTATCTCCCGCGATGAAGATGAGTTTTTGGGCCTCTCACCGCAGGCAGGTCGGTGGTCTTTCTGTCTTCTACTATCTCCTCTCCGATCTGCCCCCCCCGCCCCACTCTGTGTGTGATATGTCCCCCCCCCCATACTTCCGCAGGGTGCTCAAGGTCCGCCAGCAGCCCGCTTCTGGTAAAACTACCAAAATCACGAACTGCTGCTCACCTTCATTCTTTCATTCCTCTTTTTTCCCGCCTTTGGAATAAACCCCCACACTCTCTTCAATCCCATTCTTCCCTCCAGGCCTTCAAAACAGCTGTTCACCATCATCTCTTGTCTTCCCCCATCCAAAACCTTGATCTCTTCTACTCCCATTAATCCACCCAACACCCACCTCCTTCAAATTTCCTGCTTTCCTTCCTGAAAGTCTCTGGAATATCCATGTTGTATATTCCATGTTCCCTACCCCATCCCTCTCCCTTCCATAGTTCTAATGTCTCTGTTCCCCACTGTTTTGTCCTTCCCTCTCCCACCCTCTTGTCTCATGCCCCCCCTTGCTGTTGGTTTGTGTTGGCTCTCATACGAGCTTTGACAATGTATACAAAAAAAAGAGTGCAGAGGGGGATGGTTGATTATGAGATGGTGGCCTACCGACTGCCAATATGAAGCCATAGAAGAAAGAGTGGGATTGAACTTGCTCCAGAAGGTTGTTCCACAAACGGGAAAAGAGAGGAACAAAAGAGTTGAGGTGGATGGTAAGCCTGGATTTTAGGAGTTTGACAAGGTGAGGGTTTACTTCCTGGAAGAGTTCAGGAAGGCTGGAAGGCTAAGAGAGAAAAAAAATGGATGCTGCTGTTGTGGAATTAATTTCTTAACGTTTTATTTGTTTTATTACTTTTAATTAACCGTTTAACCGACTCGATGTAAATCCTGTTACTGCAATGAAAGACACCGATTAATTCACTTGCCACAATGTGAAAGTACATCATATCAGATAGCTTTATTATACTTGGTACTTGGCTAGTACCAAGGAGCACAATCCACCAAGATGGTGAGACATCTTCAATGATTTGCACTAAAACAAGATTACAATTTCTGGTATTTATATGCTTTCATGGGAGAGTGGAGGGGGCTGTTAAGCCTTGGGCAAAGAACTCCAACTGCAATACGTGTCTTCCAGGTGAAAAGCAAATTATGTAATCACAACAACGTTGGTGTTATCAGAAAGGTCACTTTGTGCCATAGCAAGACATTCCTTTTATCAACATTTAGGGAAAAAGACTCTTGGCTAAAGGGAAGCATCACTGACATCCAATTTGACTTACAGCATAAAATTAAATTTATAAAACACCAGCAACAATTACAATTTAGAATACATTAATATAATTATTTTCTTCCATGCTGCCAAGCTGCCGGTGGTAAGAGCAACAGGCCTTTTCCTTGCTTCAGCCTCATGCAGTTGGATTCCAATAATGTTGACCTTTGGGTTTCAAAGAATCAAGGAGAGCGGTTGTGATGCTCGAGTGCTAGCCCCATGGGAGGACAGCAGTACTTTATTAGCTATGGACAAAGGCCTTGTAAACTATGAACATGTTTGATATTTCGAGTATCAATGGCAAATGCCCAATAGTTGGCATTTGAGGCGTTTTAGGCTAGCTTTACTGAAGGGTCAACTCAGGAGAGGTTGTGGCTGATGATGAGGCCTAAGAGTTGGAGACTGAACCTCCTCTTCTTTAATGGCCAAAATGATTCCCACATTCTTGTGGGGTTGGCCGGTGGAAGTTTTTCGCCCGTGTCTTTCACGAACGGGATGGCCAGGCCTGATGCTCAACTAATGTAGTCGGGGCATTTGTGATTTGTTCAGGGTGCTGGCGATTCACGCTCGCCTACTCTTCACAAAGAACACCTTGGGATCTTTAACTTCCACCAATTAATGCTGGCAGATGGGACGCCAAGGGACTGAATCTCTTCCAGTGGCTAATCTTGTTTGCTAACCAATACTTGGTTGATAGTGTTGGCCTTCCCGATATTAATATGGGTTTTGACTTGGATGGTTAAAAATGCCATCGCTCGTACAATAATCCCATATTTTCTCGGTAAACAGTGTGGTTGGATTTTAATGCCCTCAGGGTAACTTGGAATGGAAGGTAGAACTGCCAAAAAAAGTCTCCCTAGCTGAATAGGAAAAAAAAGAAAGTATATTCAGCTCTGTCATTAAATATGACTACTGCAAGACACGTTAGAAGAAATGTATATGATACACAAGTCGATAAGGAAAGGGTGAAAATGAGATCATACTTTGTGTTACATTTATTTTAAAATGGCCCTTCTACTGTTCCTGCGAGTACATCAATGAAGCTTGGTGTTTAACAGTTAAGATGGCTGGCTTAGATCTTAGGATCTTGAATTTGAGCCCCTCCCGTTGAATTAACACGAGGTGGGGTTGACTTGGCCTGTCATCCTTCCGAGGTCAGTGAAATGAGTACCAGGACACTGCACAGCAGCACCCCCAAAAAATGATGCAACCAGCAGCCACAGGCTGCACACGATACCAGCAAGCTAGTACGTCAGTGGTCACTTGCTCAGTTGAGACAAAATGGTTCAGGAATGACGAGGTCATCTTGTATTGTCGAGATAAATTCATTTTGATCTGATGTACCATTCTCCTTGATGGTAGAAGAGTTGCTGCCACTGCAGTTTGATGGCAAGGAATACACTTGTGCTGGTTTTATTTGCCATTGCTTTCCCAAAAGTGGTCAGGGTAGGAATATATGTATACTCGCGATACCCGTGCACATGCATGGGATAGCAGTACAACACAGTTGGTAGCAGACGACAGACCATACATGGGGAATGACAAAAATACGCATTGTGCAAAATGCAAGTGGTACTATGGAACGCCAAGACTTCCCAAACATTGTCGGCATGTCCGCTAAGTGCCACAGCAATTTCATAGGGATCGTGTGACGGCGAGCTGAGTTTTTAGTGTACAAGCTTGGTATTATAATATAATATTATATATATATATATATATTACAACTCTCATCTTGTTTGTATGTATGTATGTTCCCAAAATACAGCCAAAACGGTATACGACAGTGCAACAATTTTAGGGCCATCCTACTCACCATTTTCCTGCGGAATGCAGTATCAAGTTTCGTTAAAATCGGGCAACGGAAAAATTATTAAAAAATCAATTCCCTATTCGGTCAAGTACTCTTCGGGAGTATTTGATCAATGCAAACAACCTCAGCAGTATAGTTTGCTGGAGCTATCTTTTTTTTTTTTTTCCTAGAAATGATTTATTTTAAAATCTCAAACATATAGTATCGACAAAACGATTTATTTTTAAGCATAAAATAAACATCGCCATTTTGATCTAATACTTCTGTGTTCATTAATAAATAAAATTGTGTTTAGAAATTACGCACAATAATTTCTTCAACTTTCTTTTCTCCGTTATTTTTTCACATTGACGCGCAATATCGTTTCGTTCAAATCCGACAACAAAAAAATTATTAAAAATCAATTCCCGATTCAGTCAAGTACTCTTCAGGATTATTTGATCAATGCAAACAACCCCAGCGGTATAGTTCGCTGGAGCTATCTTTTTTTTTTTCATCAACCGCCGTCACAACATGAACCTAACGGGTTCATGGGTTGTCTGGTATTTTTTAATTTTTCTCGGGTAGTGGTAAACTGTATTTTTATGATTATGATATTATTTTTTTTTGGAAAGAAACCCAGGTCTCAAATCTAATAAATAAAGTTTGTCGTCTGTCTCTGAATGTTCGCGTCTTTTTGTAAAGACCGCTGAGCCGAAAACCACTACATACATTTGCACACAGATCAAGTCTGACCCAGGAATTGTCCATAGGGTATTTTCATCCACCACCTCAGCCTTTTTAGATTCCTAGGACCCTGAAGACCCTTGAGACCCCCCCTCAAAGACCCTTGACACTCTGTCTGTCCATGAACCCATGTGACTATATGTCCATTAATTACATACTGTTTGAATGTCATTTGCACCCTGACGACATGTACGTCTATTATTTACGTACTATTGGAATGTACATTTTAGACTGTTGAGACCCCTTAGATCTTTGCAGACCTCTAAAACCCTTTAAGACCCCTCAGGTATGGGAGCCTGCACCAAAGCAGCGCATCACTGCGACCACTTTCCACACACGTTACTCCAGGGGGGCTTCCATCTGACCATCGTCCGGTACTCCAGGGGCCTCCATCTGGCCATCTTCCATGCAGATGTCTGGCCCATCCCCATCTCCTTGAGACCCTTTAAATCTTCTTCTTCTTTCGGCTGGTCCCATTTGGGGTTGCCACAGCGGATCATCCATATGATCCGCATAGTGATTTGGCACATGTTTTACGCCCGATGCCCTTCCTGACACAACACTGGTCGCCTCTTATGGCACAGGGATATGGTACACCTATTTTAACCAGGGTATACACCAGCCCAGTACACTGGTACTCATTTCGCCGACCTCGGAAGGATGACAGGCTGAGTCAACCCCCTGGTGTATTAATTCAGTGGCCCAACGGGGATTGAACTCAGGACCTTTTGGATCCCAAGCCGCTGCCCTAACCACTGCGCCAACACCAGGCTCCTTGAGACCCTTTAAATATTCCTTTCAAATACGACACAACAACCTTGTTGCCAAAGAACGGTCCAGTCTCATCCAACGACCGTGTTTCACTGCAAAGAATGTAGCTGTGTGTGCACCATTTACAAAACCGATATGCAATCGGTTTTAAATGTACCGACTATCATAGCTGTCATCAGATGGGCTCCACACGCTCAAAAAAGGCGACACTACCTGTGATTGCACCAACAACAAATGTAGAAGTATGACTCGTTATTAGCAAATGCAGAAATGCATATCAAAACGGTTTGGAATCGTTTAAAGAAATGGTGTTCTACCTTCTGCATGAGTGCACGAGTGTAATGCTGAGGTCTAGACCAATCTGCTCCGAGGGACAGCACACACATTGACGAATCGCCCTGCCTGTGAAAAGCCAGGATGACAGTTTAACACTGGGCAGGATTCGAACCCAGGCTAGACAGCTTGGAGGCAAGTGGATTTGAACCCAGGCTAGACTGCTTGGAGGCAAGTGGATTTGAACCCAGGCTAGACTGCTTGGCCATCCTGCCAGGCCCTGGCCTTTTTACCTATTGGCTCACTATCTGCTTGATTAAAACTCATGAATATCATCAGTTGAATAACTACAACCTGCTGCTGATGCATCTACCTTTGGAATATGCTGCCATGCAGAACAATCACGTACAGTCATATACCAACACCAGGCTGCCATTGCCAGACAGAAAGACTATTGTAAGTGTGCTTTAAAATGACACCATATCATCAATTCATCAGCATCTGGGTATAGAGACTATTTTGTGAAAAACGGATCCGGGTGTAGAAACCCTCACACTGATTCTGAAACACACAAGATTGTTTGTCCATGATTTATTTGTAATTCTTTCCTCACTTTGAATGAATTGTTTAAAAAAAAAAATCCTCTTTTCATTTGTCTCTTGGTTGTACTTTTATATTCATTTGTCCTTTTTCTAATGTTTTTATTGTTATTAATATTATTATTGTTATTATTTTTACCTCTGCCACCGAAGGTGGAAGGAGAGGAGATTATGTTTTCATCCCTTTCTGTCTGTTTGTGTACAGGATATCTCAAAAAGTTGTGGACGATCCGGATTATATTTTGTGGATACGTTGGGTATGTGACAAGGACGAACTGATTAGATTTTGGTGAAGATCTGGACCCGGATTCGACGACGAGAATTTTTAAAGTGATTCTTCACCATTGAGAGGATAGGACCAAAAAACGATATACAACACGATATCTCAAAAAATTGTGGACGGATTCCGGTGAAACTTGGTGGACACGTTGGGTGTGTGACATGGAAGAATTGATTCAATTTTGGTGAAGATATGGAGGCGGATCTGATAATTTTTAAAGTGATTCTTCACCATCGAGAGATATAGCGAAACCGATATATAACTATACGATACCAGCTAGCTCATATTTCAAAAAGTTGTTGATGGATTCGGATGAAACATGGTGGACACGTTGGGTGTGTGACATGGAAGAAATGATTCAATTTTGGTGAAGATCTGGATCCGGATGTGGATACGATAATTATTTAATTTTTAAAGTGCTTTTTCACTTTTGAGAGATAGGGCCAAAAACGAGATAGTACTTACTGTATGGCATGATATTTCAAAAATGTATTTGGACCAATATGTTCTTGTCGATCAGGCATTACGTGGCGGAGGTATGCACTCTACCGAGTGCCCTTCTTGTTGTTTTTTTTTTTTGAATGATCAAACATTTTGTTTTCCAAAATTTTTTCCACTTTCCAAATTTCGCATTGTTTGTCACTTCCGTACTTAGAGCATTATTATTGTGTTTTGTTTAATCTGTATGTGCTATATTTTAAAGTGTACGCACAATCTAACTCGCTTTTCCCATTAATCCAACATATCCGTATTCGTGAATTACTGTATTGGGAAACCAAAGGGCAGTTGAGCTTTTCTCTTTTATTTTTTTTACCTGCCCAAATTAAGAACCGCATTATCCGCTAAAGTTAATTGCATAAAGTGACGGAAAATTGAGGAGGTTCTGTGCACGTAGAAAGGGTCATGTTATTATCCTCTGTGGTATATAGATTACAGTCGATCTAGGCTCGGGTCCGTTGGTCTGTAAGGTACGCGATAAGCATTTAATACCTCAAGAGTGTCAGGTTTCCAACGTTTCAGTTTGGTGTTAAACAGCAGTTGAGATTGTTTTAAAAGGTTATCATATGTGTTTGTGGTTTGTAGTATTTTTTTTACTTCCAGTTGGTGTGCCCCACGGTAAGCGATTTGAACATGTTAACGCGGTGTTTATTCAAGGAGGGGAAAAATCTCTTTAGTCCAATCAAATTAGGAAATAACCCATCACAAATTGCAATAGTAATGATTTGAACACTATTCAACTCAGAAATATGTCTGAAATAACATATCCAAAATGTAATTGAATACACAGTTGGGAACAGTGTCTAATTTGCATAAATTCAAAATGGTCGCCAGAAACCGGTTTAATCGAAGTTTCAGCCATTATTTCAGCTATTATCGTGGTGATAACTGACTATTGTTGTTGGTAGTATCACAAATAGAAGGCCAGTGTATAGCTGGGGCACTGTATACATGGAATTTTGGAAATCTGCAAAAAAAATTAATTTTATCAATAAAAATGGCTAAATTATAAGTGAAAAATTGTAAAATAGAGTATGATCGATGAATAATGAAACATTCATTTGTCATGAAATTACACTGGTCATAACATGATGATGCATATCCCTACACAGGATATCTGTTACTCTATTCAGATAAATACATCATACAAAATCATAAATATAGGTAAATCACTTTTAAGCATGATATTGTTAATGGTGTACGTATAAAAATGGATATTGGGTTATGACGAATATGAAACTTTTTTTGCGACGATCCTATGCATGTGGCCCCACATGTCAGTTGCTCCAGCAATGTTAACAGGGCTAACATGGCTAATGGATTGATATATGTATGTGATCCATCAGTGCTATGTACGAGATAAGGCACGTATTCATTGTATTATTGTGAACCCTCTCTATTTCCAGGGTGAGTCATGATGTATGAAGAGCTGAGTTGTGTTGTATGCCAGAAATCCATATCGTCAGACCAACAAAGCTCCAAACTCACTGCAAAGGGTTGTGATGGCATCAATAGAGCAAGTACAGCCAGACACAGTAACATTAATGCTCTACCTGGACAACATGTCCACCAGAACTGTCGCCAAGTTTATGCAAACCTTCATTACATAGAGCAATCCAATCGTAAGAGACTTTGTGATCTTCCTTCATCCAATCTGTGAGGGGGTAGAGCATCACCTGTGGACAGGTGATTCTCGTCCCGCTTACAGGGGAATTCGCACATTGCGTTCATCCAAGCCCATCCCTCAGAGCACTGCAGTTAGAGCAGAGAGTGGTAGGCTCTTGACAGAGGAGTCCGAAGTGAAGGCCCGCTGGGCCGGTTACTTTGAGCGGTTGTACCAGGCTGATCCCCCAGCTGTCGAGTTGGATGTCAAGGGTGTTACAATCCCTGTTGCTGACCCTCAAATCAACTGTGGTCCACCTTCGCTTGTGGAAACACGGGCTGCGGTGAACCGGTTGAAACGGGGCAAAGCTCCAGGGATCTGTGGCATCCATGCTGAACTTCTCAAGGCTGGTGGAAATGCTGCACTCGTGTCGTTGCATGCAGTTTTGTGCTCTGCCTGGAACACAGGCATCATCCCAACTGACTGGACGAGGGGCCTTGTTGTTCCTCTCTGGAAAGGGAAGGGTGATCGCCAAGACTGCAACAACTACCGAGGGGTGACGCTGCTCTCAGTGCCGGGCAAGGTCTTTGCTCGGATAATTCTTGATAGGGTTCGCCACCATCTGCTTGAGCACCAGCGTCCAGAGCAATCAGGCTTTACACCAAAGAGGTCAACGATTGACCGTATCCTTGCTCTTCGTGTCCTCACTGAACGCAGACGAGAGTTTCGGCAGGGGCTGCTTGCAGCCTATGTTGATCTCTGTAAAGCGTTCGATTCAGTGAATCGGGATGCCCTCGAGAGGATTCTTGGTCTTCGTGGGGTGCCACCAAAACTGATCGATCTGATGTCTGAACTCTACTCTGGTACTGAGAGTGCTGCGAAGTGTGGTGGTACCATCTCTGACTTATTTCCAGTTGTTACTGGAGTTTGTCAGGGGTCTGTACTGGCCCCCACACTTTTCAGCACTTGTATGGACTGGATTTTAGGGAGGATGTCGGAGAGATCAAGCTGCGGTGCATCGTTTGGGAATGTCAAGATCTCTGACCTTGATTTTTCATATGATGCAGTCATCTTTGCGGAGACTTTACATATCCTTTTGGGGGCCCTCAAGGTGCTGAATGAGGAGTCGGAGCCGCTGGGATTACGGGTTTCTTGGGTCAAAATTAAGATCCAGGCTTTCGGTGACATCTTGGATGCTGCTGTCCTGTCTGTGTCTGTTTGTGGTGAGGATGTTGAGGTCGTGGAGAGATTCACTTACCTTGGCAGTGATATTCATGTCTCTGCTGGCTGTGAGTCAGAGGTCACTAGATGTCTGGGTCAGGCCTTGGGAGTCATGGATTCACTGGATCATGGGGTGTGGCGCTGCCTGTACCTGTGCGGGAGGACGAAAGTTCGAGTCTTTAGGTCCTTGCTACTTCCAGTCTTGCTCTATGGATGCGAGACTTGGACTCTGACCAAGGATCTGAGACGGAGACTTAATTCCTTTGGTACCAGGTCTCTTCAGAGAATCCTTGGCTATCGCTGGTCGGATTTTGTGTCCAACGAGCGGCTGCTGAGAGAGACTCGGATGAGATTTGTTACCTGCATAGTCCGTGAGCGTCAGTTGCGGCTGTATGGACATGTGGCTCGTTTTCCTGATGCTGATCCTGCCCACCAGAATCTCTCAGCGGGGGAGTCTCGTGAGTGGAGCAGGCCAGTGGGCTGACCACGTGCCTCGTGGTTGCAGCAGGTTGACCATCTCAAGGAGATGGGGATGGGCCAGGCATCTGCCTGGGGGATATCTGGACGGAGGCCGCTGGAGTACCGGCGGAAAGTGGACGCAGCGACGCGCTGTTCTGGCACATGCTCCCATACCTGACCTGACCTTCATCCAATGACAAACCATCTTTGCGATCATCGGTGGGTATATTTGATTATGCCAGTCACTGCCTCTTTTGTGGCCAGGGTGATCCCCGAGAAGGCAGGAATCCCAATTTGAAACTCATACCCATCAGAAAATTAGATTTCCAGGAGAGTGTTCTACAAGTATGTGACAAAATAAATGATGAATGGGTGAAAACAGTCCAGGGGAGAATCAAAGCTGTCCATGATTTACATGCTGCGGATGCCGTATATCACAAGATGTGCAGCAATAATTTCAGAACCAACAAAGATATTCCTGTAAAATTTCAACAACATGATGATAATACATCTGTGAAACGTATGAAACGGGGAAGACGTCATCATGTCATGCAAGCTGAAGCATTTAAAGATGTAATGCATAACTTTGAACACAATGATGATGAACAGACCACCATAAAAGATCTTATCGACAATATGGCAGAGTTGCTTTCAGACTCCAACGTTCCACCATATGGTCACACTTGCATGAAAGACCAAATACAGAAGAAGTTCGGAGATAAAGTCATCATCACATAGAAGTGCTGCCACCAACATCAGTTGCTGCGGCATACGATAGTCAACGTGTGTACCTTCAAGTTCAGGAGTAACGGGTAACGTAACGAGTAACGGGTAACGATGGGTAACGCAGCTGATATGTCACCAGAAGATTGGGGCTGGTACAAACAAGGTGATAAATTGTTGCCCATCCTGACCGACAAAGAACCAGCTCCAACATCATTGGTAGAGGTGGTGAGATGTAACTGTAAATCTTGTTGCAGTACCAGACAGTGCACATGTCGCAAAAATGGACTGGAATGCTCCACGGGTTGTGGACACTGCCGAGGCGTGTGTACAAATATGTCACAGATCGAAGATGACGATGTTGATGAATGAATGAGCAACATATAAGACTATTGATTCAAGTAGAACCATGTCTTTGCGGTATTATTTCAGTATTATATTATATAATTTATATGTGACAATAAGTCATATGCTTACGTTTACATCTCGCCGCATGTTTCATTTTCATGATTGATCTACTTTCTACTCATGAAGTGTTAATTTGTATATCTAACTTCTATATACATGTATGCCACATAACGAAGTATATGTGATATAAATTCTAATTTTTACGATTATGTATTTGAACATGAGCTTCCTTATTCATATCTTAGGTCAGATGTGTGGATGAATCATTTAAATATATTCTATATGTGATACAGGTATATTCCAAATTCAATTTTTGGCAATAATCCATTGCGAACCAAACAAATTATTAAATATGTCAAAGGTCAGTTATAATTTCAATATAAGGCGATAATGATTGAAATTGGTAGCTTATTCAAACTTTCGAGTTAATTCTGTATCAGATGATTGAACTTACCTTGTTTGACATGCACATGCAAAATAATGTTTCTACATTAAACTTTATAATATGATGTCTTTTTTTGTCTTTCTCATTCTCTCATAAAACTTCCATACACTCTCAACCTCAATCCATATGTAATGTCATCTCTCGCTGGACATCATGACCTATTGTCCCCATTATGACAAGTAATCTTTCCAAACAATAGCAATACTGGATTTTATTAATGACCATTAAGTTGATTCTAAACATTTCCTTGATTGTAAAACAAAATGTGACACCAAAATTAAGCTTCTACAACATTTGGTTGTTGATAAATGTATAGATATTTATATGTAGTTTCTCACTATTACTGAATGCAGCATCTACTACCCATGTCGCACGTTTTTGTGTTTCTGAATGGCCGTAAATCCCCCACAATATTCTATTTAACATAACATTACTGGTAAAAATAATCAGAGATATGGACTGGGGTGTTTTACCTTGTGAATGACTCCATAGAAATGTTCAGGACCAATTTATGTCATATTTACATCAAAATAACTACAAAAAGCCCTTTTAATGGTGGCCATCTTAGATTTGTTTCATAGTTACAAATAAAAATATTTCAATTTGGATTCATATACAATACAAATGAATATTTAGTTACCTCATATAACAGTCTTGTCATTATTGCAACACCTACAGACTGATGAGGAAACAATTGTATGAAGTTATATGGTTTCAAGATTTTTGTGGTGACCATCTTGGATTTATGCAAATTTGACAGTCTTCCCACACTTTGATTCACCGAAACTTCTGATATGTTATTCAAGTCACTTTTCTGTGTCAAATAATATAGGACTCGTTACTATTGCAATTTGTGGTGGGTTAACCCCTTATTTGGTCTAATTTGACTTGACTACTTGGGGAGAGGGAATATTAGTATTGATATTGTTTTAAAATAACATTGTTATTATGTTATTATCATGGGTGTTGCTATTATTTTTGTTTTTCAAAGCGACTTTGGAAAAACGTCGCGATTAGCTATCTTAATACAGATGTACACCATAACACGGTTTTTGCCAAGGCGGAAAACCCCCTTGGGAAGAGGGGGGAGGGGTGCAAATCAAGTCGCTACAGTCTCCATCCGGTCAAGTTTGGTTGAGATTGGATAAATTATGACCGAATGTATCGCAGTCAGACAGACGGACACCAAATCGTGTATTTTAGTATGATGACGACTGAACCACGTCCCAATGCTTCCTCCATGAGAAACTACACTGATCTTGAGTATGATGAAAACAGTGTTGAATGTTTTGACTGCCTTTTCATTTTCAGGTTCATTCCCTTTATCGCACGACCAGTGCAAGCTTCGAGAAAGCCCAGCAGGAGTTTGCCTCGGGTGTGATGTCAAATCGGACGGTGCAGACTGCCACAGTCAACGCTGCGTCAGGCATGTCGCAAAGCGCCTTCAAACCAAACTGATTGCCGTCTGTTTTGGCACCGTCCCGAGTCCGGCTGGGCATGGCATCCATAAAATAACGTGGGCAATCAACGGGGCCTGCACTATGGCCACTTTGCTCATTCGTCAATTCATTCCTCCCCCTTCACACAATGGTTTTGAAAGAAAGGGGTGAAAAGCATCTTTTTTTCTCTCTTTATTGTTTTTTTTTGTGGATGGGAAATTGGTTCGATATCCAGCTTTTGGTGCTTTAATAATCCGAGCCCTCTAGATTTTGAAAGCACATTGAGTTTGTTGAAATTGTTTTTTGAACAGGCTACATTCTAGTTGTTTCATAATCTGAATGTATCATCGCCACTTGCACATCTGTCGGCAGCTACCCGTCGTGTGTTCAACTGCTGACATTTTTGTTCCTTGCATTCATCACACATAGTTTGAATGCCTTGGTGGGCTGTTTCCTTCTTTTCTTTATGGTATTACATTCTGCAGCTAAAGGATGCTCTTTGACTTTACAAAATGTTTATGCAATCGAATAGTGCTCATTTTTATTTATTCACAAGCTAACACCTTGTACATACGCAGCAGGTTATTTTTGTCTCCCATCACACATGACTGCATAGCGTTTGGTTTTTGTTGTTATTTTTAGCGCAGTTCTTCCAAAGATAGAGTCGAGATGGCTTCATAGTGCAACACTTTGTACCTGCTCTAGCCTGCACCCTGTGAGTCGATTCCTGCACTCGCTGCATCGTGTGTGTTCCCGTCACCAACATGATGTTTAACCGCTCCCTCGCTGCATCTCGCACGCTGACTGCTCGGAAGTCTCTTCTTTGGCGCAGTCTGTTCCATCTTGTGCAAGCCGTCATACACAGGAGATTGACCATTATTTGTACATACTTTCGAAAGTTGTTTATAGCGTGTGGTTGATTTGTCGTCGTCCCGCAGTACATGTCCTGGGCATGCCTTTGCCTGGGTACATCCATAAAGCAAACGGCGTTTCAAGTAGATGTCGGGATTCCCGGCAAGAAGTCAGTTCTGTTTTCCAGATTTCCTGGATTGTTATTTATTTATTTTTCCTTGTGTTTTTTGTGGCACGAATGTTTAACGTGAGTGAAAGCAGAACCACACTGAGGGGGGATTAGAAGTTCGTTTGAGATTGGCTGTCGTGCAGAGTGTAGTTATGCTGAGGATCATCCATTTTGATTATCTCCTGCAAGAGGCGTATCGAGTTGTTGGTTATTTATTATCGAATTATACAGCATGGTTATTTAGAGGGTTCATAAAACTATATATATATATATATATATATATATATATATATATATATATATATATATATATATATATATATATATATATATATATATATATATATATATATACACATTTTTTTTTTCTTTATCAAATCCTACTTTCTTGCCGTTTTACTTTTCTCTTTCTGTTATTGATGCTCGACCTCTGCCTTGTTTTTCTGATCGGACGATGTGCCTACTCGGGCTGGACGACTGTTTCCTTGTGGATGAAAAGTGAGTTGTGTAGCCGTAAACTGAATGCACTTGTGTTTAATGTCGATCCAGGCGTTATTGCAACAGTACTATGTGTGTTAGTTTTTGCAGGAAGTAGTGTCTAGATTTGCTTCAGGAAAAAAGGAAAGAAAAAAAAAAAAAAAAGGTCTCGCTGGTCACTGTTACCAAAATGTTGTACCGTCAGGCGAGTGTTTCAACCATATACACTCCAAGTCTTGTTGCTTGGGAAACGATTGTTCTTGGCCCTAAGCCTTGGCGTTGCACTCGCACACTAATGCAGAAGGTAGAACACCATTTCTTGAAACGATTTCAAATTGTTTTGATAACGATATGTATTTCCGCATTTGCCAGTAACGAGTCAAACTTTAGCGTCTGTTGTTGGTGCGATCAGACGGTGTCCCCTTTTTATGATTGTGTCGAGCCCATCTCCTGACAGCCGTGATCGTCGGTACATTTAAAACTGATTGTTTTGTAAATGCTGCATTCAAAGCCTCATTCTTTGCTATGAAACACGGTCGTCGATTGAGTGTACCGTTCTTTGACAACAAGGTTGCCCCGTGGTATTTGAAAGCAAGTTATTTTTTTTTTTTTTTTTGCGACCTTCGTTCGGTTTGATGATTGAGATGTTTCGATTGCAGACACGTGCATGCTGTTTGCAGTGCATTTGTCCGAGCTTCTTGTGTGTTGCCTTTGGTGTTCGTTAGATCTTCCCCCTCTACTATATTCCAGGTCACAAGTAGCACCTTTCCCACAATGATATGTATGGTAAATATTGGAAAAGTGCACCACACATCATTTATTATCGCTCAATGACCTTTAACCGAGATTCAAGTTAGGGGTCAGTGAGTTTGTACTTGCTGTTTGAAGGTTGAAACTTGTTTGCAAGGAGAGGCAGAGCCCGTTTGCTTGAAGCGAGTTCACCTGCTTGGTGGATATCTTTCGCTGCGAGACTATTCGTGAATACTTGGCGCTGGAGTTCAACCTCCTCGGATCTGCCTCCACCCATACTTGAATGAAGGTGTTCGTAATTGTAGTTTTTTTTGCGTGTGTGTGTGTGTGAACCGTACATGCACTGCTACTCTTGTTTGGGAATTGTATGAGCTTTAGCAGAAAGTTTTTCTTTATTTTTGTGGAAGAAAATAAAACCGCACTTTGGTTTGATTTAATTCGATTTCCCCACCCCTCATCTCTCCCCCTCCAAAGACTGCCCCATTGTTGATGTTAACAAAAATGTAGGAATGTCAAATTCTACCTTAGATGTAAATAACAAATAAATATATCACAAAGTCCGTGTTTCTGTTTGTTTTGGCAGATAGAACTTTTGTCTTACAATTAATAGTCTGTTACAAATTATCTCGGTGTAATAACGGAACTCCTTGGAGGTCTCTGAACTTCATTGGAAGAAGAAAAGGAACCTCATGGATGTCGAGTAATAACAAGATGTTGATTTCATTTTCAGGGTGTATATAAGCAGGTTGAACGTTTTTCTTTTTGGTCGTGTGCAAACGTGTTTTTTTTTTTGCCTTCAAAATAAACTACATATTTGCACTACATAAGATCTTTCACTGCGACATGATCCAACCTTCTATGGGACCTTTTTAAGTCATCTCTTCGAGCATGACCTAATAATATGGGTGTCGATGTCCTTCGATCCGTCTGTCCGTCCATCCGTTCACAATGAAGTTGAAGCGGGAGATCTGGTCATTAGTGATCCTGATAGAGGTCGATGAGACGTACACGATGGTATGACTTTCAAGGTCACCGAAGGTCAAGGTCACCGAAGGTCAAGGTCACGAGGCCTTTGAAGTTGCGAAAATGACGATTTTCAAATTCTATCTCCTCTGCCATTTCTCAAGCGATCTTGAATTTGATTGTAGCATATGAATCTATGGGACAATATCTAAATTTGGTCGGGCCGGATTTTCGATATTCGCTTTCGTGTCACGTGACTTCAAAGTTGGCAAAAAATGCGAAAATGACGATTTTCAAAATCTATCTCCTACATTTCTCAAGCGATCTTGAATTTGATTGTGGGATATGAATGTATGGGACAATATCTAAATTTGGTCAGGACGGATTTTCGAATTTCGCTTTCGTTTTTGCGTCACGTGACTTCAAAGTTTGCAGAAACTGCCCTACCTTCAGGAGGCTATATATTCTCTACTGGGCATGGTAAAAGTTAGTGAATGGTGTCATTGCATAGCAGCTGACCTTATATATTTATACGTTTTCCGCCGAAGGTGCAAAAGTTTCAAAACTCGAAATGGAAACGTCGGCATTTATTTTCAAAATATAATTTAGTGCGTGCACGCCAAAATCCCGAGTCATCTTTAACCAAACTGCGCAGCTTGACTGCGCAGTGCAGTAGTCTTCGTCATAACTGAACATTGAAAACTTGTGGTATTATAGAGATGACCGTCACCCCCACACGGGGGTAATTTTTAATTTTAATCCCACCTTCTGTGGACTTGGCTGGGGAACGTTTTTGGCCCAAGTCTTTCACGAACTGGCTGGCCAGGCTTGTGACAATCGACTGAAGGCGACAGGAATTTGTAGTTTGTTCAGGGTGCCGACGATAACTCGCCCTCTCTTCGCGTAGCACACCGTGACATCTTTAACCTCCGAGCAGTGCTGGCAGACGGGTCTTCTAACTTAACGTCCTAACAAGTGGTGGCGCACACATCAATGCCGTCTCGTGCATACAAAACACCAGGATGATGGTTTATCGCTGGTTCGAGGTTCAAAACCAGGATAGACAGATCAAAGGCCAGTGCGCATACCTGTAAGCTATCCCGCCAACCCCTAAGGGATGCTTCAGCAGGATGCTAACAATTTCCAGATGCCATCGAGTTGCATCATTTGGTGAATCTTAAAGAATTGTACGTATGCAATTTTCAAATTGATACTGACCGTTTGGGTCAAATATACAAATGATAGTTTGAGTATTTTCCACTGGTTAACTATTATTGAAACAAAGGTACCGATATTATTGGTCTTCATCACATGTGCAGCATTGTGAGCGAGGGTGTAAATTTAGGAATTTATTGACTGAAAAATGGTGATGTTTACATTGTTTTAGAGAACACGGAGTTCTAACGAAAGTGTTTCACCTTGCTTTACAGATTGTAATGAATGATTTGTTTACACTCATCATGAAATGGCACTTTAGGGTCATGACGTAAGCACACATAGGCAGAAGTACACTACGTGGCCAAAAGTATATGGACAGCTGCTTGTCCAACATCTCATTCCAAAATCATGGGCATTAATATGGAGTTGGTCCCCCCGTTGCTGCTATAACAGCCTCCACTCTTCTGGGAAGGCTTTCCACGAGATGTTAGAACATTGCTGTGGGAATTTGCTTTCATTCAGCCACAAGAGCATTAGTGAGGAAGGACACTGATGTGAGGCTATTCGGTCTGGCTCACAATGGGCGTTCCAATTTATTCCAAAGGTGTTTGATGGGGTTGAGGTCAGGGCTCAATGCAGGCCAGACAAGCTCTTCCACAGCGATCTCGATAAACCATTTCTGTATGGACCTCGCTTTGTGCACGACGGTATTGTCATGCTGAAACAGGAAAGGGCCTTCCCCAAACTGTTGTGACAAAGTTGGAAGCACAGAATCGTCTGGAATGTTATTGTATGTTGTAGCGTTAAGATTTTCCTTCACTGGAACTAAGCGGACCGAGCCCGAACCATGAAAAATAGCCGCAGACCATTATTCCTCCTCCACCAAACTTTACAGTTGGAACTATGCATTCAGGCAGGTAGTGTTCTCCTGGCATCCACCAAGCCCAGATTCGACCCTCGGACTGCCAGATGGTGAAGCGTGAGTCATCACTCCAGAGAATGTGTTTCCACTGCTCAAGTCCAATGGCGGTGAATTTTACACCGCTCCAGCCGACGCTTGGTATTGCGTATGGTGATCTTAGTCTTGTGCGCGGCTGCTCGGCCATGGAAACCTATTTCATGAAGCTCTCGACGAACAGTGCTTGTGCTGATGTTGCTTCCAGAGTCAGTTTGGAGCTTGATAGTGATTGTTGCAACAGACAAGACAATTTTTCCACGCTATGCACTTCAGCACACGGCGGTCCCGTTCTGTGAGCTTGTGTGACCTACCACTTCGTGGTTAAGCAGTTTTGCTCCTCGACGTTTCTACTTCACAATAACAGCACTTCCAGTTGACCAAGGCAGAAATTTGACGAACTGACTTAGAAAGGTGGCATCCTATGTCAGTGCCACGTTGGAAGACACTGACCTCTTCAGTACGGCCCATTCAACTGCCAATGTTTGTCTATGGAGATTGCATGGCTGTGTGCTTGATTTTATACACCTGTCAGCAATGGGTGTGGCTGAAATAGCCGAATCCACTAATTAGAACGGTTGTCCACATAGTTTTGGCCATGTAGTATATGTTTTTCCAGTGTTTCGAACCACACAATGATCAAGAGTAAATGTTCGAATCGAGCTGGGAAAAAATTTAAAGTAATGCCACACATGTCAATGTGATGACATTAGGAGCAAGAATGGCTGACCAGTGGTGGACATATGACCTTTACTCTGAACATAACATGCATAGTAGGTGCGCATCACCAACCATCGTAAGCTCTCCGCACCACTTGCACTCGTGAAATGTGTTTATACAAGTCTTACGATTTTGAACACTTCGATAATCATAACCGAATATAATAGAACATTGCAATTCCTCATTTTCATTGGCTTGCCTGTTAACATTTTGGCCAGTGTCAGTTCCTGGTCCAATTTGTGCAATATGAAATATCCTGAATGCAATTGGGTATTAGTTGCTAAAATAAGGCAAAAAAAAAAAAATCCATTCGGTGCAACATAACACCCAAATTAATACTATTTCAAGATAGTTTGTACTGTAATTCGTTACATTGCAATCAACTTAAGATGGCCATGCATTACTCAATGCCGCTGTAGGCCGTGCAGAGTTCACATATGGTGTAAAGAGGACAAAATGACGATAAATGGCTGCGAGTTATATGAGCCGCGCTTCGTAACGCTCGCTCTTCCTGCGTGCTTCTGTGGGGATCAGCGGATCTTGGACGATACGTGCTGGGTAGCGCTTTCCCAGGAGTTCTACGTGCAGTGTCTGTCCAGGTGTGGCCAGTGCAGTAGAGACGTATGCAAACGCTATGCTCTGACGGCTCGTGAAGCTGTAAGCACCGGATGTCGTGTTCCCGACCACCTGTGAGTACAACAAACCACCATGAAAAGGACGCCGTTCACAAGCAAGCTTTTTTATCCCGTTGAAGAAATTGTACATAAATCACACGCAGGATAAGGACATCAGCAGACAAAGATGCACTTTTGATTGAATTACAAGGACGTCCTTGACAAAAGACAACACACCATAATACGTAGGCTTTAAACCTTGGGTATGAGCTTTGTGACCAGATGAGAATACCAAACAAGCAAACTCAGTTATTCAAAAACAGATGTATTTACTGTTAATACAACTCAA